>NC_133334.1:207245941-207592191 GCF_042186555.1 Aquarana catesbeiana | reverse complement strand
CTCCCTCGCAGCTCTGCTAGGTTCCCCCCTCCTTTCTCTCGCTGGCTGTTGCAGAGGGCTGTCAAGATGGAGAGCGGGGAAGGGACCAGTATCATGGGCTGCTCAGTCTAAACTGCCCGGGCCTATTTTTTGTCCCAGTCCAGGCCTGGTGGAGAAGGTGAGCAGCGAGGGCAGCAAAGATCGATAGCCCTGGAGGGAGAAGAGCTCTGAAGACCCCCCAAGACTGGAGGACAGGCTGACTGGGGTCAGAAAACGAGGACAGGCGGCCAGGGACCACTCCATCTCACAGCACACAGATCCTCTGGTAGGAGCAGAACACTGCTTATTGAAAATACACTATACTTTCCCTTAACTGCATTTAATTGCTAAAGTATTATATGTACATATGAAAGAAAACAAAATATAAAATGCACGTTTTCTCAATGGTTAAATAAAGAACAAAAAGCCAAACAGTATAGGAAGGGTCAGTACAATTTTTTGAAAATCATTCACATTTTAAAATAAGTTTTTTGTTTGACAATAGTTTGTTCCTACAATGATCAATTTTCATTCTCGAGAATACGTTATTATATTTTGCTATGAACATTTCTTTTGATACATTGAGGTCAGTTAGATGTGGTTTAGGGGTTTTATTTTTCTTATCACTAAACCCAAATTGGAAAAGAAATCATATTAAATACATCTCATCTTTATACTTTTTAAAAGCAGCATAGTTCGGTACATCCCAAAATATATTTTTATATTCTGCTCTGCTCCAACTAGAGGAGACTAATGCCCTGTACACACGGTCGTATTTTTAGACGGAAAAAGTGCGATCGGATTGTGTTGTCGGAAATTCCAATCGTGTGTGGGCTCCATTGGACTTTTCCCGTCGAAAATTTCCGACACACAAAGTTTGAGAGCAGGCTATAAAATTTTCCGACAACAAAATCCGATCGGTTAAATTCCGATTGTGTGTACACAAATCCGACGCACAAAGTGCCACGCATGCTCAGAATAAATTAAGAGACGAAAGCTATTGGCTACTGCCCCATTTATAGTCCCGACGTACGTGTTTTACGTCACCGCGTTCAGAATGATCGGATTTTCCGACAACTTTGTGCGACCGTGTGTATGCAAGACAAGTTTGAGCCAACATCCGTCGGAAAAAATCCATGGATTTTGTTGTCGGAATGTCCGATCAATGTCCGATTGTGTGTACAGGGAATAAATGTTATTATTTGGCCTCAAGATCAAACGATATGTCTGGCAGAAATCAAATACAGCTCACCATCCAAATAACACCATTCCTACAGTAAATCATGTAGGTGGTAATCCTGTTATGGGGGCGATTCTCTGCAGCAAGGACTGGAGCACTTGTCATGATAAAAGAAAAATGGATGGGGCAAAATACAATCAAATTCTTGAGGAAAATCTGCTGCCCTTTGCCAGAAATGTGTCAATGGGAAGAAGGTTTACCTTCCAACATGACAATGACCCAAAGCACACAGCAAAAATGACCACACAGTGGTTGAAGGAGAGAAAGGTAAATGTCCTTGCATGGCTGAGTCAGAGCCCAGACTTAAACCCCCAATGAAAATAAGGCGAGTAATCCTTTTTACAACTTAGTGATTCTGTTTTTGAAGGAGGGCTTTCTCATCTAAGTAGGAAGTAAATGCTACATGAATCATCTGACCTTACTCAAAGTGGTTTCTCAACAAAATAAAGCATGGCGATATGGATGAATGGGTAAGTTTGCTTTGAACACTAAAGAAGAATTAAATAGTGTTTTCAGTTTGCCGTGCTCAAATACAGTTTAGTCCCACTTTAAATTGTTTATCTAGACCTATACCTATATAAGTTTTGTCCTACATCTCAGTAGCAAAAGCCATGCACTCAGTTATGCTGGAAAAGGCAAGAAGAGATACAGGTGCATCTCAAAATATTAGTATATCATCAAAAAGGTAATTTATTTCAGTAATAAAAAGTGAAACTCATATATTATATAGATTCATTACACACAGAATAATATATTTTAAGCATTTCTTTCTTTTAATTTTGATGATTGTGGGCTTACATCTAGTGAAAACCCAAAATTCAGTATCTCAGAAAATTAGAATATTACTTAAGACCAATAAAAAAAGGATTTTTAATACAGAAATGTTGGCTTACTGAAAAGCATGTCCATGTACAGTATAGTATGCACTCCATAGTTGGTCGGGGCTCCTTTTGCATGAATTACTGCAAGGCAGCGTGGCATGGAGGCGATCAGCCTATGGCACTGCTGAGGTGTTATGGAAGCTTAGATTGCTTTGATAGCGGCCTTCAGCTTCTCTGCACTGTTGGGTCTGGTGATTCTTATCTTACTGTTGACAATACCCCACAGATTTTGTATGGGGTTTAGGTAAGTAGAGTTTGCTTGCCAATCAAGCACATTGATACCATCATCATTAAGCCAGGTATTGGTACTTTTGGAAGTGTGGGCAGGTGCCAAGTCCTGCTGGGGAATGAAATCAGCATCTCCATAAAGCTGGTCAGCAGAGGGAAGCATGAAGTGCTCTAGAATTTCCTGGTAGAGGGCTGCGCTAACTTTGGACTTGACAAAACACAGTGGACCAACAACAGCAGATGACATGGTTCCCCAAATCATCACTGACTGTGGAAACTTCACACTGGACCTCATGCAACTTAGATTCTGTGCCTCTCCACTCTTCCTCCAGACTCTGGGACCCTGATTATCAAATTAAAATTTACTTTCATCCAAAAAGAGGCCTTTGGACCACTGCGCGACAGTCCAGTCCTTTTTCTCCTTAGTCCAGGAAAGATGCTTCTGAGGTTGTCTTTGGTTCAGGAGTGGCTTGACACAAGGAAAGCCACATTTGTAGATCATGTCCTGGGTACGTCTGTGTTTGGTTGCTCTTGAAGCAGTAACACCAGCTGTAGTCCACTCCTTGTGAATTTTGCCCAAATTCTTGAATGGCTTTTGCTTCACAATCCTGTTAAGGCTGCACTTATCCCTGTTGCTTGTGCACCTTTTTACACCACACTTTTTCCTTCCACTCAACTTTCTATTAATATGCTTGGATACAGCACTCTGAACAGACAGCTTCTTTAGCAATGACCGTCTTCTGGACAACTGTCAAGTCAACAGTCTTCCCCATGATTGTGTAACCCAGGGGTCCCCAACCCCCAGGCTGTGGCCTGTTTGCAGCCGGGCTACAAAGGCTGCACTGTCTGACATGTGGCAACGGCGGGTGAGCACAGAGATGACATCTCTCTCCACCTGCCCGCATCACCGCTGTTCCACCCTCACAGCAAGGCTGCTATACTGCTGGAGGTGAGGTGGGGAGCAGAGAGATGAGATCATCTCTCACCGCCCGCCTGCATCCTGCATCCTGCATCACCAACAATACGCATTTGGTGGCAGGCGACGTGACAAGTGACAATCCGCATCTGGTGGCAGGTGACGTGGCAAGTGACAAACCGCATCTGGTGGCAGGCAACGTGGCAAGTGACAAACTGCATCTGGTGGCAGGCAACGTGGCAAGTGACAAACCGCATCTGGTGGCCGGCAATGTGGCAAGTGACAATCCATATCTGGTGGCAGGTGACGTGGCAAGTGACAAACCGCATCTGGTGGCAGGCAACGTGTCAAGTGACAAACCGCATCTGGTGGCAGGTGAATTGGCAAGTGACAAATCGCATCTGGTGGCAGGTGACGTGACAAGTGACAAACTGCATCTGGTGGCAGGTGAATTGGCAAGTGACAAACCGCATCTAGTGGCCGGCGACGGCAAGTGACAAACCGTATCTGGTGGCAGGCAATGTGGCAAGTGACAATCCATATCTGGTGGCAGGTGACATGGCAAGTGACAATCCATATCTGGTGGCAAGTGATGTGGCAAGTGACAAACCGAATCTGGTGGCAGGTGAATTGACAAGTGACAAACTGCATCTGGGGCAGGCAACGTGTCAAGTGACAAACCGCATTTGGTGGCAGGTGAATTGGCAAGTGACAAACCGCATCTGGTGGCAGGCAACGTGGTGAGTGACAATCCACATCTGGTGGCAGATTATGCATTATGGTGAGTAGAACTATTTAATTTTCACTCTATTTCATTTCATTAATAATGTAATAGAAATAATGTGCTTCCATCATCCTGACACATATCAGCCATGGCGTCGTTATGATTGAAGTGCTAACTCCACCCATTTCCCTGACAAATTGCCTGTGAAATGCCGCATAACCCACCCCCCCGTTGGCACAATTCTATTCCACAACGCTGGTCCCCGGTGCCAAAAAGGTTGGGGACCAATGGTGTAACCTACTGAACCAGACTGAGAGACCATTTAAAGGCTCAGAAAACCTTTACAGGTGTTTTGAGTTAATTAGCTGATTAGAGTGTGACACCATGAGTCTACAATATTGAACTTTTTTCACAATATTCTACTTTTCTGAGATAGTGAAATTTGGGTTTTCACTAGCTGTAAGCCATAATCATCAAAATTAAAAGAAAGAAATGCTTTAAATATATCACTCTGTGTGTAATGAATCTATATAATATTTAAGTTTCACTTTTTGAAATGAATTATGGAAATAAATGAACTTTTTGATGATATTCTAATTTTTTTGAGATGCACCTGTACTTGATACACCATTGAATAAGTAGAATAAATAGTGTAGTGCTTTAACCACTTCAGCCCCAGAAGATTTGGATGCTGAATGACCAGGCCATTTTTTGCGATTCGGCACTGCGTCGCTTTAACTGACAATTGTGCGGTCGTGCGACACTGCACCCAAACAAAATTTATGTCCTTTTTTTCCCCACAAATAGAGCTTTCTTTTGGTGGTATTTGATCATCTCTGCGGTTTTTATTTTTTGCGCTATAAACAAAAAGAGCGAATTTTGAAAAAAAAAAACACAATATTTTGTACTTTTAGCTATAATAAATATCCCCCATTTTTCTTTTTTTAAAAAAGCATATTTTTTCTCAGTTTAGGCGGATATGTTGTCTTCTACATATTTTTGGTAAAAAAAAAACGAAATAAGCATATATTGATTGGTTTGCACAAAAGTTATAGCGTCTACAAAATAGGGGATAGATTTATAGCATTTTTATTATTATAATTTTTTACCAGTATTGGCGGCGATCTGCAATTTTTATCAGGACTGCGACAATATGGCGGACACATCTGACACTTTTGACACATTTTTGGGACCATTGGCATTTATACAGCGATCAGTGCTATAAAAATGCACTGATTACGGTAAAAATGTCACTGGCAGGGAAGGGGTTAGCACTAGGGGTCGATCAAGGGGTTAACTGTGTTCCCTGTGTGTGTTTCTAACTGTAGGGGGAGGGGACTGACCTAGAGGAAATGACAGATCATGATTCCTAGCTATTAGGAACTTACGATCTGTCTCTCCTCACAGAGCAGAACAGGGATTTGTGTGTTTACACACACGTCCCTGTTCTGCCTCTCGTGGCCGGGATCGCTCGTGGCTGGCGGTGATCGCGATCGTCGGCCACGAGCATTGGCACCCCCGCAGTGCCTGCTATCCCGCTTAAAGGAGCCGACGTATAGCTACGATGGCTCGCGGGATCGTGCTGACCTGCCGCTGTATAATGACGGTGGCCGGTCAGCAAGCGGTTAAAATGACACTAAACACTATCCTTTTTCTACAAAAATAATCCATACACATCTATTATTTAATGGCTCTGTAGTCTATTATTTATTAAATCAATTCTTACTGTGTTTTTCTGCCACTTTGAAATGTCCTACAGTATATGAGTTCCTGAACCTCTCTTGAAATGAGCAGTGCACATTAATTGCGGTCACATGTACTGCTCTAGGTACACTACAAATACCATAGTCCATAGTTCATCTCGGGAGTGAGGGTGGATACATTCCTACATAAAGTGGGACTATGGAGAATGAATGTAGCCACCCTCTAACACTAAGTCAGTTTGCAGCAGTAAAAAAAAGAAAAAAGAAAGAAAGAAGAATTTGCCGATTTAGAGGAGGCTGAGAGTAATAAAGGCACATTTTGAGTTTAGAATACATAAATGATAAAGAAAATTGTTTAAACCAGAGTTTAGTATCTCTTTAATCCATCTCTTACGTATCTGGTTTGCTGCGTTTCTGTTTACACACTGTGTTGTAGCTAGAATGAAATTATGTTAATGTATGTAGATTTTAATGCTATGCATTCTTTTTATAATGTGATCATCCATGACTCCTCACTACTGTATGAGCTATTAACCCAGCCCTACCACTTTTTCTTCAAGCCAAACCCGAACATTTTAGAGGCTCACAGCAATTTTTTTTTTTTTCAGTATACACTATAGCAGCCATTCTCAACCATCCACGGAACCCTAGGATTCCTCCAGAGTTTGCAAGGGGTTCCTTGAGCTGTGGCTAATGAACCACCTTTTTGATGGTGCCTACAGAGTTCAAGGTTCAGCATTACTTAGCAAAGCCAGCAACATGACACAAAATAAATTTGTAGCTGTCTTTAAGGGTGGCATTCTGAGCACCATTTTAAGGGGAACATTCTTCCTATTGACCACCAGTATAATGGGCATTGTTCTATTGACCCCTGATGAATTGGTTTTAGTAAGGGTTCCTCAAGACCTGAAAATTATTTTGGGGCTTCCCCTAGGGTTAAAAGGTTGAGAAAGCCTGCACTATAGGATTGTAACAGACCTGGGACACCTTTGGGCACTCCAAAGAGAATAGTAATATGGCTCACATAGTGCTCCCTCACCGTCCTGTCAAGCACTGTTCTCGAGCCGCATTCCTGTCTGAATAATGTGTCCGAATTTCCAGGTAAACTGAAACCCAGACACATGATTTAAAACCCTGGACTGTTTGGGTGAATTCTGGACAGGTGGCAACCCTAGACAAGGGGTGACTTGGGAGAGAGGAGTTCCTGCACCTATTCTCTGAGAAAAAAATCCCAGATAAGCTGGAAATTACTGAAGTAGACACTGCTACTCCAGTGATCTCCACTAGGTTATGGATCCAGCATCAGGCGGCATCCTGCTGTATTGTGAACACAGGAGGTCGGCTGCTCAGCATGGGCTAGGGTTGCCACCTTTTCTTCAAGCCAAACCCAAACACTTTACAGGTGCACGGCATTTTTTTTTTCGCATACACTATAGACAATAGGATTGTAAAAGACCTTGGAGCGGGAGTGGACGGGGTAGTGAGATGTACACCAACAGACTTTGAGAGATGGGAAAGATGGGACGACCTGTATGCTTTTATGTCAGTCATCTACTTTTTTTTTAAATAAAAAGTCTTGATGGTATTTCACTATTGTGAGTTCCGTTTCTCCTTGAAGTGCTTATATGGAATGGATTTTTATGTGTGAGATCTGCTTGCACTGTCTGTAAACCTTAGTGTGGCAGTTGCCCCATGGATGGATGCTGAAGTGCTGTATTACATTCTGATCTGGGGGGGTCAAAATTATGGGGGAGCTGCTCTCTTTAGGTGTGAGGCATGAAGAAAGAATTTATCAATTTTAATATTTTTTCACATGAATGGACCTAAGTTATTGCACAGTTGGTGTTCAATTTTTTAGGTGTATGTATATAGGGACATTTTTAGAAATTAATTGTATGAATTATCAGATGTTCACATCAATGGAGGATAATAAATTCCATACTCAGATATATAAATATTTTTAGCTAATCACAAGCATAAACACACACACACACACACACACACATACACAAATGCATACAGATACTGAGATATATACATATGTTCAATTACATACAGTATATGCGCACACACATATACACATGTGTGTTGCCACCTGTCCAGGATTCACCCAGACAGTCCGGTTTTTACATCCTCTTCCAATTTTTGAAGGTTTCCGGGTGTCAGGCTGCCAGAAACCCGGACAGAGGATGTAAAAACCGGACTGTCTGGTTGAATCCCGGACAGGTAGCAACATACATTTGTATATGTGTGTGCGCATAAATTCTTCCAAAGTAATGGAACACCTCACTACAGCAATACGAAAAATAGGGATATTCAGGGGATAAACATTAAGGGAAAAGAATATAAAATGGCAGTATATGTGGATGATTTGATAATATATATCACCAATCCATTAATACCAAACCTTATACAGGAATTTAAACAGTTTGGAAGAGTAAGTAACTTTAAGGTGAACTAAGATAAGTCAGAAATGTTAAATGTATCATTAACAAAATGGGTTCAGATACTCCTTCAAAAGGGTTTTCCTTTTAAATGGCAAAAAGAAGCAGTTAAGTATTTGGGGATATATATTTCAAAGGATTTAAGTAAACTGCAGGAATTGAATTATTCGAAAAATTAGAGAATCACTTCAAAAATATAATAAAATAATTCATTCTTGGATGGGAAGAATAAACGTAGTGAAAATGAATATACTGCCAAAATGATTATATATATTCCAGGCCATACCCTTAATCCCTTCTAAAAAAACGAATGGCACAATTACGTAACGCCATAGGAAGCTTTATTTAGGCTCAGGAAACACCACGAATAACGAAAGGGAAATCCTAATTAGAACAAAAAAGAATGGAGGCCTTGCCCTTCCAGATTTTTCAAAATATTTACAGGCTGCATCTTTAATAAAAATAATAGATTGGTTTGATAATATAGAAAGTAAACAATGGATAACTATAGAGGAAGACATTATAGGTTTACAGCTCAAATCTCTCCCATGGATTAAACCACAGCTTTGGCCCAAAAAAAAAGATTTAACAATCTTTGTGTCAGCAACTTTAAAAATATGGGATAAAATATTAAAAAAATGAGAACTCTCTACAATGTTTGGGCCAATGACCCTGTTGTTCTCCAACCCTGATTTTCCACCAACAATGGGGGCCACTAAGTTTATTAAATGGAACAAAACGGAAAATAAGAGAATAGTCCAGACCCTAGTAGATGGTAGACTTTCACAACTGTCTGATATGGGGCCTAAACACATAAATAAATAGATACAACATCACCAACTAATTCCTATATAGAATCAAAGACACAACCATTTCCGATTAATAGATTTGATTTAATTTGATATGGGATTTGTACTGCGACGAATGCGCTCCATTAGGAGCGCATCTAGGCGCACAAAGACCCTAAAATCAAGTGTGATTTCCAAGAGAGCGTTAAAAAAGGAGCCTAGGGTGTCCAATATGAAAGAGGTAGAGTAAAAACAGAGAAGAACCGGGGCGGGGGGAGGGACTAACCCTCCAGATGGGGGAGAAAAAAGAGCATACAAAATCCATGTTTTTGTACGATTTCTATTCTTCATCAGATTATCCATAGGCCTTGGTAAAGAGGAAGGTTTTTAAACTTTTCCTGAAACTCAAGGAGTAGGGACTTTAGAGATGCTGGAAGGGAGTTCCACAGCTCATTGCCCTTTGTAACCAGGCGTCTGTTACCAGTAAATTTTAGTCTGCTGATTGTCGGTTCTGTGAGAAGCAACTTTGCCGATCGGAGTGGTCTTGACGGTACATGGTGAGGGTCCCATTCAGACAAATAAATTGGGCCCAGTTTCCGGTGTGCCCTATACATATAGCACATTGCCTTGATTGGTACTCGCTCGGCGATAGGAAGCCAGTGCAGTTTTTCCAGCACGGGAGAGATGTGGTCTGTTCTGGCGTATCCGGAGACCAGGCGAGCAGCTTGATTCTGAATTGCTTGCAATTTTTTTTGCCACTTCAATGGAAGTCCAAGAAAAAAGATGTTAGAGCAATCCAACCGGGAATGCACAAGGCCCTGTACAAGAGTTAGCCGGTTTTCGTGCGAAAACAGATCTTTAATTTTCCGGAGTCTCTGTATATAGAAGTTGGAGTTTTTGATACAGAGTTTTGCGTGAGGTATAAATGACAGGCAGGGATCAAAGATAATGCCTAGGTTCCTGACCTGTTTTGCTGGCATTGGGATGGGGCAGAATGAAGTGGGCCAGGCCAAGAGAAAATTGGTGGTTTATTGAGGACCCACCAGCATCACCTCGGTCTTTTCTTCATTAAGGCCTAGCTTGTTATCGGCCATCCATTTTTGTATGTGAAGGAGGCCATTTTTCAGTTGTAGGTGCATATTTGGCCCATCGTCAGCGTCAGCCAGGATCTGCGTGTCATCTGCGTAGATCTGGCATGCTAATTTGTGTGTGGCAATAATGTTAGCGAGTGGGCGCATATAGCAGTTGAATAGCAGGGGCGACAATGCCAAGCCCTGCGGGACTCCATAGAGAAGTGGTTCCATTGGCGAGCTGCAAGCGTTCATCCGCACTTGATGGGTCCTATCCGTGAGAAAGGAGTTGATCCAATGGAGGACAGTGCCACTACATCCAAAAAGGTATTTCATGCAGTCTCCCAGGATTTGATGGTCGATAGTGTCAAAGGCTGCGGAGAGGTCAAGCAGCACCAAGGCTGTCGACCCCCCCGCATCCTTTACCCTTAACAGGTGATCATTAACCAGTTTCGTACAATTGTTAGTAGAGGAGCAAAAATCGATTCAAAAACTGTCTTTTGTTGACAAATTGCTGCTTCCCTCTGGACTGCTTAATGAATTAGCATGTATGAGAAAATGGGAGATTGAAATAGAGAATCCAATTCCAGTATTGGAATGGGATAAAGCATTCTCAGTAATACATAAAACATCAGTAGCGGTTAAACATCAAGAAAGAAACTCTAAAATTATAATGAGATGGTATTGGAATCCAGTGGCCCTAAATAGAATAAATAAAAATAACACAGAGACTTGTTGGAGATGTCTTAAAGAAAGGGGAACGGTGACACACATCTGGTATGGGTGTCATATGGTGAGGGATTTCTGGTAAGGGATATTTGAAGTATACCAGAAGATGTCAGGTACCAAAATATAACCAAGTGTAAATATTGCAATATTATCTATAATACCAGGATCAATAAAATCAGATGTCCTTCACCATATGACAACAGCCGCCAGAACAATAATCGCTCGAAAATGGCGAAAAACAAAAAGTCCTACAATAGAGGAATGGGTTTGTGAACTGAATGAAATACAATATATGGAGGAACAAATATGTAGAGAAAGGAACACTAGAAATCAAAGACCAATATTATGGCAACAATGGAAGGAGTTTCGTCTCTCAACACACATGATATATATATATATATATATATATATATATATATATATATATATATATATATATATCTGATTGTAATTGTATATAGTATATCTGAGTGTGCATGCATGTATCTGATTATATATATAAATATATATATTTCTTCTATAGCAAGTCTGGTGCGGGCCTCCAGGGAGGGACTATGGCATGAGCAGGCACTTACTCTGCTTGAGTAATGCTCTGCTGTAGTGGGTCACCTCTCATGGTGCTCAATAGAGATGCCAGCGTTCAGAGAGGGGCAGTAGGCTGCTAGCCCAGCCAACCCTTTGGAGGAGGAATAAAAATGAATCAGGTAGGATATGCAATATACTTAGAATACACTATGGGCGCCGCCAGATACTGTCTTTATTCTTCTTCTCTAGTGCTGTGCTGGTCTGCTGCCCTCCAATAAGCTGGCAGGGGGCTTGGTCCTCCTCTCACAGTAAGTTTGTGAGAATTATCTTCCCTGCTGACTGCCCAGAATTAGTGACACTTTTTTTTTTCTTTATCATTTTATATTTTACTTAGATGTCTCTAAAAAAACAAAAAGGATGAGCAGAAAAAAACTGAGAGAAACATAAGAAGTCGTTGGAACTTGATGCTCAGAAATGTGCTAAAATTTCGGATATGTTCAGTCCTCATGCACAGTTCAAGTGATCCCATGGCAGGGCCCAGTAGAGAGACAACAAACATAGAACAAATAACAATAATAGGTGATTTAGTGGAATCTGTTGATGAAACATCAGAAGTATCCACTGAAGAACATAGAGAATTGGGGCACACTGAATTACTAAGTAAACAACTTATTAAGGATGTTTCAGAGTGCCAAACTGAAGATATAGATATATCATTTAATTATTTTGCACGGGAGATGCAGTGACACAGAGGGAAATTACCTCCACATTTGGTGAAATTATAAGGCCATACAACCACTCTGGTCTCTGGTTTTCGCCATATACTGTAACCTATATGATCAGCCAACGACACCCACCCCAGAGATAGCTCTATTATCTATGCTCCCTGGCTCCCTAGCCTCTCAAAAACATACACTACTATGCTTTTTCCTGTCAGCCGCCAGGCAACTTACCCCCCTATTCTGGAAGACCACTACCACCCCAACAACGACATTATGTGCATGGAAGAGTGGAAGAGATGAAAGCTCTGGACAGTGATACCTTCGACAAATTTAAAACTCTTTGACTCACTTGGATTGACTACTCTACCTCTGATTCCCTGAAAGCGTTGTTGACACCTCATAGCTAAGCTGGACACACCTTCTGACCATGATTTCCCAATTTGTTGCACCAGGGTCTGCTCACCCCCTTCTATCCTCCCTTTCCCTCTTGCTACAACTACACCTTTCCCCTTCCTATCCTCCAAATCCCTTTTCCCTGTCCCTCTTTTTCTTTCTCCCTCCTCCCCCCCAATATTATGTCTCTTTGACCGGAACCCAGATGTATTCCTCCCCATCCCTTATATTTTATCTTGCAATGCACCGTGGGCTCAACCGCTACCTCTTGAATGATGGTCATACCCGTATACCTCACTAGTTTATATCCTAGAGTGTATCAGATACAAGACCTACACTGTATTGCCTCCTGTACTGAACATCTGGTTATTACGTATGTTGTGTTGTTTCATTTTTTTAAACGCAATAAAAATATATTTGACTCAAATTATTTTGCTTGTCCAAATAAAAATGAGCTTGCTGTCTTTTTCAAATATCACCCACAGCAGGATATTCCAGATCCAGTGTTAAAAAATGCTAGAAAACGTAAAGATGGAACAAGTCGCAAGTGGCTCACCTACTGCAATGAAAAAAATGTATGTTTTGCTCTGTTTGTCTGGCTTTTTCAAAGTCACTGGAAACAATTTTTCTTATTAAAGGAATGACAGATAAGAGCATGAGAAGAGTGTAATGCCCAACGTGTGTGCTGAAGCCTTTTTTGTGGAATCCATCAGTGCTGGAGTTGATGATCTACTTTTGTATAAGCAAATATCTGTAAGGCGAGAACAAGTGAGAAATAGGCGGCAAGTACTACAGCTGGTTGTAGATGTAGTAGAAGTTATAGGAAAGCAAGGTTTGAGTTATAGGAAAGATAAAGATGAGGCTGCCTATAATTTAGAGGACATAACGAAAGACCATGAACATTTTTTAGAGTTCATTCTTCTCGTCAGCAAGTATGACATTTGTCTGAAAGATCATGTAAATAAATGTATTGAAAACAGCAAGAAACTGCAGTCTTCTGGAGGAAAAGGAAGAGGATCTTTCATAACTTTGCTCTCAAAAACGACTGTTAACAAAGTAATACATGCTGTTTGGATGCTTATCCAGGAAAATATTTCAAAAGAAGTAAAGGAAGGCAGGATGTTATCAATTCAGATTGAGGCAACTCAAGACATCACTTCAAAAGATGCTCCATAATTGTTCGCTATGTGACTGATGTTATCAATGAAAAGCTTCTTGCAGTTGTTGAATGTGAATCTTCAACAGGGCAAAACCTTTTTAAGTTGCTAATGGAAGTCCTAAAATCATGCAAACTTAATATTACAAATTGCATTGGCAACTCAACGGATGGAGCAGCAAGTATCCAAGGCCAATACAATGATTTCTCTTCCTGGCTGTCAACTGAATCACCAGGGCAAAGTCACATCTGGTGCTATGCACACATTCTGAATTTAGTACTTGCAGATACAACAAAAGTGCATCACTGTTCAGTTTGTTGAATGACATTGCTGTCTTTATTCGTGATTCTTATCAGCGCATGAATACCTGGGGACAAGTTAGCCAGGACTCTCACCATTTCAGTAATTGGGGAAACGCGCTGGTGGTCAAAAGATGCTGCTCTAAGAAAAGTGTTTGGGAAATTTTCAAATCCTGATTCTGCTTTGTTTCTTAGTCTACTGTACACTTTGAGCAGAATCGAAGACAGCATGTCATCGAAACCTGAGGTGCGTGTTAGAGCAAAATCTTATGCAGAATCCTTACTCAAATATGAAACCATTCTTACAGCTCAAATTTTTCTGAGAATATTTGAATTGACAAAACCATTGTCCAAATATCTGCAAACAACTCAGATGGATATCTCAAAAGCTATTCAAATGGCACAGGGAACTTATGAAAACCTTGAAACAATTACACAAGATTTTGATTCCATACAAATGACTGCTGATAAGTTTGTTAAGTGGGCTAATGACAAGATTCAAGAAGAAGAAAGTTACGACCTAGAAGTACAGACCACTTTGCCTAAAAAAAAGAATAATGCCCCGTACACACGGTCGGACTTTGTTCGGACATTCCGACAACAAAATCCTAGGATTTTTTCCGAAGGATGTTGGCTCAAACTTGTTTTGCGTACACACAGTCGCACAAAGTTGTCGGAATTTCCGATCGCCAACCACGCGGTCACGTACACCACGTACGACGAGACTAGAAAAGGCCGGTTCAGAACCAAGCGCGGCACCCTTTGGGCTCCTTTTGCTAATCTCGTGTTAGTAAAAGTTTGGTGAGAGACGATTCGTGCTTTTTCAGACTCGTGGCTTTCAGATCGTTTCCTGTCGTTCAGTTTGTGCTTGTGGGTTTGTATCTGCTCTTCAGTGCGTGCAGCAAGTTCCGCGTGACTTTAATTAGTCATTGTATTCTTGTTCGTTCGTTACTGTTTTTCAGGTCGCTCTTCACAGGCCTTGCTGTTCTTCAGTGCGTTCTGTTACTTCGTTCTGAGCAGCCGACCGTTTTCTAGCCATGTTGCGTATGCGTACTCCTCGTAGAGTTCGTGCTGTGTGGGGGCTTGATGTTGGGGTCCTGACCTTGACACAAGTCCAGTCCATGAACAGGGTGGGGAGGAGTTCATGGACCAAGAATTGGTTGCTTCAGCGTGACCAGTTCTCTCATATGCCTTTGCTCCGTGAGATCCGTGAGAATAATCCTGATGATTTCAGGAACTTTCTCAGGATGACGGACCCCGTGTTTCACCGTCTGTTGGCTTCGCTGACCCCTTATATTAGCAGGCAGGATACCTGCATGAGGCAAGCCATCACTCCAGAGCAGAGGCTCGTCGCTACCTTGCGGTATTTGGCGACAGGGAGAAGCCTGCAGGACTTGAAGTTCTCGACAGGCATCTCCCCCCAGGCTCTGGGGATCATTATCCCAGAGACCTGTTCTGCCATCATCCAGGTCCTACAGAAGGAGTATATGAAGGTAAGATTTATCCTTTAATATCACATTTTATTGTATTGAATGTTTGCTAATATATTGTATTTCTTTCCTCATTCCCTAATTACCATGATTGTAATATGCTGTGAATGTCCCCTTTGTCCTCATGCATGCAGGATTTTTATGTAATTATTATTTTAGGTCCTTCATACATATTTGCCCTTCAATAACCTCCCCAGCATGGTGTCTCCTGGCCCTATATTCACCTCATGTAGTCACTTAACAATGTATTTTATCAGCTCTATAGTAGTGCTTTACCCCAAACACCCCCTAAAATGTTTTGAAATGTTATTTTTTCTTTAAATTCAGGCAGAGTGCCAGAGGCTTTTTTTTGTGGTGTCCCCCAATCATTTTTAGTAACCCTCCCTCCCCCAACTGCTAACTCAGCTGATCCCAATTCTCTATCTATCCTCAATCCTCTATCTGCTGATTTTGCAAAACCCATACACACTATACCCATCTCTTTTGTGCTCAGATTTATGGATGAATTACCCAAAGCATGTAGTGCAAGGGCCTGCCTGTATAATTTCAAATGGTACTGTTTAAAGTTTTTGTATTCTATTATTATCTTAATAGGTAATAGCAGAATGTCCAAATGTCCTCAAATGTGTACAATGTGTATTTATATCTTGGTATTATGACACTTCTTACCTGTCCAGTGGGCTGCCAATAGTGTAACTAAGGAGGGGCTGTTCCAAGTAATACCCATTATTTAGGCATTCATCTCTCAATGAAGTGAAGAGGGTTACCTGTCCAAGATTTCCACACACCCCATAATGTTAGAAATGGCCCATGAGAGGGGGGGAGGGGGAATATGATAGGTGTACCTTATACTTTGGCGTTGTTAAATTCCCCTTAATAAATGCTATCTGGAGGTTGACCCATAATGTTTGTGCCTAATCTGCTTGCCATGTTTCTGAGCAAAAATAGTAATGTTTTATTTTTTCCCTCAACAGTTTCCTTCCACGCCACAGGAATGGCAGACTGTGGCCTCCCACTTTGCCCAGCGGTGGGACTTTCCTAACTGCGGAGGGGCAATTGATGGGAAACACGTCCACATCGTCCCACCACCCAACTCGGGGGCGTACTATTTCAACTATAAGGGGTTCAATAGTATAGTGATGTTGGCGGTGGTGTCGGCTAATTATGACTTCTTGTATGTGGACGTGGGGAAGAATGGCCGGATGTCCGATGGTGGAGTCATCGCCCAGACGGAGTTCTACAGGCGTCTCCAGAATGGCAGCTTGGACTTGCCAGCTCCAGAGGATAATGTGGAAGGACTCCCATTCGTGTTCGTTGCTGATGAAGCGTTTGTGCTGGGGGACCACCTGATGCAGCCATTCCTGATGAGGACCCTCACCCCGGAACAGAGGGTTTTTAATTACCGGCTGGCCAGAGCCCGAAGAGTGGTGGAGAACACATTTGGAATCCTGGCCAGCCGGTTCCGCCTATTTATGACACCCATCCATATGGCGGAGTATAAACTGAACCATATTATACTGGCGTGCTGAATTCTCCATAACTTTTTAAGGAACCATTCGGCCAACTATGCTGGCTCAGTTGGGCTTGAGGCCGGAATGATACATGAAACCACACTGACGTCGCTTGAAAGCAGCCGTCCTGGCTTGCCCTCCCTGAGTGCCTGTGATGTCTGGTTACGCTACCTGGAGTTCTTTGCGGGTAGGGGGCTATCAATATGCCAGCAAATCTGTGAAGCCTTTGTATAATAAAAAAAAAAGAAAATCTTTGTGGACATTTACTGCTTGTGTTTGTTTTAGCTGACCCTGACAGAAATGTGTTGAGTCCAGAAAATGTCGTGATTGTGTAACCTTATTATACAAAGCACTGTTGGCTGTTATTTACTAAATGCAAAAACACATTTCACTACAAGTGCAGTTGCAACTGCACTGAAACTGCACTTGTAGTGCCAAG
Source organism: Aquarana catesbeiana (assembly GCF_042186555.1). NCBI lineage: Eukaryota > Metazoa > Chordata > Amphibia > Anura > Ranidae > Aquarana > Aquarana catesbeiana. The sequence continues at coordinate 207,574,914 of NC_133334.1, read as the reverse complement.
AGGATTTGCCCTTAGTAAATAACCCCCATTTTCGCTGAAAACAGCCATTACATCACCCCAAAAGTGTTGTAGTGTTGAGACAATAATCCACACATTCTTGCTTAACAAACTTTTTTATACCTGCACAATCACATGTGCATTTACCAAAGGTTTTTCAAACAAACCAACATGTTTGTTGTATAACAATTTTTGGGGTAGCATTATCAAAAATAGAAATGTCCATTTTAGATAAAACAGGCATGTGTAAAACCAACAAGAAAGACACAAATCTTGAACTTACAAACGTCACATTTTGTAGAACTTGAAGGCAATATCAGACATGAGTATTTAGGAACTGTGTTTGATATTGCGTTCAGATGGGGTGAAGTCACCAAAGGAAAAGCCAAATTTGGAAGATGCACAGCAATTTACCAATGTCAACATGTGCGACCTGCCATCACGGGGGATCAAGGGACGTGTTTTGGGGAGCAAGCCCTTCCTCACCGCTACATTATTATTGAGGAAGGGGTTGCACCCCCAAAATGCATCCATTGATCTCCCGTGATGGCAGATAGCACATGTTGACACACTGTGTGCATCCTCCAAATTTGGCTTTGTGAAAAATCACAAAAACATTTTGCACATTGTAGCACACAAAAGAAGAAAGTGATTTGGAGGGGTTTTAAACTCGCCCCAAAACATCAATGATGTTTTTATTTTTTGGAATAACATCATTGATGTTTTTCTTGATGTTTTCCAATTGTAAATTACACCCCATGATCTCCCCGATCAGGATCTGGGCACTTTCGGATGTGAAAGGATCTGGATCCACAACATCACGATCACCTAAAAAGAGAGAAACCAAACAAAAACAGGTATCAAAAATATGCCGGCATCCATCTCTTACCTGAGCCTGTGGTCGCAGACACTCACTTGTTGTGGTGACTAGTTCCACCACGTCTTCCTCCTCCTGCTCTTCTTGGGTTGGGGGGATTTCCCCTTCTTCCAAGGGGGGGGGCTCTGGTCTCCTCGGATGAGGGGTGTCCTCCGAGTCTTTTATCCCCTATGTCAAACAAAATGGTATAATTAGCACACAGATATTTGATGGCAGAACTAGAAATAGGAAACATTGCTTGGAAGTGAGGTACAATTGTCAATTTTAGCAGAGTTCCAAAATGTAGCATTTTCAGTGTCCTTTGTCAAGCTTCAATACTTTACCTGTTTGGTACAAGCTTCACAGATGTAGCCCCCCCCTATAGTATACACTGGAGCACCTGTGTGGGTCCCCTAATAAAAATGGTGTTCTGGGGTCCCACACTAGTGCTCCAGCATCCAGATGTGTATACAGCTGCTGAGTGTCCTCTCCTTACACAGAATCTAGTTTGCATTTCATTCTAGCAACAAAGCCATCTACACAACCCAATTTTTTTAAGACAAGTATAGGGCGTAAAAATGGTGGCCAAATGCATATGGCCTAAACAATGGTATTTTTGAGTCAGAAAGAAAAATGTTTGATATGAACGAATAATGTGCCCATGAACATGAAAGTTGCCATTTTAAACTGTACAAAAGTTCCTAAAAGCACATGGAGCAGCACGAACGTAATAAACACATAAAGAATAGGAACACAGCACAACTACTTACTTTTTTGCAGCACTCTCCGGATCTTTCTGTACTGCTCATGTTCTCGTAATTTGAGGTCCGACCACCGGTTCCTGAGCTGATCTTTCGATTGTCGTACCCCGAAATTCCGGTGCAGACTCCTGACCACTTTCGCCATGATCTTGGCCTTTCTGACATTGGGGTTGGGGTAAGGTCCATATTTCCCGTCATAGTCGGCCTTCTTCAGGATGTCCACCATCTCCAACATCTCCCCAAAGGATATATTTGAGTCCTTAAATCTCCTTCTGGATCGGGACGTGTCCGGATCCGGCCTTTCCTCCTTCTCCTCGTCGTTGCTACAATTAGCACGATCCTGCTGTGTCTCTGCCATATGCTCTTCCCCCACTGTGCCGAACGAAAAGGGGCGGGGAATAGACTAGAAAGAACGTCAAGGGCGGGCGGAGTTACACGCATGCGCAGTGTGTATAAAGCGTAACACGCGTGCGTCTTACGTACGATCTGTGAGCGGAGGAAGGAGCATCGGAGGTGCCGATTGTGATAACGAAGGTAGGATCTAAACTTGGGCCTATACTGCTTCGAAATGGAAGCCTATATTGTAACAAGATTAGGGGAGTTTGGCCTGACATTAGGGTTTGTCTTGTGTTGTGTCTTGCAGAGAAAATGTATGGCTTCAACGACCACAAATTCCTCCCCCTGTTCATTGACAAATACAGGGAACTGCCCTGTCTGTGGCAAGTGAGACACCCCCACTATAACCATAAACAAAAGAGGCAGGCAGCGCTGGAGAAACTGTTGGAGTTGGTGAAGCCGGTGGTCCCCACAGAAACCATCCCCTATTTAAAAGCCAAAATTGGTGGCCTGAGGAGCACTTATCTGACGGAGCGCAAGAAGGTCACGGATTCTCAGAGATCCGGAGCTGCAGCAGATGACATTTATGTCCCCAGGCTGTGGTACTATGAGAGACTGCGATTTCTGTCAGACCACACTGAAGTCAGGGAATCCCTCTCTACTCTTCCTTCCACTCTTCCTTCCACCCCAGCTGAGGCTTCCGATGTCCAACCTGGGCCTTCCAGCCAGGAAGAAGTGGAGGAGCCCAGCTGGAGCCAGGTATAGCATTCTTCTACAGATTTCTGGGCAATAAAGAAATGATGTTTACTATAAATGTTATTATTAATCACTAATTGCTGATTGAAAAAAGTGTTTTACATATCAATAGACAGTAGTGGGCACCCAAATTTGCGACAAGAATGAAAACTGCTGGGCTCAGAAGGATAGTCTGTTATATTTGTTAACATTCAATTTGCAACAGTCAGGAGGTGAAAATTGTGTGTGATTGATGAATAAAAAACTAAAAGTATGTCCCTTTTTCATACACAGGAAGACCTCAGCCAGGAGGAGGCTGTGGAATGTGGCAGTCAGGAGGAGGCGGGGATTAGTGGCAGCCAGGAGTAGGCGGGGGTTAGTGGCAGCCAGGAGGAGGCGGGGCTAAGTGTCAGCCAAGAGAAGCCTGGGACCAGTCGCAGCCTGACTGAATCTCAGGTTCCTCCCCTCCGCCTTCCATACAAAAGAGCCAGGAAGACGACTCCGAGTCCCGTGCAGGATTCTGCCTTCAGGCTGATTCAGGAGGCTTCGGCGTCCCTACGAGCCTTACCCACTCCTGAAGAGGCCTTTGCCTGCATGGCTGCCACCAAACTGCAGGGAATGCAGGAGAGTCAACGCAGGCTCTGTGAGGACCTTATGTATAAAGTCCTACATAAGGGGGTGAGTGGGGAACTAACACCCAAGACCGACGTGATTGAGTTGGACCATCCTCCTCCTCCTCCTGCTGCCACAACTCCACCACCAGAGCCACCGCGTGGAAGGAAGCGTGGAAGGAAGACCTGAGAGTGATGACCCTGGGTTCAGTCTGGTCTGACAAAAGATGCAGTCTCTCATATGACCACAGCCTGGGGACACAGATGTCATCTGCTGCTTTCCGGATCTCTGGGACTTCTGGACCAGACTGCCCTCCCTTAGATAAGGACTCCTCAGGCCACCAATTTTGCTTTGAAATAGTTGATGTGTGCCCTGGGGGTCCAAGGCTTCACCCACTTCTGCTGTTTCTCCAGCGTTGCCTCCCTCTTTGTTTAGTTGTGAGCCCTTAATAAAAATTTTTTGGGGAAATTATACTCTCCTATGTGTGTTTTCAGCCAAAAAGGACAGTTTGTTGGTGATGATTCAGGTACATTTCTAACATAAAATGTGAAATTAACAAGGGACAACAACACCAAACAATCTCCTACAGATTAAATAGAACAACATATCAATGGTGTTGTGGGAACTTGTCACAAAAAACACACACAAACATTTTCGGGAGTACAAATCAAAATCCCCCCAAAAAAATAACACCCTTCAAAAAAATACAAACACAAAACAAGAATCTACATTAAAGGCAAAAAAAAAAATAAAATACAAAAAAAATATGTTGTCAGATGTGAGAAATCAAAATATATTGAGGGAATCCTGATAAATAGTAACAAAATAAGTTTGTGAGAAGTCTGTGTGAATATGAGCAGCAAAACTACTATATTCTTGTCACATTATAAAGAAGAAGAGATTGCGCTGTATTAAACCATTTTTAACATTGCAGCGTGACGAAAGTGCTGTATCCATTGCGAACGCTAAGTTTACCAGAACGAGCTGTTCCGTGTCGGAATTTCTTCTGAGCATGCGTGGCACTTTGTGCGTGGGAACAGGCCACACACGGTCGGAATTGACGCGATCGGATTTTGTTGTCGGAAAATTTTATCTTCTGCTCTCCAACTTTGTGTGTCGGAAAATCCGATGGAAAATGTCCGATGTAGCTCACACACGGTCGGAATTTCCGACAACAAGCTCCGATCGGACATTTTCCATCGGAAAATCCGACCGTGTGTACGGGGCATAAGAAAAAGAAGAAAGTGATTTGGAGGGGTTTTAAACTCGCCCCAAAACATCAATGATGTTTTTATTTTTTGGAATAACATCATTGATGTTTTTCTTGATGTTTTCCAATTGTAAATTACACCCCATGATCTCCCCGATCAGGATCTGGGCACTTTCGGATGTGAAAGGATCTGGATCCACAACATCACGATCACCTAAAAAGAGAGAAACCAAACAAAAACAGGTATCAAAAATATGCCGGCATCCATCTCTTACCTGAGCCTGTGGTCGCAGACACTCACCTGTTGTGGTGACTAGTTCCACCACGTCTTCCTCCTCCTGCTCTTCTAGGGTTGGGGGGATTTCCCCTTCTTCCAGGGGGGGGGGGCTCTGGTCTCCTCGGATGAGGGGTGTCCTCCGAGTCTTTTATCCCCTATGTCAAACAAAATGGTATAATTAGCACACAGATATTTGATGGCAGAACTAGAAATAGGAAACATTGCTTGGAAGTGAGGTACAATTGTCAATTTTAGCAGAGTTCCAAAATGTAGCATTTTCAGTGTCCTTTGTCAAGCTTCAATACTTTACCTGTTTGGTACAAGCTTCACAGATGTAGCCCCCCCCTATAGTATACACTGGAGCACCTGTGGGGGTCCCCTAATAAAAATGGTGTTCTGGGGTCCCACACTAGTGCTCCAGCATCCAGATGTGTATACAGCTGCTGAGTGTCCTCTCCTTACACAGAATCTAGTTTGCATTTCATTCTAGTAACAAAGCCATCTACACAACCCAATTTTTTTAAGACAAGTATAGGGCGTAAAAATGGTGGCCAAATGCATATGGCCTAAACAATGGTATTTTTGAGTCGGAAAGAAAAATGTTTGATATGAACGAATAATGTGCCCATGAACATGAAAGTTGCCATTTTAAACTGTACAACAGTTCCTAAAAGCACATGGAGCAGCACGAACGTAATAAACACATAAAGAATAGGAACACAGCACAACTACTTACTTTTTTGCAGCACTCTCCGGATCTTTCTGTACTGCTCATGTTCTCGTAATTTGAGGTCCGACCACCGGTTCCTGAGCTGATCTTTTGACCGTCGTACCTCGAAATTCCGGTGCAGACTCCTGACCACTTTCGCCATGATCTTGGCCTTTCTGACATTGGGGTTGGGGTAAGGTCCATACTTCCCGTCATAGTCGGCCTTCTTTAGGATGTCCACCATCTCCAACATCTCCCCAAAGGACATATTTGAGTCCTTAAATCTCCTTCTGGATCGGGACGTGTCCAGATCCGGCCTTTCCTCCTCCTCCTCGTCGTTGCTACAATTAGCACGATCCTTCTGTGTCTCCGCCATATGCTCTTCCCCCACTGCGCCAAACGAAAAGGGGTGGGGAATAGACTAGAAAGAACGTCAGGGGCGGGCGGAGTTACATGCATGCGCAGTGTGCATAAAGCGTAACATGCGTGCGTCTTACGTACGATCTGTGAGTGGAGGAAGGAGCATCGGAGGTGCCGATCGTGATAACAAAGGTAGGATCTAAACTTGGGCCTATACTGCTTCGAAATGGAAGCCTATATTGTAACAAGATTAGGGGAGTTTGGCCTGACATTAGGGTTTGTCTTGTGTTGTGTCTTGCAGAGAAAATGTATGGCTTCAATGACCACAAATTCCTCCCCCTGTTCATTGACAAATACAGGGAGCTGCCCTGTCTGTGGCAAGTGAGACACCCCCACTATAACCATAAACAAAAGAGGCAGGCAGCGCTGGAGAAACTGCTGGAGTTGATGAAGCTGGTGGTCCCCACAGAAACCATCCCCTATTTAAAAGCCAAAATTGGTGGCCTGAGGAGCACTTATCTGACGGAGCGCAAGAAGGTCACGGATTCTCAGAGATCCGGAGCTGCAGCAGATGACATTTATGTCCCCAGGCTGTGGTACTATGAGAGACTGCGATTTCTGTCAGACCACACTGAAGTCAGGGAATCCCCCTCTACTCTTCCTTCCACTCTTCCTTCCACCCCAGCTGAGGCTTCCGATGTCCAACCTGGGCCTTCCAGCCAGGAAGAAGTGGAGGAGCCAAGCTGGAGCCAGGTATAGCATTCTTCTACAGATTTCTGGGCAATAAAGAAATGATGTTTACTATAGATGTTATTATTAATCACTAATTGCTGATTGAAAAAAGTGTTTTACATATCAATAGACAGTAGTGGGCACCCAAATTTGGGACAAGAATGAAAACTGCTGGGCTCAGAAGGATAGTCTGTTATATTTGTTAACATTCAATTTGCAACAGTCAGGAGGTGAAAATTGTGTGTGATTGATGAATAAAAAACTAAAAGTATGTCCCTTTTTCATACACAGGAAGACCTCAGCCAGGAGGAGGCTGTGGAATGTGGCAGTCAGGAGGAGGCGGGGATTAGTGGCAGCCAGGAGGAGGCGGGGGTTAGTGGCAGCCAGGAGGAGGCGGGGCTAAGTGTCAGCCAAGAGAAGCCTGGGACCAGTCGCAGCCTGACTGAATCTCAGGTTCCTCCCCTCCGCCTTCCATACAAAAGAACCAGGAAGACGACTCTGAGTCCCGTGCAGGATTCTGCGTTCAGGCTGATTCAGGAGGCTTCGGCGTCCCTACGAGCCTTACCCACTCCTGAAGAGGCCTTTGCCTGCATGGCTGCCACCAAACTGCAGGGCATGCAGGAGAGTCAAAGCAGGCTCTGTGAGGACCTTATGTATAAAGTCCTACGTAAGGGGGTGAGTGGGGAACTAACACCCAAGACCGACGTGATTGAGTTGGACCATCCTCCTCCTCCTCCTGCTGCCACAACTCCACCACCAGAGCCACCGCGTGGAAGGAAGCGTGGAAGGAAGACCTGAGAGTGATGACCCTGGGTTCAGTCTGGTCTGACAAAAGATGCAGTCTCTCATATGACCACAGCCTGGGGACACAGATGTCATCTGCTGCTTTCCGGATCTCTGGGACTTCTGGACCAGACTGCCCTCCCTTAGATAAAGACTCCTCAGGCCACCAATTTTGCTTTGAAATAGTTGATGTGTGCCCTGGGGGTCCAAGGCTTCACCCACTTCTGCTGTTTCTCCAGCGTTGCCTCCCTCTTTGTTTAGTTGTGAGCTCTTAATAAAAATTTTTTTGGGAAATTATACTCTCCTATGTGTGTTTTCAGCCAAAAAGGACAGTTTGTTGGTGACTATTAAGGTACATTTCTAACATAAAATGTGAAATTAACAAGGGACAACAACACCAAACAATCTCCTACAGATTAAATAGAACAACATATCAATGGTGTTGTGGGAACTTGTCACAAAAAACACACACAAACATTTTCGGGAGTACAAATCAAAATCCCCCCCAAAAAATAACACCCTTCAAAAAAATACAAACACAAAACAAGAATCTACATTAAAGCCAAAAAAAAAAATAAAATACAAAAAAAATATGTTGTCAGATGTGAGAAATCAAAATATATTGAGGGAATCCCGATAAATAGTAATGAAATAAGTTTGTGAGAAGTCTGTGTGAATATGAGCAGCAAAACTACTATATTCTTGACACATTATAAAGAAGAAGAGATTGCGCTGTATTAAACCATTTTTAACATTGCAGCGTGACGAAAGTGCTGTATCCATTGCGAACGCTAAGTTTAACAGAACGAGCTGTTCCGTGTCGGAATTTCTTCTGAGCATGCGTGGCACTTTGTGCGTCGGAACAGGCCACACACGGTCGGAATTGATGCGATCGGATTTTGTTGTCGGAAAATTTTATCTCCTGCTCTCCAACTTTGTGTGTCGGAAAATCCGATGGAAAATGTCCGATGGAGCTCACACACGGTCGGAATTTCCGACAACACGCTCCGATCGGACATTTTCCATCGGAAAATCCGACCGTGTGTACGGGGCATAAGAAAAAGAAAGCGAATGGCTGATGAGACTGTTGACGAATGACGATGTAGCAGTTTCTGATGCTGTTTCAGCTTTTAAGATACGTGTGCACAATGTAATCTTGGATAGGGTGACAGAGAGTATGAATCGCCGCTTTCTCTCCTGTGGGACTCTCTATGCCGACTTAGCCTGCTTGGAGCCAAACAGCTTTTCTGATTTAAAAAAATCTGGACTTCAGGCACCAGCAATGGAAGAACTCAGCAAACGATTAGTTAGATTTGATGAGGAAGCAAGATAGGAAAATTTGCGTTCCCAAATGGCAAATTTTGCAATGCAGTGTGACATTCTGAAATCATCACCTCTTGAAGAATATAGTATTGTAGAAGATGTATCTATGGAAAACCAGGAAAGCAAATTAACAGAAATAGAACTGGTCAACAAATCTTGCATGGCATGTAAGAACTGTGCTATTTGCTGCTATAAGATTCTGCAGCGCTATAATTTGTTAACTGATGCCTCTAATGTCATTGATTTAGCCTACAAATTTTTGGTTACACTATCTTTTACTCAAGTTGCCTGTGAAAGAAGTTTCTCCACGTTGAAGTTTATTAAAACCCGTCTAAGAAGTTCTGTATCTCAAAGGCAATTGAGCTTTTTGATGCTGATGGCAATCGAAAAGGATGTACTAATGAACATTCTGATGATGTCATTGACAGAGTTGCAGAAACCAGTGAACTTCTTTATTTTTTATTAAAAATGCGCTGCTCAGCTTAGAATGCCTGGGCCTATTTTTTGTGCCAGTCCGGGCCTGGGTGGTGCTACAATATGCCATATTCCCTGACCACTTATACAGAGGAGGCCATCACAGTACACTGTTTTTGATACAATTGGTTGATTTTTGTGATATACAAAACACAATGCCTAATACATAATCAGTCCAAACATTGAAAACATGGTATCCCCATATTCAGGAGGAATAGCAGAATGTGTTTTGGGGTGAAATAAGGGGTGTTTTAGGGTGTGCTCATGCTGTGTGTGAAAAATATCTTATTAAATTGACAACTTTATGTAAAAAAGTCATTTTAATTTTCTTTCCAAAAAATTAAGTATTCAAAAAACTCAACATGCCGCCTAAAACTACCTTGAGGTGTTTACTCTCCAAAATGGGGTCATTTTGTGGGTGTATCTACTGCCCCGGTGCTCTTGGGCCTCCAAAAATATGATATGTAGTCAGAAAATGACGGTAGATGACTAATTTATGCCTCTTGAAAGTTGTTATTTAAATCATGGGCCCTTCTATGTGGCTAGGCTACAAAAAAGTCTTACTTATGTGGTATCCCCATACTCTGAGGGTAGCAAAATATGTTTTGGGGTGGAATTCTAAGCATGGCAATAATACATGTTAGGAGGGCTGTCTTTAATATTAATTGGACCCTGTGCAAACATTTTCTTGCCCCCCATACAATTTCGCTCTCCACCTGCTCTGAGACATACAATAAGTTGCAGCTAGACTCAAAATCAGTTTACTGAGTCAGATCAGGCAGCGATTGCGATCGGTTGCCAGAGGTTACAGTGTATCATTAATGCTCACTGACTGGCTGCTAGAGGTTACAGCACACTTATGGCTCACTGATTATTTGGTAGAGGTTACAGCACATGACTTCTGTTTGTTGATTGGTTGCTAGCGATTAATGTACATCAATTCTTCTCACTGATTGGTTGCTAGAGGTTACTTGACATCCTTACCATTCACTAATTGGTTGCTAGAGGTTAGTGCACATTATTACGGCTCACTGATTGGTTGCTAGAGGTTACTGCATATTCTTACCACTCAATGATTGGTTGCAAGAGGTTAGTGTGCATCATTACTGCTCACTTATTGGTTGCAAAAGGTTATAGCGCATCATCTCCTCACTGCCTGCTCCTAGGGATCCTAGGACTCCCGGGATCAGTGGCACTGGTGGCTGGGGGAGGGGGGTGTGATCAGTGGCAATGCTGGGGGGTTGATGGGATTAGTGCCAGTGATGGGGAATGGGATTAGTTAGGAGGCAGTACACTGTGGAAAATTCTGAATCATGTAGAGCAAAGCTGAAAATCTTTGACAAGTATATAGTGGGGGATTCTACACTGACCACCAATGTAATGGGGAATTTAGACTGACCACCAATGTGAGGGGGAATTTGCACTGACCACTATGTAATGGGAGATTTTACGTCACCCACCAATATAAAGAGGGACACTGACACCAATGTAATAGGAGCATTTACACCAACCACCTGTGTCTACACTGACCATCAATATTAGGGGGATTTACACTGACCACCAATGTACAGGGGAATTTACACTGACCACCACTGTAAGGGCAATTCTGCACTTACCACCAAAAGGGAAATGTACACCGATGACCAATGTAATGGGAGATTTTACACTGGCCTTCAATGTAAGGGGAAATTTACACTCACCACCAATTTAAAGGGGGCTTCTATATGGGCCAACATTGTAAGGGAGGATTCGAAACTTTTTTAACTGTTAGATGTACTGATATTACTGTTTAAAGTTTGCATTGTTTAGGATAATGTGATCAAGCTCTTATCTGATTTTGTGTGGTATAAATTCTGTGTGAATTTACAATAAAGTGAGTTCCTGTTTGCACCTAAGCTAGTGTTGTCCAGTTCTTGGGTGCAAGCTATAATACTTTGTTCCTGGGCTCCAGCGGCGAGGAAGCAGCTCTCTGGCAGAGATGCCCAGTCGGGGTGTCAGCAATTAGTCACAATGTGATTCTTCCTGATACTATGTGGATTAGTGTAATGGGGCTTAGCCTTATTGCAACATAAGCTGTCCGTAGGTGAGGCTAACCTACCCATCACTTAATGAAATGTATTCTGTTGTCCTGTTTATGTAATCTATGCATTGCACTTGCCTATCCTTCAATAACACATTTACCTAAAGAGTCGTTGTAGTGAACGGAGGGCGCATCACACTAAGTTGCTCCTGCAGAGGTGATGTTATATGCCTTGCAAGCCTGAAGAGGCTCCTTGGATTTTGGGCACCTCTATGCTGCTAGGCTCCTAAAAAGTCTTACGCATGTCGTATCCTCATACTCAGCGTGAGTAGCAGAATGTGTTTTGGGGTGTAATTCTCAGTATGCCCATGCTGTGTGGTAGAAGTGTCTTATTATTTTACAACTTTGTGTAATAAAATACATTTTCATTTTCTTTCCTTTCCTTATTTTCTAAAAGCTTGCGGCAGAAAAATTAAATCTACAAAAAAAATCACCATGCCTCTCAAAAACATCTTAGGGTGTTTACTCTCCAAAATGTAGTAATTTTGCGGGTATTTCCATTGTCCTGTCTCTCCAGAGCCTCCAAAGACATAATAGATAGTCAGGAGATTAGATGCCTAATTTATGCCATATGAAAGCTTGAAAGTGCTCCTTGGAGTTTGAGCCTTATAATGTAGCTAAGCTGCAAAAGAGTCTCACATGTGGGAAATCCCTCTACTCAGGAGGAATAGCAGAATGTGTTTTGGGGCGTAACTCTAAGTATGCTGTGTGTGTGAGAAATATCTTACTAATTGACAGCTGTGTGAAAAAAATAAATAAATGCAATTTCATTTTCTTTCTTAATTTTTTTAAAACTATTGTCAAAAAATGTAATCTTTAAAATAATCAAGAAGCCTCTAATCAACTATGTTGTATGGTCTACTTTGCAAAATGGGGTCATTTTGTTGGTGATTCTCTTGTTCTGGCACTTTAGGGCCTCAAGAAATATGAACCAGTAGGTAGTAAGGAAATCAGATACATTATTTATGCACTTAAAAGCCTGAATGTATTCCTTAGGTTTTGGGCCCCTCTTTGCGTCTAGGCAGTGAAAACGAATGTAAAATAGTGAACAAATATCTGCGCTAACTCAAAAGAAAGAAAAGAAGAACAGCAGCCAGCATAGTTTGTTGATAATCAAACAAAAAAAAGTATAAATCCAAAATGCAGCACTTCAGTGGTTCATAGAATCTGTGACAGAGGATAAAAAAGAGATAAAAATGATGATGTAGAACCTCCACCACTTCAATGTGCATAAAGAAAGCACACCACACCCCAGTGCAATCAAAATGCTTACCAGAAGAATATGAAAAACACGCAAGGTAATTATATATTGCAGGCGGTATATGATGTATTCAAACTGCACTTTCCAAACATAATAGGCAGGTCATAAGGGTATCCAGGTACATCAATCTCAGAAAAATGTCAGGACTCACATAAGGAGATGGATATATTGTGCATTCAACACCGGGATAATAACCCAATAGAAGAAAAAAGCAACAATAGTGAAGCCTGTAGAGGTAAAACACACAAACTTTATTGTAGTCTACTTACAGGTAAAAAGGAACATCATGACATATAAAAATCCGCGGCTCTCAGCGTACTTCCACCGGCCAGCCTGACATGTTTCATCCTATGTGGATATCATCAGAGGCGTGGCCCAACAGTGCAAATACGTCCATATGAATGCAAATAATCACATGTCATGTTGGCCCTTGATAGGACAGCATGACAATCACAACAGCTGATATCACTTGTCTCTATCCCCGAGCTACGGCCGCTCGTGCATAGTCCAGCCATGCTATTTAACAAACAGGAAGTGAAACCAGCAGCATCGCTTACTACTTCCGGCGGGCGGAACACATGAACGCCAACCGGAAGTGATGTAAGAGAGACAGGACGGAACAGCGCCCATATCCAACGTAAACATCCAGTGAAGGAAAATAACAACCAAGACCGGAAGTGACGTCAGTGGAGCACGTTCCGAATATGTTTGCGTTCCAAAAGACAACAAACAGGGGAATGACTTTAGGATGAATCGGTGACCAGTACCGCATAAAAACGTGAACTGGACCAAAATGTCCAAAAATGCATCCATTTCATACTACATGAAAAACATGCAATATGAATAAATATAGCGTTATTTCAATTGTTAACATTGAAGAGAGGATAAAAAAGGAGGCCCTCATTATAATGACATAAATAATTCAATGAAAACAAAATAGGAATACAAATAGCAATTAAAAAATTAAAATTACTACATTGCATGTTATATTGTGTGAATGATAAAAATTAATATTATGGCTCAAAAATTATAAGTCAATAAATGGTCAAAAAATGTTGATGAAGTGTGTAAGTTCATAAATATATTGAAATGATTCAGTGACAGACCACCACCATATCCAAAAAGTGACCACCATAAGAAATGCAAGCTTACCAAACAGCAAGCAAGATAGGCTTGTGACCTCAAACCCGGTCCGGGCCTCTATCCCAAAAACAGGCAAATGGCTCTGAATCCGATGCTGGTATTAAGGACAGAGCAGGTGTCCCAGGGGAGTTTAACATTCAGCAGACGACGTAGATAGTCGCCAGACTCTCCTGAGCCAAAGACCTCCGACAGGCAGTCATAAAAAATCCAGATAGAAAAAACTTGCATAGTGTTATACCATCAAAGGGATTTAATAGAAGATAAAAAATATATTGCACTTACAATGAATTAAAAACAAACAGCAATAGAAGCCAGCCGGCTATGCAGGACGCCCGTCCAATAGAGACGCTAGTACGCGGTGACGTCAGCACGTCAACTCCTCCCGACGTACCTTTCGTCAACAAAATTACATCGTCTGGGGAACGGGCGACGCACTGACGTATCGTGTATTATAGAGCCGGAACTAACCAAGCTTCGATGTGAATCGCGGACCGGAAATTCAGGCACAATCAATGGAAGACGGGCAAAAAAGCCAAAATCACCATATAAATTACTGGCAAAAACATAAAGAAGGATGAAACTACTTATAAATTATGTATTTAAAACAGCATCTATCACATATAGGAGGATAGGAACGACAAATGCATAAAACCCTGCATCGAGATACCCCAGAAGGAAAATATCTAGATGAATTAAAAATTATATAAATTGTAAGGAGACCTCAAAATAGGGTCAAAGGGTACTAATTTCAATCGTATTACTTAGTAATATCTATAAGGTTGTCTCGCTGATATTCCAAGTCACTAACCCACATCGAGTTCACAATAATAGAATCGATGTAAACCAAAAAATAACAACATAAGGGGCATAACATTTTATTTTATGGATCCAAGCCATTTCTAGCCTAGAAATACTTCTAGCTAAGGCACTCCCCCCTCCAATGTGGATGATATTTGTGGATCCCAAGATATATAGTTTTGGAGGGGTCTTTGTTATGTTTCAAAAGATAATGTTTGGAAACCAAATGTTTCAGAAACCCATTCTTAATGTTAGTAATGTGCTCATTCAGTCTGACGGAGTGGGGTCGTTTAGTCCTGCCCACATATTGCAGCCCACATGGGCACTGGAGCAGGTAAACTACCCTTTCCGTCAAATAAGTAATGAAAAGTTTAATTTCAAACTCCTGTTGGGTACTAAAAGAAATAAATCTATTAGTACGTCTATGTGTACATCCATTGGTAGAGCATACCCGGCATCGCCTACATTGATAGAAACCAGTAAGGTTTTCAAAAAAACCTATCCTGTTGGCTGGAGGATCAAGAATATTTGGAGCCAACCTATCCCTAAGTGATGGGGCACCCCTATAGACCACCTGTTGTCTTCCAGTTAGAACAGGGCCCAACACCGGGTCATTATCAAGTAGGTGCCAATGTTTATTGATCAAACCTTTAACCTTTCTATGTTGCACCGAGTATGTAGTGATAAAGGGAACCACAGAGACATCATTAACACGAGGAGCCCTAGCTACAAGTAAATCTTTTCTGTCAAGAGACTTTACCTCCTCCAAGGTATTAAGTAAGGACTGTACTGGATAACCTTTATCAATAAATCTCTTCATAAGGATATCAGCCTGTACTTCAAATTGATCAGCATCA
Organism: Aquarana catesbeiana; assembly: GCF_042186555.1. Classification (NCBI taxonomy): domain Eukaryota; kingdom Metazoa; phylum Chordata; class Amphibia; order Anura; family Ranidae; genus Aquarana; species Aquarana catesbeiana. The sequence continues at coordinate 207,559,610 of NC_133334.1, read as the reverse complement.
GTACAGTTGCGTTTAATACGCAAAAATTGGCTTTTGGGGACAGATCGGAGCCAAAGCTCATGATGGCAACTGTCCATTGGTATATAGGAATTACGATCCGTGCCCTTGAAAAAAGTTGAGGTCACAAACTGATCCTGTTGAATGGTAATATTAAGGTCTAGAAAATTTACACTAGACTGGCTTGCCTCAAAACTAAGATGAATACCCCTAGTATTATCGTTGAGGAGTTCCATAAAACATAATGTTACCTACACCACTAAGGATACTAGGACTCCGAATATGTCACTTCCTTTGGTGAATGGTGGTAGTGCCACTCAAGGTGGTCCTGGTTCTTTTGGCCAAAACCCACATCAATGGGGTTTTTACAGACAGGGCTAAGGCACCAAACGAGCTGTAGACCAAGAAGGGGCACCAGAGGGGGGAGACGGGTACGAGCTAAAAAGACAAAGACTGTAAGCGGTACTGGCATCTTCAATCTCAGCACAGTTGCTTTAAGCCAGTCTGAGAAATTGGTGCTGGATAAAGGTTTGAAATTTGCATCCCCCTGTAGGCACAATAAATTTGGGACCTACATGGACATTCACAAATTCGTCTGGAAATTTAATATTAAAAGGTATTTGTTGTCAAATCCCATTTCAACCAATAAAAAAGTGTCCCTGGATTATCAACATTCAGGACTTGCTAACACCTCTCTGTTTAATCCTCCTGGTACACTGGCCCCTTCCTTAAAGGTGTTTAGGGATGTGGTATTGAGAAACTTAAACAAAATACCCGTTAAAAAGGTGAGAACTAGTCAGGAATTTAAAGCAGGCCTGGACTCTCTTTGTGATAACAAGGAGATAGTTATCAGACCTGCTGATAAGGGGGGTGGGATTGTGATCCTAAACAAGTGTGATTATCTGGCTGAGATGCATAGGATCCTGGAAGATCGTGATACCTATACTCCCCTTCGTTCTGACCCTAAGAACACCTATCGGAAAACCCTAGAGGATATTGTTGAGAAATGGTTCACTAAAAGAATCTTAAATAAAAAAGAAAAACTCTATCTTATCCCTAAGGCACCACACACTCTGGTTATATACTATCTACCAAAAATTCATAAAAATCTTACCTGCCCCCCGGGACATCCCATCGTGAGTGGGATTGATTCTATCACCTCCCGGGTGGGCAGGTATATTGATTTTTTCCTGCAACCATTGGTGGCTAAGATGCCTTCAGATATTCAGGATTCTAGACATGTTATTAATATTTTGTCTGAATACACCCCTAACTCAAATATGAGGATGATCACAGCTGATGTGGTCTCACTCTACACGATAATACCCCATGATTTGGGACTTTTCGCTGTTGAATACTATCTCAGACAAGATTCTGGTTTGCTCGATGAGCAAATTTGTTTTATTTTGGAGCTCCTAGAATATGCAGCGTCCCACAATTATTTTTGGTTTGACAAACAGTTTTATCGTCAGGATCGTGGCGTTGCCATGGGGGCAAAATATGCCCCTAGTTTGGCTGACCTATTTATGGCCCTATGGGAGGAGGACGTCGTCTATGCCTGTCAGAAATCCCAGATTAAGTTGTGGGCTAGGTATATTGACGATGTCCTCCTCCTATGGGAAGGCTCCCGCGAAGATCTTGTTAGTTTTATGGAGCTCCTCAACGATAATACTAGGGGTATTCATCTTAGTTTTGAGGCAAGCCAGTCTAGTGTAAATTTTCTACAGCTTAATATTACCATTCAACAGAATCAATTTGTGACCTCAACTTTTTTCAAGGGCACGGATCGTAATTCCTATATACCAATGGACAGTTGCCATCATGAGCCTTGGCTCCGATCCGTCCCCAAAAGCCAATTTTTGCGTATTAGACACAACTGTACTGATGCTGATCAATTTGAAGTACAGGCTAATATTCTTATGAAGAGTTTTTTTGATAAAAGTTATCCAGTACAGTCCTTACTTAATACCTTGGAGGAGGTTAAGTCTCTTGACAGAAAAGATTTACTTGTATCTAGGGCTCCTCGTGTTAATGATGTCTCTGTGGTTCCCTTTATCACTACATACTCGGTGCAACATAGAAAGGTTAAAGGTTTGATCAATAAACATTGGCACCTACTTGATAATGACCCGGTGTTGGGCCCTGTTCTACCTGGAAGACAACAGGTGGTCTGTAGGGGTGCCCCATCACTTAGGGATAGGTTGGCTCCAAATATTCTTGATCCTCCAGCCAACAGGATAGGTTTTTTTGAAAACCTTACTGGTTTCTATCAATGTAGGCGATGCCGGGTATGCTCTACCAATGAGTGTACACATAGACGTACCAAAAGATTTATTTCTTTTAGTACCCAACAGGAGTTTGAAATTAAACCTTTCATTACTTATTCGACGGAGGGGGTAGTTTACCTGCTCTAGTGCCCATGTGGGCTGCAATATGTGGGCAGGACTAAACGACCCCTCTCCGTTAGACTGAATGAGCATATTACTAACATTAAGAATGGGTTTCCGAAACATTTGGTTTCCAAACATTATCTTTTGAAACATAACAAAGACCCCTCCAAAACTATATTTCTTGGGATCGACAAATATCATCCACATTGAAGGGGGAGTGCCTTAGTTAGAAGTATTTCTAGGCTAGAAATGGCTTGGATCCATAAAATAAAATGTTATGCTCCTTATGGTTTGAACATTGATACTGATACTAATGCCTTTATAGATAACTTCTGAGTTGTTATTTTTTGGTTTACATCGATTCTATTATTGTGAACTTGATGTGGGTTAGTGACTTGGAATATCAGCGAAACAACCTTATAGATATTACTAAGTAATACGATTGAAATTAGTACCCTTTGACCCTATTTTGAGGTCTCCTTACAATTTATATAATTTTTAATTCATCTAGATATTTTCCTTCTGGGGTATCTCGATGCAGGGTTTTATGCATTTGTCATTCCTATCCTCCTATATGTGGTAGATGCTATATTAAATACATAATTTATAAGTAGTTTCATCCTTCTTGATGTTTTTTGCCAGTAATTTATATGGTGGTTTTGGCTTTTTTGCCCGTCTTCCATTGATTCTGCCTGAATTTCGGTACGCGATTCACATGGAGGCTTGGTTAGTTCCAGCTCTATAAATACACGACACGTCAGTGCGTCGCCCGTTCCCCAGACGATGTCATTTTGTTGACGAAACAAACGTCAGGAGGAGTTGACGCGTTGACGTCACCGCGTACTAGCGTCTCTATTGGACTGGCGTCCTGCATAGCCAGCCGGCTTCTATTGCTGTTTGTTTTTAATTCACTGTAAATGCAATATATTTTTTATCTTCTATTAAATCCCTTTGATGGTATAACACTGTAGCGAGTTTTTCTATCTGGGTTTTTTATGACTGCCTGTCGGAGGTCTTTGGCTCAGGAGAGTCTGGCGACTATCTACGTCATCTGGTGAACGTTAAACTCCCCTGGGACACCTGCTCTGTCCTTAATACCAGCATCGGATTCAGAGCCATTTGCCTGTTTTTTGGGATAGAGGCCCGGACCAGGTTTGAGGTCACAAGCCTATCTTGCTTGCTGTTTGGTAAGCTTGCATTTCTTATGGTGGTCACTTTTTGGATACAGTGGTGGTCTGTCACGGAATCATTTCAATATATTAATGAACTTACACACTTCATCAACATTTTTTGACCATTTATTGACTTATAATTTTTGAACCATAATATTAATTTTTATTGAACACTTTATTCAATATTTGGTAGATATTTATTTATTTTTTATCAGTATATATTTTCACAATCAAGGTTTTTTACTTAACTAATTTTTATGGAGTGATGTATTTATTAATGTTTAATGGTGATGGTAATCATATAATATCAATATTTGGGATTTTCATTTTTATTCAATCATAGCGCTGCTAATGTTTTCTTCTTTCTGTATTATTTGGTGTATCTCGCTTCTAGCAGCAGCTGACATCTTTACTGTTTTTTAGATATAGCGCGGTAGTTTACTTTTTTGTTTATATTGTGTGAATGCATGATATAAAATCGAATATATATAAAAAACAGCAATATGGTTAAAAAATATATATACATACATATGTAAACACTGCCCACTAGTGTTAAAAATGTATAAACCTTAAAATTAGCAATTATTAATAAAACAGTTTACATCCCAGGCGACATTCATGTCGTAAGGGGTGTAACACTTGTGATCATATATCCAGCGGGTCTCAAGTTTGGATATTTCTTGTTTGGTCATACTCCCTCGCCAGTGTGAATTAAACCTATCGATAGCTACAAAGGTAGTTCCCTTAGGGTTTTTATTATGGCACTCTAAATAGTGTCTAGAAACACTATGTTTCAGGAATCCCTTTTTTATATTCGTAATGTGCTCATTAACCCTTACATTCATATCACGTATCGTGCGGCCCACATACTGTAGGCCACATGGACAAATTAATAAGTACACAACATTCTGTGAAGTACAAGTGATAAAAGTATTAATGTCAAAAACCCTACCAGTGGTATGGGATTTGAACTGGCATATTTTCCTACTTTTCTCTTTGTTGATGGTGCACACGTTACAATTATGACAGGGGTAATACCCTTTTGACTTTTGAAAAAACGACAATTTATTGGGAGCATCCAAAATATTGGGGGCTATTTGAAGTTTAAGAGGGGGAACTCCTCTAAAAACAACTTGAGGTCAATCCGGAAGTACTGTACTGGCCTTAAGATTTTATCGTTTTTAAAGACCCCTAGTGTTTGTTCATAATTCTTTTGATATCAAAATGTTGTTTAGAATAAGTTGTGACCATAGAAAAATTATAGTTAGTCTCGCTGGATGGAGCTTTAGTCTTGCTCTGAAGGATATAATCTCTGTCCATATTGCCTACTTCATTGATTATGATATTCAAGTCACTAGGTGAATAGCCCTTTTCAATAAATTTTTCTCTAAGGGTAGTGGCTTGTTCAAAAAAGTCTTCCTTAAGAGTACAGTTCCGCCTCAAGCGGAGGAACTGGCTCTTGGGCACCGACTTAAGCCATGAAGGGTGATGGCAGCTACCTTGTCCGATATACCCATTTCTGTCGGTACTCTTAAAAAAGTGGACATATTAAATTTACCGTCTTTGATCTCTATGTTTAAATCCAAGAAATGAATTTTGTCAGTGCTACTCTCAAATTGTAATACAATACCCAGCAAATTGTCATTGAGTTGTCGCATAAATGTGGAAAGCGACGTGATGTCGCCCTCCCACAGGAGGAGGATGTCATCTATATACCTGCCCCAGAAGAAAAGCTCAGGTCTCCTGTCAGAATAGACGACATCCTCCTCCCATTTGGCCATAAACAAATTGGCCATACTGGGTGCAAATTTTGCACCCTTTGCGACCCCTCTGTTCTGAAGGTAATGAGTCCCTCCGAACCAAAAATAATTATGGGTCATAGCGTACCTCAATAAATCCAGTATAAATTCCCACTGAGAAGGAATCAACTCAACATCTCTTCTCAAAAAGCAGTCCACAGCCTCTAATCAATCAGAATGGGAGATAATGGTGTAAAGAGACGTCACATTGGCGGTGGCCATAATGTAACTCTCCTTCCACTCTAAATTCTCACCTGTGCAGAATCTTTAATATAAGATGGAATACTAGACACTAAAGGCTGTAGAAAGCCATCGATGTATTTACCAATTCTGGATGTAATAGAGCCCAACCCGCTAATAATGGGTCTCCCCGGGGGTTTTACTGGGTTCTTATGCACCTTTGGCAGAAAGTATATATTTGGCTTTCTTGAGGCCAACAGAATTAAAAAATACCTCTCTTTCTTATTGAGCAAATTGTTGCGAAAACCAGTATCTATAAGTGCAGTGAGCTCCCTTTTATATTTAAACATGGGATCATGACTCAGCGGAATATAGGTGTCAGTGTCAGACAATATCCAATTCATTTCGGAAATGTATGAATTCTTATCCATCACCACAATCCCCCCCCCATATCAGCAGGGTGAATAATGATGTCATTCCTCTGTTATAAAGACTCTAAACCTTCACGAAATCGAGAATCGTTATGATTCCTAATTATTTTTAGTTTATTTATGTCCTTCAGGACCAATTCCTTAAACACGGATATGGATGGAGGTACAAAACCCGGAGGATTAAAGAGAGAGGCATTGGAAAGACCCGAATGTCTCACTCCATCAGCCTCTTTTAAGGTGATTTTGGGGGTCTGTGACAAAAAATATCTTTTTATGCTGATCTTCCTGATATATTTCTGCACATCTATAAAGGCCCCAAACTTGCTTAAGTGTTTATCTGGATCAAATTTTAATCCATGATCAAGCACAAATTTTTGATTCTCTGTAAGTGTACCTTTGCTAAGGTTAAAAATACCAGCATCTTTTACACTCTTTGCCTTTTTCGATCGGTTCCTCCTCCCCCCTCTGGTCCCTCTTTTAATCCCCCCCTCTTGTTTTTCTGTGGGACCTTGGGAAAAAAAGAGGAAGTGGAGGTAGACCCTCCACTTCCTCTTTTTTTCCTCTTTCTACCTCCACTTCCTCTTTTTTTCCCAAGGTCCCACAAAAAAAAACAAGAGGGGGGATTATTTGCATTTATATGGGTGTATTAGCACTGTTGGGGCAAACCTCTAAAGATATCCACATAGGATGAAACATGTCAGGCTGGCCGGTGCATGTACAATGAGAGACGGGGATTTTTATATGTCCTTTTTACCTGTAAGTAGACTACAATAACGTTTGTGTGTTTTACCTCTATGGGCTTCAATATTGTTGCTTTTTTCTTCTATTGGGTTATTATCCCGGTGGTGAATGCACAATATATCCATCTGATGAGTGAGTCCTGATGTTTTTCTGAGATTGATGTACCTGGATACCCTTATGAGCTGCCTATTATGTTTGGAAGGTGCCGTTTGAATACATCATTTACCGCCTGCAATATACGATTACCTTGCGTGTTTTTCATATTCTTCTGGTAAGCAGTTTGATTGCACTGGGGTGTGGTGTGCTTTCTTTATGCACATTGAAGTGGTGGAGGTTCTACATCATCATTTTTTTTTTTTATCTGGACTGTCACAGATTCTATGAACCACTGAAGCGCTGCATTTTGGATTTATGGTGAAAACGAATTACACATGTGGTATTCCCATACTTGTGAGAAGTGGAGAATGTATTTTTGGGTGTAATTATAAGTATAGTCATGCTGTGTGTTAAAAATAACTTGTTAAAATTAAACTCTGTACATTTTATTTACTTTCTTCATTATCCAAAAAATTGTGGCAAAAAATTACAACTTCAAAAAACTCTCCACGCCTCTTATACTCTTCAATTTCAAGAAATTGGTCATTTTGGGGATGTTTGTACTGTCCTAGCATTTTAGGGTCTTAAGAAATGAGAAAGGAAGTCTGATCCTGAGGGCTTATACATTTCTAAACTTAACATATACAGTATATACCATAGAAACAGCAAATTGTTTTAAACATATCCTCTTTAACATGACTCAGACCTCCTGCAAACAACATATTTCATACTCTCCTATCCTGCTGCTGGCTAGTGTCCTCAGCCCCCCCCCTTTAACTTCACCCCCCTCAGTATGTCTTGACAGAGGGTTGGCATTGCAATATAGTGATTGGTTGCTAGGACCGCCTTTCAGTCTAGCACCCAATCACCTGCTTGTTAACCTCGGCCAGCTCCAGCTCTTATGCAGAACTGTCCTGCCTTCCATTGTTGGCTCTGTGAGGATTACAAAGCGACGGCAAGGGGCAGGGGGACCACAGTGGTCTGAATGGGACAGTGACGTGGTCCGCATTCGGACCACGGTCCATGGTTCACTATTTAGTGATGCCTTCTAGGCCCAGCAGAAATAGGGGGTAAAAGAGCAATGGTATGTTGCGCTACCCCCGCTTGATAATTTTTGCTCGGGTCTCCCACTATTTAATTTGCAGCTAGTCACAGATTATTTTCTCACACAAAAAACAAATAGGGACTGGCATAATGGTTGTTAACAGTTCATCCTTAAATACTATCTGTATAAGGTTATAAGTGGCAGGATCTCACATACAAACAGTTCAAAAGTTGCTGTAAAGTCTGTAAGTATATGAATATCAGTGACTCAGGGCAAGCCTCAGAAGCAGTCTGCAGATAGCATGTAAAAAGCAAGAGCAGACAGAGGCGCCTTTAATAAAACAACTTTATTCCATACAACACAATAGGAGAGCAACTCACTATTAAGAAAAGACATGTAATGTAGTCAATTGTCCTGTGGAACAGCCAGACGCGCTCTGTGCCTCTGATGTTGCCACTCTGCTGGGTCCAGAAGCCGGCTGTGTAGATAAGGGGATCCAGGAAGGAGGGCTGGAACGCACTTGGAGCGTGGCGTCAGGTGCGGTGGCGTCACATGGGTAGCCGCGACGTGTTTCCAAGCATGCGCACTGGCAATGGCTGGTCAGTGAGCACTCCTTTGTCAAGCTCAAATGTGTTAAGGCTTGCCTAGTGACGCCACTGCACCTGACGCCACGCTCCAGCTTTCCTTCACTAACAGGAACTCTTCCCAGAGCTGGGGTTTGGACTTGTTGCGATAAGGCTTTGGGATGTACATGAAGTCCCATATAGCTTTCTCGCACCAGGAAACTCTCTTGGCTTCTATCTCCTCCATGATCTCTCTTGGAGCATGGGGGTAGTCGTACCCATGCTCCATGGCTACCTTCCACTGCACAAGGCTCTGAATGCAAGAAAACCTTGGTAGCCTCTGTCTGTCTCCTCTCCAAGGCAGAGCATACAGGGTTTCTGCTTTAGTGATCAGTAGAGGAAAGATCTCGTTTAGAGCTCGGGCCCGAGCATAGTTGCGCGATGGGGATAGATCAGAGACCTTATTAGCATAGGCCTTCCAGAATCCCAGATTTCTTGCGCAATGGATGAGGATGGCCTCCTGCTCACCATCCTCATTCTGCCGGTCAGAACATGGAGAATCCTCCCTATCTTGGGCCTCACAGTCCCAATCTGTGCTGACCTCTGACCCCCGTGCTGCAATCCCTTCCTCTATGGATCCAAAATGACATTCAAAGCTAGGTGACCCCACATCAATGATCCCCTGCCCCTCCTCACCTGAGGAACTTGCAGACTCTGGCCTCTGGATCCAATGGGTCTCCTCTGTTTTCTTAAGAGCCAGCTGATGGATCACAGTGACTGCTGCCAATGGATTCCACTGCTGCCCAACTCTGACCAACTTTGTGTTCTGTACTATTGAGATGCGGGTCTCCCTGGTATGGCAGACAGTGGTTTGTGTGTAAACCACTGGTCCTGGCCCAATGCCCTCAGTCCATGTCTGTTTTACTCAGAAGTGGTAGTGACAGTAGACAGAGGCATCTCTATAGTTGAATCCTGTCTTCCAAGTCACACACAGGATTCTAGGTTGGCTGTTGCTTGGCTCTAGCTTTAGCAGCATCTCCCCGCAATGACCACATGGACCCCAGGTGCACAGTGTCACAGTCACATGCTGGCATCTGCCACATACCAGACCGATGTGCTCTGGGTCCTCTCTGTTGCACAGCACCAGACTTCCGCTGGGTGGTAACTGTACTCCGGTATCGGTCAGGGCTTGGTTCTGCAGGTCAGTCAACTTTACTGGCTCTACGCCACCTCTTGTAGCAGTCTTGGTGCTCCAGCTCGCTCCGGCTCACTCTGGCACACGCTATCTTGCTACTCCTCACACGTGGCTTTCTTTCGGCTAAACTCCAGGCACAAAAACTTTTATCTAAAATATATTCTTCTACTGACTGGAGTGGTACCAGCTTATTGGAGAAAAGCCAACGTAGCACCAATATTTAAAAAAGGGCCAAAATACATACCTGGGAATTACAGAACAGTTAGCCTAACGTCAATAGTATGCAAGCTCTTGGAGGGGATGATAAGGGACTATATACAAGAATTTAGTAATGAAAACAGTATCATTAGCAGTAATCAGCATGGATTCATGAAGAATTGTTGCCAAACCAATCTATTAACCTTCTATGAGGAGGTGAGCTGCCATCTAGATAAAAGAAGGCCCGTAGATGTGGTGTATCTGGATTTTGCGAAAGCATTTGACACAGTTCCTCATAGACATTTACTGTACAAAGTACAAGGGCGAGTTCAGAGGGTGGTGATAAATGGGGAATACTCAGAATGCTCAGGGGTGGGAAGTGGGGTTCCCCAGGGTTCTGTGCTGGGACCAATCCTATTTAATTTGTTCATAAACGACCTGGAGGATGGGGTAAACAGCTCAATCTCTGTATTTGCAGACAACACTAAGCTAAGCAGGGCAATAACTTCTCCGCAGGACGTGGAAACCTTGCAAGATCTGAACAAATTAATGGGGTGGGCAACTACATGGCAAATGAGGTTTAATGTAGAAAAATGTAAAATAATGCAATCCACTCACTAGGGGGAACCCGTGGGGGAATCTAGGATGGAAAATGACCTGGGGGTCCTAGTAGGAGATAGGCTCAGCAATAGCATGCAATGCCAAGCTGCTGCTAACAAAGCAAATAGAATGTTGGCATGCATTAAAAAGGGGATTAAAGCGATAATTCTCCCACTCTACAAGACTTTGGTCTGGCCTAACCTGGAGTATGCTGTCCAGTTCTGGGCACCAGCTCTCAGGAAGGATGTACTGGAAATGGGGCGAGTACAAAGAAGGGCAACAAAGCTAATAAAGGGACTGGAGGATATTAGTTATGAAAGGTTGCAAGCACTGAACTTATTTTCTCTGGAGAAGAGACGCTTGAGAGGTGATATGATTTCAATGTACTGGTGACCCCACAATAGGGATAAAACTTTTTTGCGGAAGGGAGTTTAATGAGACACGTGGCCACTCACTAAAATGAGAAGAAAAGAGGTTTAACCTTAAACTGCGTAGAGGGTTCTTTACTGTAAGAGCAGCAAGGATGTGGAATTCCTTTCCCCAGGCGGTGGTTTCAGCGGGGGGCATCAATAGTTTTAAAAAACTATTCGATAAGCACCTGAACGACCGCAACATACAGGGATATTCAATATAATACTGACATATAATCACACACATAGGTTGGACTTGATGGACTTGTGTCTTTTTTCAACCTCACCTACTATGTAACAGCCACAAGGTATATCAGTACACTTTGTATGCACCAAATGCTTTTGAAAATCTGATTAAAGCAGCAGTCACATCACTGCAGGTAACATATGCTAAAAGCAGAGGGAGAAGAGGGAGATACAAGACCAGATGCTCTGCACAAGGAAAAAGAACAGCAGTGACTGGTCTTTATTACAGGAAGCACCTGCACAAAAGTTCCTGCTGAATTAATGTACAAACCAGGAAGAAATATACAAAAAGATTCAAGATTACAAGTAAAAATGTACATGCCTTTTGTATTTAGACAATATTTTCCTATCCCAGGTTTTAACTTTAATAAAATATTTTGAAAAAAACATTGTACACTTTTATTTAAAAGGGCTATAAAGCCTAAGCATTTTTTTGTTGGATCGAATGCTGGCTCAGATAAGTAAAAAGGGGGGCTCAGGGGCCAAAAACTATGCCTAAACATTTTTTACCTTAATGCAAGGAATCTACTAAGGTAAAAAATGTTTAGGCTTTAGAACCACTTTAAGACCCCTTTCATACTGGAGGCGTTTTTCAAGTTTTAGGAGCGGTGTATACACCACTCCTAAAGCATTCTTGTCGATTGAAAGTGCCCCGCTAGCGGCCGAAATGCTCCTCTAAAACGATGGTAAAGCACTGCTAAAACTAGCGGCGCTTTGCCATGTTGTGGAAATTTTACTAAGGTGTATTTAATATGTATTGTCACAGTGCTTCCCAGTGTTAGTTCTCCCACAGACCACTCTAAAGAGTGGACTGGGGCAGACTGACGCTGGTTGAGATCCGTCTGGTAGTGAAAAGCTTCTTGAGGATGCAGAGAAGTGTTTGCAGAGTGGGGATATGTCCACCAGCGAAGGGCCCCTGTGCAGTGCACAGACGATTGTCTGAGGGGGATGTGTTCACTGTGCGGGGACATTATCGGTTATGGGGGGATGCGTGCTTTTGTCTTTCGGTGTGTCTGATCAGCACATGGAGGGACTGTGGCATGCCCCTGCAGATAATCTCCCAGGAGCGGTAGTATAATCTGGGTATGAATTGTTCTCTGAACAATGCAGAATAAGGATTCACGCCAATCAGTAAAAACGGGAGTCTTGGGTGCATTGACCGGAGACAGCATCCATGATTCCAAGGCCAGCCATGCAGCTTTCTTTTTCTAGCTGAAAAAAAGAGACAGGGGGCGGGAAATCACACACACTGCCTCTGCCCAGACACGCCCATAAGACTCCCCTAGTCATTGTTCATTGGTTGAGATTTGTATAACTTCTCCTGTTTGAAGGAATGCCTGTGCTTGATTGGCCGATTGTGAAACCATCAAGCTCTATTGTGAAGTACTCTAAATAAACAGAACACAGTCTCTGGAGGGACAGTCGAGCTGTGGAGCTAAGGATGTAAGGATGGTGGTCATGTCTGTGTTACTTGGGAATATATGGGAAACAGGGTCGTACTAAGATGCATTATACCAAAAGGCTGAAAGTGACATGGATTACGTGCAGCGTATAGTGGAATTTCCACATCAGCCAATAACGCGGCCGCGCTGTCAGTGTGAAAGGGTTCTAAAGGAACAAGGCAAGCAGTTAACATAAGCTTGTTTACTTGTTTTGAACTTTATGGTAATGTATCAAATCATCAATAGGGGTAGAGGGAGCTTCTATTGTTAAAGATAGAAGAGTTAAGAAATACTTTGGTCCAGGCAAATTGAGTCCTATTGTTGTAGAAGTTCAGATAACAGATTGGATCAAATATCTGGCCCACTGATATGTGCTAAGCCCAGATTAGGTAAAGCTGGGTACACACTACACTGCAGCTGTCAGCTCAGTTCGGAGCCGCTATACTTACTATGAAAGGTTAGTTCAGTGATCTCCCCTGCTGAGCTCTTGTGTTCTGACAGGGGGATGGCCCCCCTGCCAGAACACTCCGATCAGCGCATGATGCCATTGGCTGCTAGGCTGCTAGTTTTCCAGAATGCACATCCAACAGAAGCCGGCCAAAGGGCCAGCTTCTGTTGGACATACACACGGGCAGAATGTCGGACATTTTTTTTTGAACCGGCAAATGTCTTCCAACATTCTGCCCATGTGTACGGGGCTTTACTCTCAGTTTGTCCTCTGGTTAAATACAATTTCTGTTGGGAGAAATGTTTCAACTAATAAATTGCAAGGTTGATGAATGCAGGCCAACAGGGCCTGATCGTTATTAGAATTAGCAAAAGATCTTATAATAATGAAAGATATAAAAGTATTTAAGTCTCTAGTCTAGACAAAAGGGGTTGTAAACTATGTAGGTGGAGTGTTCACTGGTTGTAGGTTGGACAAAGCTTAGTTTGTGCTCTTATTAGATATACTGCCCACTGGAGGGAAGCTATCAAGCTAGAAAGCATAAAGATTTGAACTCAGACCAGTCACATCTAACTAATAAGATTAGTGGAAGTTCTCTTATCTACAGTAAGTATAAAGCTACTTCTCCCAACAACACTTGTAAACATGTCCTTTAGGTTCTTTGTCAAGGTGTTCTCAGAATGAAAAAAGGTATGAAAATGTAAAGGTAAGTATTTATCTTACATAGTCTGAAGCCTAAGAACTGTGGTCTCATGTCCTCCTATCAGATGGAAAGCAGTGATTTGGTAGGTAATTGCCATTGTACACAAAGTGCTTTGTGTGGCCTACTTCTTGACTTCTGGTTTCCTCATCTGCCAGCCCTACACATTTCTCCTCCCACACTGCTCTTATCCCCTTACACCCCTTTAAAAAAATGCTGCCTTCAGGAACCAGACCTCTAAATTATATTGTTTAACCTCCCTGGCGGTATGATTATTTCAGATTTTTGATGCTCAAACGGTACAATGTTTTGCATGGAAATTTGGCGTTTTTAAATTGTAGGCCTGTATGATAAAGTTTGAAACACAAAATCATAAATCATAATATAATAAATAACTATAAATAATTATAACAAATAATAACATAATAATAATAAAAATTATTCAATAATGTAATCAAATCAAAAACACTGGAATTTGCTCAGTTGCAGAATTGTTGTTGTCATAACTTTCAGTGTTTGATGATGGATTTCACCACGAATCACTATCGCTCAATTCTACAAGTGATTCTAATTTATTACCGCTGTTTTTTAGCTGGACACTTTTTAGTTGCTATGGACAATCTCCAATTTTCAGGCAGAAAGAACAGTATTTATAATATAAAACCGCATGCATGGCACTGGACAAACCACTAGGGACAAAAGGGATGTGAAATAATTTGATACAGTAATGTAATCTGTAAGATTACAGTGTACTGTATGTGTAAGGCCTCTTTCACACGGATGGACCGTCTATCCGTTTTTCTTCCATCCATCGACGGACGACAATGCATTCCTATGGGCAAACGGATGACCATCCGTTACCATCAGTTAACCTCCGCTTCCATTTTTATCCGTTTTTTTTAACGTACAAAGCTACGTCCAGATCCATCAAAACGGATATTAACTGACGTTAACGGACAATGTCCGTCAACGTCCGATCAGTTGAGATCTGTTTTGAAGAAATAATTTTTTTTTTGTTTATCTGCGAACTCAACCTATGACCCAGGCAGTAGTTGGACAATAGGAAGTACATCCCCAGTATATGCCCAAGGAGAAACATGGCAAGAGATGTCTCACATGAGGAGCTTATAAACCTGGTGCACGAAAGGCCAGGCTTGTGGGACTCAACCTGTTGGGACCACAGTGACAGAGTAAAAATACAGCAGCTATGGGATGAGATCTCTAAGCTTGTGACACCAAATTGGTCCACCATGACTCCCAAACAGCGTGAACAACGTGGTAAGTGTTACCCAACTGCAGCTGGCTCTTTTGTCAGTGTTTTTATATAATCATTATGGCCTGGTTGTAAATTTTTGAATGGTGTCAGGGTTATGTTTAGCATCTTAGCAAACTTTATTTAAGTATTCTATGCCTCTAGTATAAAAATGTTGCAAACACTAACAAACATAAATGAAATGTTCAGCAGAGAGGACATGGTTGATACAAAGATTCACATGCATTACTACAAACCTTAAATAACAATACATACAAAGCATTGTGCCACATGGTTTGGCTCTGCTGCAGCAAGAGACTGAACAGTACATTACTCACATGTTTCCATAATCTAATGTCAAAATCTTCACTCAAATTCCTTCTCAATGTGTGTTTACAGGATTTGAAATTAACAGAAGGCAGCGTTCTCTGAGAGATCGTTTTCGCAGAGATTTGCATGATGAGGCAGACTGTGCAAGCGGTTCTGGAGCTACCACAAAGAAAAAATCTATCTACTTTGAAATGCTGTCCTTCCTAAGGAAAGTCATGGATGTTAGACCGTAAGTGACTTTCTTTGAGAGATCGTTTTCGAAGAGATTTGCATGATGAGGCAGACTGTGCAAGCGGTTCTGGAGCTACCACAAAGAAAAAATCTATCTACTTTGAAATGCTGTCCTTCCTAAGGAAAGTCATGGATGTTAGACCGTAAGTGACGTTTGGATGTTCAATCTAGAAAGTGATAAAAATAGGTCTCCATATATTAAGGTTTTGTGACCAAATGTTCCTCCTTTTTATTGTAGTACATCATCAAATGTATCAGAGTGTGAGGAGAACACTGACAATACTGAGACAGAAGCAGTGCAGGGAGATGAGCAAGCCACACAAGAGGAAGAAGGCCAGTCCCAGTCTGTGGATGAGACAGCACGTCCAAGTGCACGTCCAAGTTCTTCTCAAAGATCCGTACATGTAAGCATACTATTGATTACTATACTTTATCTGATATACACCAAGGCATCATTGCATTTCTCAATCGGCATATTATTCTCTACAGGTTAGTCATGACAGGCCAACAACATCACGATCCTCCCGTCGTGGCAAAAAGCCAGAAAATCCAGAGATGGAGAAAGCCATGAAGTCCTTCATGGATGAGATGACCTCCTTTAACCACTTGAGCCCCGGACCATTATGCTGCCTAAGGACCAGAGGTCTTTTTCCAATTTGGCACTGCGCCGCTTTAACTGCTAATTGCGCGGTCATGCAATGCTGTACCCAAACGAAATTTGCGTCCTTTTCTTCCCACAAATAGAGCTTTCTTTTGATGGTATTTGATCACCTCTGCAGTTTTTATTTTTTGCGCTATAAACGGAAAAAGACCGAAAATTTTGAAAAAAAATGATATTTTCTACTTTTTGTTATAAAAAAAATCCAATAAACTAAATTTTAGTCATACATTTAGGCCAAAATGTATTCGGCCACATGTCTTTGGTAAAAAAAATGTCAATAAGCATATATTTATTGGTTTGCGCAAAAGTTATAGCGTCTACAAACTAGGGTACATTTTCTATAATTTACACAGCTTTTAGTTTATGACTGCCTATGTCATTTCTTGAGGTGCTAAAATGGCAGGGAAGTACAAACCCCCCCCAAATGACCCCATTTTGGAAAGTAGACACCCCAAGGAAATTGCTGAGAGGCATGTTGAACCCATTGAATATTTATTTTTTTTGTCCCAAGTGATTGAATAATGACAAAAAAAAAAAATATTTACAAAAAGTTGTCACTAAATGATATATTGCTCACACAGGCCATGGGCCTATGTGGAATTGCACCCCAAAATACATTCAGCTGCTTCTCCTGAGTATGGGGATACCACATGTGTGGGACTTTTTGGGAGCTTAGCCGCGTACGGGGCCCCGAAAACCAAGCACCGCCTTCAGGATTTCTAAGGGTGTAAATTTTTGATTTCACTCTTCACTGCCTATCACAGTTTCGGAGGCCATGGAATGCCCAGGTGGCACAAAACCCCCCCAAATGACCCCATTTTGGAAAGTAGACACCCCAAGCTATTTGCTGAGAGGCATATTGAGTCCATGGAATATTTTATATTTTGACACAAGTTGCTGGAAAGTGACACTTTTTTTTTTTTTTTTTTTTGCACAAAGTTGTCACTAAATGATATATTGCTCACACAGGCCATGGGCATATGTGGAATTGCACCCCAAAATACATTTAGCTGCTTCTCCTGAGTATGGGGATACCACATGTGTGGGACTTTTTGGGAGCCTAGCCGCGTACGGGGCCCCGAAAACCAAGCACCGCCTTCAGGATTTCTAAGGGTGAAAATTTTTGATTTCACTCCTCACTACCTATCACAGTTTAAGAGGCCATGGAATGCCCAGGTGGCACAAAACCCCCCCAAATGACCCCATTTTGGAAGTAGACACCCCAAGCTATTTGCTGAGAGGCATGGTGAGTATTTTGCAGCTCTCATTTGTTTTTGAAAATGAAGAAAGACAAGAAAAAACTTTTTTTTTTTTCTTTTTTCAATTTTCAAAACTTTGTGACAAAAAGTGAGGTCTGCAAAATACTCACTATACCTCTCAGCAAATAGCTTTGGGTGACTACTTTCCAAAATGAGGTAATTTGGGGGGGTTTTGTGCCACCTGGGCTTTCCATGGCCTCCGAAACTGTGATAGGCAGTGAAGAGTGAAATCAAAAATTCACGCCCTTAGAAAGCCTGAAGGCGGTGCTTGGTTTTCGGGGTCCCGTACGCGGCTAGGCTCCTAAAAAGTCTCACACATGTGGTATCCCCGTACTCAGGAGAAGCAGCAGAATGTATTTTGGGGTGTAATTTCACATATTCCCATGGCATGTTTGAGCAATATATCATTTAGTGACAACTTTGTGCAAAAAAAAAAAAAAATAAATAAATAAATTTGTCTCTTTCCCACAACTTGTGTCGCAATATAAAATATTCCATGGACTCGACATGCCTCTCAGCAAATAGCTTGGGGTGTCTACTTTCCAAAATGGGGTCATTTGGGGGGGTTTTGAACTGTCCTGGCATTTTATGCACAACATTTAGAAGCTTATGTCACACATCACCAACTCTTCTAACCACTTGAAGACAAAGCCCTTTCTGACACTCATTGTTTAAATGAAAAAGTTATTTTTTTTTGCAAAAAAATTACTTTGAACCCCCAAACATTATATATTTTTTTAAAGCAAATGCCCTACAGATTAAAATGGTGGGTGTTTCATTTTTTTTTTTCACACAGTATTTGCGCAGTAATCAGAAAAAAAAAAAAACAAAAAAAAAAAAAACTGCTGGTGTCAGTTTGTGACAGGGGGGGGTGATTGGGGGGGGATCGGGGGGCGATCGGGGGGGGATCGGGGTGTTTAGTGTGCCTGGCATGTTCTACTGTGTGTGTGTGTGTTGTGCACTCACATACCTGTCTTCTCTCCTCGGGCCGGAACGGAAATTACCGAGCCGAGGAGAGATGACATCATTTCCTTTGCTGCTGTTTAGCATACAGCAGCAAAGGAATGATGTGATTGGCTGGCGGCGATCGCGAGGGGGGGGCCACGAACGGATGGCCTCCCCCTCACCTCTGATCACCGCTGGACAAAAGACGACCGCCTCGGGCACCGGGGGGGGGGTCCGATCGGACCCCCCACCCGCGGAAGGCAAATCACGTATATGTACGTGATTTTGCCTGTCCGTGCCACCTTGCCGACGTAAATCGGCGTGAGGCGGTCGTCAAGTGGTTAAAAGACAGGAGAGTAAAGATCCATTCTGTGATCCAAATAACTCAAATGCGTCCTTCCTGAGGACAATTTATCATACACTTCTAAAAGCACCAGCAGAGAGGCAGATGGAGATACATATGGGTATTTTTAATTATGTGGGGGGATGTATTAGAGCTGCCGAGTCAGGAATGCCATTGCCCACTATTATGCTTTTGTTCATACTTTGATAAATCAAAAAACAGTTAAGTGAAAAACATTTATTTTAAACGGGTTATGCAGAATAATAAAACTAAAACCGTTTTGAACATATCATGTGCTTTTGTGTCTTTTTATGCTATCAAAACACAATGAAATAACCAAATTAATTAATTAAGAAATTTACTTTTTCACTGCATTATTTACATATATTGGTACTGTCATGGAACTTCTCCTGATAGTGATAGAAAGTAGTCAGCAAATTGTTCACGCATGGCAATGTAGGATCTCCCTGCACGTACTCTGCTGTACTGTACGGAGGGCAGATGGAACTCTTCATCTTCCTCAACGTGGATTCCCTCCTTCTCCAATATTATGCAGAATGCAGCAGGCCTTAATTACTAACTCAGCATTCTCAAGACTGAGTTGCAAGGGTGTTTGGAAAACACACCATTTACTGGACAATATGCCAAATGTACATTCAATGAGGCGTCTTGCGTGGCTCAGCCGATAATTAAAGATCCTCTTCTTGCCGTCCAGATTACTTCTGGCATACGGCCTAAGAAGATATTGTGAAAGTGCAAAGGCCTCATCTGCAACAAGCACAAAAGGTAGGTCTGGTCCTTCAGTTCCAGGCAGAGGCTGATCAAATGGTATGTTGAATCACCCTTCTCGCAGTCTTCGACCCATTACAGACTCACGGAACACTCTGGAATCGGAACTGCTGCCATATGCCCCAATGTCCACAGTGATAAATTTATAATTACTATCACAGATAGCCATGAGGACCAATGAAAAATATTTCTTATAGTTATGAAATCTAGACCCAAAACGTGGAGGCTTTTGGATACGGATATGCTTTCCATCAAGAGCTCCGATACAATTTGGAAAGTTTGCTCGATTCCAAAATCCTTCGGCTATTCTTCGCCACATGTTTACATCTGGTAATGGCATCACTGCTGGACACAGCCCTTCCCATATGGCTAGGCAAGTATCATGCACTATCTCCGAAATAGTTGAAATGCCCAGTAAAAAATAATGGTTTAAAGAGGTATAGGACTGGCCAGTTGCAAGAAACCTAGAAAAATAAATAAAACATCTTTTTAGCTTTTTAAGTAAAACATTCTACTGGCACATAAATGGATACAATATTTATTATCTATACATACTGTATATACACACACACACAGTAAACCAGGGGTTGATAAAT
The DNA here is from genome assembly GCF_042186555.1 of Aquarana catesbeiana. NCBI lineage: Eukaryota > Metazoa > Chordata > Amphibia > Anura > Ranidae > Aquarana > Aquarana catesbeiana. The sequence goes on along the minus strand of NC_133334.1, from coordinate 207,539,551 downwards.
GAATGACTTCTTACCTCAAGGTGACTATGAGACATTCATCTGCAGGTACACATCTTCTCATGTTGGTATGTCTCCGCTGCAGCCGTGGGTGCAGCTGCTCCAGTAAGTAGTCAAATGTGGATACAGTCATCCTGGTGAAGTTGAAAAACTTAGTGGGATGCTGTCAGAGATGAGCGTAGTGCAAAGCCACAAAACCTTCGGAAGGCCGCTTCATTAGCATGGGGTGGGTCCAAAATCGACGTCTACTAGACACAATCTGCTTTTTCTTGCTCTCCATTCTCCTCATATAGGCAAACAATGTCACGCTGTCCCAAAAATGGTTGGAATCCATTGCACAATGCAGATAGCACACACAAGGACAAGGACAAAGGAAGGACACAGCAAGGACAAGTCACTCATTGAAAACTGCAATGCAGCATGGGAGGAGCAATGCTTTCTGGGTAATTTCTTTAAAGGCACAGAAACTGCTGTAAATGGAACAAAACGTATATAAAAACGGATGAAAAAACGGATGTAAACGTGTACATTACTGGATGAAAACGGATATTAACGGAACGGAAGACGGATGAAAACGGAGATTAATGGATCGGATGATGGATGAAGACGGATGAAGACAGATGAAGCAATGGATAAGAAATGATACGTTTTTAACGTGGCTACACTGACAGTGCCCATGTGAAAGGGGCCTAATGTGTTTTTTACTTTTTGAATTTGGCACCGTTCTCTATCCCCGTGTGTCGTGATGCTCACAGGGAACGGAGCTCGGCACTGTGATAGATCCGGCGGAGGACACGGCTTGCACACACAGTGTGGAGACCTGGGGACAAGGTAAGTAACTTTGCCTGGATCCTGCAATGCGATCCTGAGTGTGGCTCGGGGTTAAAGCTTTAGGTATTGAAAATTCACCCCGAACCACACTCAGGATTAATGGTAAGGAGGTTAAAGTACTACCAACCTTTCTAAACACATAAAAACAAATAATTTACATTCATGTTTTTTTTTTAAAATCAGTAGGAATAATAATATTACTCCTATTGCTAGCACTCTCTAACAAAGCTGTACTAAATTACTAGGCAGCTGCTCCAAATATAAATAAACCTCTCCTATGTTTAGATGTAAATTGGGTTATGAACATATTGTCAAATCATAGATACATGTATCAGACTAGGTCAGTGCTCACCTTTCAATATCAGGTGATAACAGGTGCCAAGCTCTGGCTCCCAGTGCATATCATAAACAATCAAAATAAAACGTAATCCTCTACCGCCCACCAAGCTTAATTGTACTAGGACAGCACACAACCACACCAGAATCCTAATTTTCTAAGGTGTTTCACCAAGCCTATTGATCTAGCTATAGGGATTAACACAGGTGTGTGCAGCCTATTGCACGTGTGTGTGTATGTATATTCCATCTAGTTCAACCAAAAAAAAAAAAGATACAATCCCATATACACAAGCCTATACCCACAGTTGATCCAGAGGAAGGCGAAGAACCCCAGCAAAGCATGATCCAAATTGCTATAGCTGGAGGAAAAATTCCTTCCTGATCACCCAAGAGGCAATTGTATTTTCCCTGGATCAACTTTACCTATAAATGTTAGCATCCAAATAAATTATGTTCATTTAGGAAATAATCCAGGCCTTTTTTAAAGCAATCTACTGAGTTTGCCAGAACCACCTCTGGTGGAAGTCTATTCCATGCCTCTTATCAGTTTGGTTGCCCTTTTCTGCACTTTCTCCAGTTCCCCGATATCCTATTTGAGAACTGGTGCCCAAAACTGAACTGCATATTCCAGATGAGATCTTACTAATGATTTGTACAGGGGCAAAATGAAATCTCTCTCTCTCTCTGGAGTCCATACCTCTCTTAATACAACAAAGGACTTTGCTCGCTTTGGAAACCGCAGCTTGGCATTGCATGCTATTATTGAGCTTATGATCTACCAAAACCCCCAGATCCTTCTCCACTATGGATTCCCCCAGTTGTACTCCCCATAGTATGTGTGATGCATGCATATTCTTAGCCCCCAAGTGCATAACTTTACATTTATCAACATTAAACCTCATTTGCCACTTAGTTGCCCAATTAGACAGTGCATTGAGGTCAGCTTGTAAATTGGAGACATCCTGTAAGGACGTTATTCCACTGCATAGCTTGGTGTCATCTGCAAAGACAGAAATGGTACTTTTAATCCCAGACCCTATATCATTTATAAAGCTATTAAAAAGTAAGGGTCCCAACACTGAACCTTGGAGTACACCACTGATAACCTTAGACCATTCAGAGTAAGAGTCATTAACCACTACTCTCTGAATGCTGTCTTTTAGCCAGTTTTCTATCCATTTACAAATTGATCTTTCCAAGCCTGTAGACTTTACCTTACACATGAGCCGTGTGTGGGGAACTGTGTCAAACGCTTTTGCAAAATCCAAGTATACTACGTCCACAGCCACCCCTCTGTCCAAAGTTTTACTTACCTCCTCATAAAAAGAAATCAGGTTTGTTTGACAACTTCTGTCTTTCATGAATCCATGTTGTCTGTTGCTTAAAATATTTTTTTTCCAGCAAGAACTCGTCTATGTGGTCTTTTATTAAACTCTCCAGTATCTTCCCGACTATAGAAGTTAAACTAACAGGTCTATAGTTACTTGGCAAAGACTTTGATCCCTTTTAAATATGGGCACCACATTGGCCCTGCGCCAATCCAGTGGTAACATTCCAGTCATTAACAAGTCCCTAAATATTAGAAATAATGGCCTTGAAATGACAAAGCTCAATTCTTTTAGGATCCATGGGTGGATGCCATCTTGTCCAGGTGCTTTATCTACCTTTATTCTGTCTAAATATTTCTGGACCATATCACTTTTAAACCATTGTGGATCATTTGGGGCTCTGTCACTACCACCTCCATTATGGACATGAGCTCCCCCATGCTCCTTTGTATACACAGAGCTGAAGAAAGTATTTAGTAAATGTGCCTTCTCTTTGTCCCCAGTCACCCACTCTACATTATTTTGTAGAAGGCCTACATGCTCAGACCTGACATTTTTACTATTAATATATTTGAAGAATTTTTCTGGGGTTTGTCCTACTATCTTTTGAAATCTGTTGTTCATTTTAAATTTTTCCGTCCTTGATTTCCTTTTTCTACATACTCTGTTATATTCTTTTTAAAATTTAAAATATTATAGCGTTCAATCATTTTTTAAATATTTTTTAAAAGCTATTTTTTTATTATTTATAGCCCTTTTAACTTTGGCTGTGAGCTACATAGGTTTTATTTTTAGCCTTTTAAACGTATTGCCCATGGGAATATGCTTTTCAGTAAGTTCGCATACAGTCTTTTTAAAGAATTCCCATCTCTGTTCTGTGTCCCTTGATGTCAATATTCCCTCCCAGTCTACTGTATATGGGGCAGTAGAGCACTGTCAGTAGGACAGAGGTTGGTGTCAGTAGTTTATTTTTATTATTTTTTTATTAAAACTTTTTATAATTTTATAGTTTTTTAAAATATTTTTTTTTTACAATAATGTATTATTTATTTTTTTACTACTTTTTTTTAGGAGCCCCATTGGGGTGCTTTGGTGAAACAGCGTGATTAGGGTGTGCCCAGGCACATCAGGCACATCCTGTGTGCACGCCTATGGGCATTAATGTGATGCAGCCTCACCATTTACATGACAGCCACAGGAAGCACAAGGAAAACATTTCCTGTGTTGAGTGTCCGCTTAAGACCCAGTAAGTAAAGGCATTTAACTTCTCCAGATTATTGAGATGACGTTTCTGCTGCATCCATTGTTAACAGGAGCAGGAAATTAAGCACATAGCCATGTACAGTACCATTTAATAAGAACTAAAGCCCTGATTTAACAAATCTCTAGAAGTTACAGTTTTATTGGCAGAAGAGACATGCAATGTCATATGTGGTGTTAGATAAGCAGCATGGTTTTCAGAGACAGCTCCCACTGATTGTGTTCTTTGGCAACATATTTTGGCTGTGGAAATGCATTTTTTTACAGCTTACTTTGCTTACAGACACAGCAGCAACCTAATCTATGGTTTATATCACCTTCCAAAAGGCTTTTCGGTATCTTTTCTCCATAAAATTTTTCTGCAGCATCTAGAGAAGGTTATGCAGGTTTCCTACTGTCCTGGGCACTCAGATGGGCTAGAACAGAAAGAGATAAAGTGAGGAAGAAAGAAAAGGGAAAATGATAATCTGTCTCGTGTTATGTGTATTGGTTCCTCCATTTCCTCTCCCTGTTTAAATCAGCAAAGCCAGGTGTTTGGATCACCAATGAACGGGAACACACACTCTTGTCACATTTATCATGTGCATAGCTAGAGACTTCAAGTACTGCTGACTAGCAGAAGTTGTGTTCTGAGGAAGGTGGCAGAGGTGTAAAGTCCAGGGTGTAGCTAGAGACCACAATGTCAGCTTGAAGAGAAAAAAACTCACACAGACATTTGTGCACCTCCACTCTCATTCACTGCCCTGCCACTATACAGGGGTGCTAGCCCCATTCGCCTGCCATATTATGAAAGTGAAGGGATACTTCGGATGGCTGCACACCTGTGGGCTTTTTTATTTATCAAAGAACAAGTACAAAAATATAAAATCCCATTGGGGGATGGAAAGATACTGATGCGTTCTGCACTGTACTAATACTTAGTTATAACCTGCATGCCACCCCTCCTTTAAGATGGTGGTTTGCGAACAACAAGTGCAAGTAGATCACTTAGGAATAAATGTCTCTGTGGAGAGTCAGAGTGACACAAGTTCTTGAATGGCATTTATTTTCACGCATAATGAGGCTTAGTTCAATGATGGATAAAAAGTACCTAATCTGTAACTAGACCCATAAGGGCATTGGGTTCATGTGAGACTTGACCTGGGTTTGTGCTCATGTCAGAGTTGAGTTGATGTGAGAGGTCACTGTGGTTGTGGAATCATCCACTGCTAAAGAATTGTCCTGTCAACATCTTAGACAATTGCCAACAATCAGCTAAAAAAGGCTCTAGACATGCCTATCTTTGAACACTATAAACAGACTGTTTGTAAAAGCTGAGCCATAAGACATGCAATCTCTGTCCCTTAAATAAAAGAATGGAACAGACATTATACCCGAAAAGAAGGAGGGCGCACCAACCTAGTGCATTGCCACTGATAAACTTTAACGCAGCATAAAAACAGAAAAAATTATACTCACAAACGAGCTTATAAAACCAGCTTTAAAAGGGGCGCAAAAGCGCTGTTCTGTGGATCGACACACCAGGACCTGTTGCCGAGAGGGTCAGACCGGTGCAAATGGCCAATGGCTAACGCATTTCGGGGGAGCACCCCTTTCTTCAGAGCCTAAGCGGGCAATGGTTGGTCTCTCGAAATTGCCTCCGGAGGCCTCTGGAGCACAACATTTCAAATTTGGTAGGTATAGCTAGAGTCATCTGTGGGGTTCTAGTAGCGAAAAAATGTTCAATTTGTAGGAAAGAGTAAAAGAGAGTCTTTGGGATCTTATGTTTAGATTGCAAATCAGTAACGGAAAGTAGTTTGCGTGTCACTGGGTACACTAAGTGTCATAACTGGAATATGCCCCCTTGGGTCCACGGCAACATAGAGTCATAAGATAGGCTATCAGGAATTTCCGTGTTAAAAAGGATGTTTACTAAAGGTGAACACTGGAACGACAGGGAGTATTTACTGGAACAACGCCTCCAAATTAAGAGCATAATAACATTGGATTCAAACAGACCTTACGCAACTGGGCCATAACATGCAACATGGGTGGGCAGGGACCGTGATTCCCATCTCTATTTCTGACCATCTGTTCAGGGCGTATCTAGTAATAGCTCTCAGATGAGTGGCATAAAAGTATTTTATTAAATCAGGTGCTCCTAGGCCCCCCTCGATCGGGGGGCCAGGAGAACTGAGATAGCTATCCTGTGGGAGGCGTTTTTCCACACAAAGTTTAGGAAATTCCTATGAAGCATTTTCAATTGGGCCATTGGGATCAATACTGGAAGAGTCTCAAAGAGATACAGCAATTTGGGGAGTATGGACATTTTAAGGACATTAATCCTCCCAATGAGAGACAGAGGGAGCTTCATCCATGATTTCAATAATCTATTAATTTCTACAAATAGAGGGGGGAAATTTACCTGGTAAAGTGTGGAGTATGAGGTGGACAAGCGGATACCAAGATATTTGAGTGAATGGGAGCACCAGCGATATTTAAAATGACCTTGTAAAGACAGATGCCCTGTACACACGGTCGGACACTGATCGGACATTCCGACAACAAAATCCATGGATTTTTTCAGACGGATGTTGGCTCAAACTTGTCTTACATACACACGGTCGCACAAAGTTGTGAAATCCGATCGTTCTGAACGCGGTGACGTAAAACACGTACGTCTGGACTATAAACGGGGCAGTAGCCAATAGCTTTCGTCTCTTAATTTATTCTGAGCATGCACTCAGGCACTTTGTGCGTCGGATTTGTGTACACACGATCGGAATTTCCGACAACAGATTTTGTTGTCCGAAAATTTTATAGCAAGCTCTCAAACTTTGTGTGTCGGAAATTCCTATGGAAAATGTGTGATGGAGCCCACACAAGGTCGGAATTTCCGACAACAAGGTCCTATAACACATCCATTCCAAAATGTGTTGTGCCAATATCCAACATATCTAACTCAAATAACTCAAAGATATTAGCACATTTTGGAATGGATTGGAGGTTTACACCACTATTTATACAGTATTATATGTGTATGGAGATTGCACAGTATACAGTGGGGACGGAAAGTATTCAGACCCCCTTAAATTTTTCACTCTTTGTTATATTGCAGCCATTTGCTAAAATCATTTAAGTTCATTGTTTTCCTCATTAATGTACACACAGCACCCCATATTGACAGAAACACAGAATTGTTGACATTTTTGCAGATTTATTAAAAAAGAAAAACTGAAATATCACATGGTCCTAAGTATTCAGATCCTTTGCTCAGTATTTAGTAGAAGCACCCTTTTGATCTAATACAGCCATGAGTCTTTTTGGGAGAGATGCAACAAGTTTTTCACACCTGGATTTGGGGATCCTCTGCCATTCCTCCTTGCAGATCCTCTACAGTTTTGTCAGGTTGGATGGTAAACATTGTTGGACAGCCATTTTCAGGTCTCTCCAGAATCCTCAATTGGGTTTAAGTCAGGGCTCTGGCTGGGTCATTCAAGAACAGTCACGGAGTTGTTGTGAAGCCACTCCTTCGTTATTTTAGCTGTGTGCTTAGGGTCATTGTCTTGTTGGAAGGTAAACCTTTGGCCCAGTCTGAGGTCCTGAGCACTCTGGAGAAGGTTTTTGTCCAGGATATCCCTGTACTTGGCCGCATTCAATCCCTCGATTGCAACCAGTCGTCCTGTCCCTGCAGCTGAAAAACACCCCCACAGCATGATGCTGCCACCACCATGCTTCACTGTTGGGACTGTATTGGAGAGGTGATGAGCAGTGCCTGGTTTTCTCCACACATTAAGGCCAAAAAGTTCTATCTTGGTCTCATCAGACCAGAGAATGTTATTTCTCACCATCTTGGAGTCCTTCAGGTGTTTTTTAGCAAACTCCATGCGGGCTTTCATGTGTCTTGCACTGAGGAGATTCTTCCATCGGGCCACTCTGCCATAAAGCCCCGACTGGTGGAGGGCTGCAGTGATGGTTGACTTTCTACAACTTTCTCCCATCTCCCAACTGCATCTCTGGAGCTCAGCCACAGTGATCTTTGGGTTCTTCTTTACCTCTCTCACCAAGGCTCTTCTCCCTTGATAGCTCAGTTTGGCTGGACAGCCAGCTCTAGGAAGGGTTCTGGTCGTCCCAAACGTCTTCCATTTAAGGATTATGGAGGCCACTGTGCTCTTAGGAACCTTAAGTGCAGGAGAATTTTTTTGTAACCTTGGCCAGATCTGTGCCTTGCCACAATTCTGTCTCTGAGCTCTTCAGGCAGTTCCTTTGACCTCATGATTCTCATTTGCTCTGACATGCACTGTGAGCTGTAAGGTCTTATATGGACAGGTGTGTGGCTTTCCCAATCAAGTCCAATCAGTATAATCAAACACAGCTGGACTCAAATGAAGGTGTAGAACCATCTCAAGGATGATCAGAAGAAATGGACAGCATCTGAGTTAAATATATGAGTGTCACAGCAAAGGGTCTGAATACTTAGGACCATGTGATATTTCAGTTTTTCTTTTTTAATAAATCTGCAAAAAATGTCAACAATTCTGTGTTTTTCTGTCAATATGGGGTGCTGTGTGTACATTAATGAGGAAAAACATGAACTTAAATGATTTTTAGCAAATGGCTGCAATATAACAAAGAGTGAAAAATTTAAGGGGGTCTGAATACTTTCCATCCCCACTGTATATTCAAACCTATATGTGTGGATTGCCACTGATGCAGCAACATGCGCAAATGGGTGTAAAAAGGAACTTATGCCTGTTATTGCTGCTGCCAAACTGTGATGGCACTGGCAAATTTTATTTAAACTTAAGTATTATATCAATTTCCCTTATTTCCCAACTTTTTGAGATGGGAATGAGGGACATCTATCAGCAAAAGTATGCATAGGACACATCCCTGGCCCACGCCCCCCCTTACAAGGAGAATTGTACAAAAAAACAAGATTGGTTAAACCCACAAGTGTTTTTTTTACCACTACTATTCCTTCATAATGGCTTTTGGAATTTACAAATGTAGCAATTTAGAAATCAGATGAAAGGTTTAGCACTGGGAAACACTTTAAGATAGATAAAAAGTGCATTTTATATACAACTATATAGATCAGACCAAAATGAGGGACAAATGAGGAGGAAAGAGGGATAGAGGGACATTGCTCCAAATCAGGGACAGTCCCTCCAAATTAAGCAAAATAAATAATAAAAAAATAATAAAAAAAAAATTGAAAGCGATCTGTCCCGCCGAGCTCGCGCAACGCATACATAAGTCGTACCCGCATATAAAAACGGTGTTCAAACCACACGTGAGGTATCACCATGATCGATAGAGCGAGAGCAATAATTCTAGCACTAGACCTCCTCTGTAACTCAAAACTGGTAACCTGCAGAAATTTTTAAACGTTGCCAATGGAGATTTTTAAGTGCCAAAGTTTGTCGCCATTCCACGAGTGGGCGCAATTTTTGGGTATCGATTTACTCGATTAACAGTAAAGTTAGCCCAATTTTTTTCTATATTGTGAGTAAATCGATTTATTGTTGGGCTAACTTTACTGTTGTCTTATTTTTTAATTCAAAAAAGTGTATTTTTTCCAAAAAAACGCTGCGCAAATATGGTGTGACATAAAGTATTGCAATGACCGCCATTTTATTCTTTAGGGTGTCTAAAAATAAATATAATGTTTGGGGGCTCTAAGTAATTTTCTAGCAAGAAAAAATTATTTTAAATTTAAACAACTAGTTTGAAAAATAGGCCCGGTCCTTATGTGGCTATACAACTATTTTTTGTTTTTTCAAGAATAGCTTTTTGTAACAGCCATAATGAAGCATTAAAAAGGTCTGATCTGGTTCCTGAGTGAAATAAAGCCAAACAGTACTAAAAGAAAGTTCATACCCTTTTCCATTAACGAAGGAATTTAAAAAAATAGTTTTTATGAATACAAAAACATTTAGAGAATACCATCTATCAGCAACAAAATGACACCTTCAGTAGTCGTAGCAGTAATGTGCTTAGCAGGACATAACTCTTCCTATGGATAATGTGGTGACCTTCAAAGACAATTCAAATCACAAAATGTATTTAGAATCTATAGTATCAGAGCTTGGAAAGTGCTTGTAAACCAATGTTAGCTAATGCAAGCTTGATTGGACAATACAGAAACAGCCCCAAAGTCACTGGTGGAGGCAGAGCCAGTGGTGTATTTAGGTCTGACTAAACTCATGCACCACCTAATTTAAATATGACCCACCCCCTCCTGTCAAGGCCACACCCCTTTCTGTTTAAGACCCACCCTGTCTTCTGTAAACTACGCCTCTTCCTCTTTGGGCTCCACTTTTTCCTCTTACAGCTCCACCTCTTCCTCTCTGTACATTAAAAGTGGGTACCAAGTGCCTACTTGTAAGCTCCTTGAGGGCAGGGACCAATGTGAATGTATAATACAGGCCTCAGAATTTCAAGTCCTGAGCCACTAGCCAGGCCTTAAGAGTTACTCACTACCACTTGCCCCACCCAACCCCTACCCTGCCCCACCCCTAAACACGCTCTCGTAAATCATATCATGAGATGACACTGTAAGGCCCCTTTCACATGGGGTTATGACGGACTCTGCTAGCTCAGCGGAGATCGCTCCATTGATCCCTGCTGAGCAGGTGGATGACAGGTCGGTCTCCGCTCACTCTGCTGAGATGGACCTGTCAGAGCCCCGCTCTCTTCTATGGGAAGATCGGATGTCACCTGCTGTGGTAAAACATGGTGTCACCCCCCCTCTCTCAGTCCCTAGGATCAGTAATGCATAATGGCCGACAGGCCCTCTTACCAGACCCAGCGAAACAGCATCAGTGATCCCTCCGGCTGGATGTTCGCTCACCCTGGGTTGTGTAGCGCTCTCTCTGGTGGCGCTGCGCAGCGTGGCGCTCTCTCTGGTGGCGCCGGTTAGTGTGGTGCTCTCTCTGATGGAGCTCTCTAGTGGCGCTGGGCAGCGTGGCGCTCTCTCTGGTGGCACTGGGCAGCATGGAGCTCTCTCTGGTGCTGCTGTGCAGCATGGAGCTCTTTCTGGTGGCGCTGGGCAGCGTGGCACTCTCTCTGGTGGTGCTGGGCAGCGTGGCACTCACTTGTGATGCTGGGCATTGTAGCGCTCTCTCTGGTGATGCTGGTTGGTGTGGCGCTCTCTCTAGTGGTGCTCTCATGTAGTGCTGGGCAGCTTGGTGCTCTCTCTGGTGGTGCTGGGCAGTGTTGAGCTCTCTGGTGGCGCTGTGCAGCATGGCGCTCTCTCTGGTGACGCTGGACAGCGTGGCACTCTCTCTGGTGGCGCTGGGCAGTGTGGGGCTCTCTCTGGTGGCACTGGGCAGAATGGCGCTCTCTCTGGCTTTCCCCAGCACAGTCCTTTCTTTTTCCTGTCACCTGTAACTGGCTGCTACAGTGTTGCACTCCCACAGCTTGTTCCTGGGATCTCTCTCTCTCTCTTCCCCCAGCAGAGTGCATGTAGCAGAGTGTAGCTGGCTCTCTCTGGAGAACAATGGGGCCGCCAATCTTCTGGGACTTCATGACCCATGATGCTCCCCTAGTCTCTTTTGATTGGTCTCCACTGTGGCCAATGGGGAGGGGGAAAAAATGAGTAGGAAGCTGGGTGATGAATCTAAAAACAGCCTCCTGTCTTATCCTGCAGACAGGAAAAGGGGGGCGAGTGGGGGAAACCTTCAGACAGCCCACAGATCGCCTCTCCCCTATCACAGTGGCGCTGCTGAGTTCTCTTGAGAAGCAGCGTGCTGTCATCACTTCACTGATGGGGGGGCTCGACAGCACCCGCCACTACAACTGCTTCCTGGATGGTGTCACCCGGGTGTGTTCTGCCCCCCCCCCCACCACCCCCATAGCTTTGCCACTGCCTGGGGGTTCCCACTTCCTCCTCTGGACACAGACAGACCCCGTCCTCGGGGAGGAGTTGCAATGTGTAAAGATACCAGTGGTGGAGGGTAGGCGGAGCATTAGGCTGTGCCAAGAGACAACCCTCATCAGTATGCTTGTGTGAAAGCAAACAAAATGCCACAATATGAAAAATTACTGTTGGCAAGTCAGCACTAATACCTCAAGTCTACACAAATAAAAGAGCCTATTCAGAAACAGAAATTAGATAAGGCAAGCTTTAAATATGCTAAATCGTATAAGCCAGGGAAAGATTTACACAGGTACTGGAAGCTTACCTAAGACTGCTGGGGTCTGTATAATCTGAGACACAGCGCTTCTGGGTTTTTTCCTTCAGGAGAGGAACACAGCCTGGAGTAGGATTGCCACCTGTCCGGTTTTGACCTGGACAGTCCGAGTGTTGACACATGTGCCCGGGTTTCAACCCACCTGAAACCCAGACACATATAGAAACAGTTTAACCGCCCTGTGACTAGTGGCCCCGGCCGCAACATCTAGAGCTGCACATCCCGATTCCCGTGCCCGCCGCCATCAATGTTACACTGTCACATACTGCCTGTGCGAGCGCTCAGCAGCGGGCGCCCTGTGATTGGCTGAATGGGTCATGTGCGGGTGGAGGACATTAGGGTCTGTGATTAGCCCAGTGGAGCTGGTGACTGGTCACATGTGGAGGTGGGGTGGGGCTGGACTGTGGGTGATCATGGCCGCCCGGAGTCCCGCCTCTCTGCCTGGCGCACGCTGTGTGTCTCCTGACTGAGGTCTCTGTCATTTGCCCTTCCACCCGCCTGTCTGTCAGCGTGCCACTCTCTGTCAGCCCCCCTCTGTAAGCCACCTCCTCTGTCAGCCCACCCCTCTCTGTCAGGTAGCCCCTCTGTCAGCCCCCCTGTTAACCCCCCTCTGTAAGAAACCCCCTCTGTAAGCACTCCCCCTCTGCCCCCCTCTGTCAGCCCACCCCCTCTCTATCAGCACCCCCTCTTTGTAAGCCCACTGCCCCTGTCAGCCCATACCCTATCAGCCCGCCCCCTGTCTGTCACCTCCCCCCTCTCTGTCAGCCCACCCCCTCTGTCAGCACCCCCTCTCTGTCAGCACATCCCCCTGTCAGCCCCCGTCAGCCCACCCCCTCTGTCAGCCCTCCCCCTCTCTGTCAGCCCCCCTCCCTGTCAGCCCACCCCCTCGGTCAGCCCCCCTCTCTGTCAGCCCACCCCCTCTGTCAGCACTTCCCCCTGTCAGCAACCCCTCTCTGTCAGCCCCCCAGCCCAACCCCCACTGTCAGCCCACCCCCTCTCTGTTAGCCCCCCCTCTGTCAGCCCCCCTCTCTGTCAGTCCCCCTCTCTGTCAGCCCCCCCTCTCAGCCCACCCCTCTGTCAGTCCACCCCCTCTGTCAGCACCCCTCTCTTTGTCAGCCCACCCCCTCTCTGTCAGCACCCGCCCCATGTCAGCCCACCCCCTCTCTGTGAGCCCCACCTCTGTCAGCCACCCCCTCTCTCCTGCCTACTCCCCCCTTTCTCTCCCCCCTTACCTCCTCCTCTCTCACTTCCCTCCCCCCAGCTCTTTTCCCCCCTCAGGGGGTGGGGGCCCTATCATTCCTAACAGTGGCCCTGTAAGTAATTGTACCAGTTCAGATGTGTCTTGCTGACACACTAGGCACAGAGATGCAGCATCTGCCTCTACTTTGCCTTCTCCCCAAGCCCCCCCACACAATGGAAGGAAGAAAAATGGCACTACAGAAGAGCAGCTTTGCTCCACCCCCAAACTCCGGCTCCCACACTTCCTGGCTCGAAACGGCCCTCGGTAAGGCAGTCTAATGGAGGTCTTAAGTGGCAGGGGACACTGATGAGGGGGAGTTTCCCTGATCTAATTGAGATGTCTAAGGGGAGTGTTGATATAAGGGGACTCTGAGCTAATGTAGAGGGGGGTGCTGACTGCTGGTGACCCATTATATCGGCAGTCAGCACCCCTCTTAGAGACCACCCATTAGATCAGCACCCCCCCCCCCTCCCTAGAGATCCCTACTAAATAAGGGGAACTCACCTTATTTCAGCACCCACATTAGATCAGTGTGTCCTTATATTACCCCCTCTCCTTAGAGGAACACATTATATCACAGTCCCCTTATATCAGCACCCACCTTAGAGACTGACGGTTTGTCTTTAAAGAGGATTGGATATAGGGGACTCTGATCTAATTAAAAAAAACAAAAAACAAAAACACCTAAAATAAAACTAAAACGCCTCGAAAAAACTATGCAAAAATAAATTAAAATGCAGTGCAACCTCCCCCTATAATTATATTCATTTAAATGTGAAAAAAGAATTGTGAATGTTGGTGGAAACCGCAAAGGATAATCCAAGTATTAATACACTCCAACCTTATTTAAACATATACTGTGTAATCAACCTACACATATAATAATGTATGAATAGTATGTAAATCCATTCCAAAATGTGTTGTGCCAATATCCAACATATCTAACTCAAAAGGAAATTGGATATTAGCACATTTTGGAATGGATTGGAGGTTTACACCACAGTATTATATGTGTATGGAGATTGCACAGTATACAGTGGGGACGGAAAGTATTCAGACCCCCTTAAATTTTTCACTTTTTGTTATATTGCAGCCATCGTTTAAGTTCAATTTTTTTCCTAATTAATGTACACACAGCACCCCATATTGACAGAAAAACACAGAATTGTTGACATTTTTGCAGATTTATTAAAAAAGAAAAACTGAAATATCACATGGTCGTAAGTATTTAGACCCTTTGCTCAGTATTTAGTAGAAGCACCCTTTTGATCGAATACAGCCATGAGTCTTTTTGGAAAAGATGCAACAAGTTTTTCACACCTGGATTTGGGGATCCTCTGCCATTCCTCCTTGCAGATCCTCTCCAGTTCTGTCAGGTTGGATGGTAAACGTTGGTGCACAGCCATTTTTAGGTCTCTCCAGAGATGCTCAATTGGGTTTAAGTCAGGGCTCTGGCTGGGCCATTCAAGAACAGTCATGGAGTTGTTGTGAAGCCACTCCTTCGTTATGTTAGCTGTGTGCTTAGGGTCATTATCTTGTTGGAAGGTAAACCTTCGGCCCAGTCTGAGGTCCTGAGCACTCTGGAGAAGGTTTTCGTCCAGGATATCCCTGTACTTGGCCGCATTCATCTTTCCCACGATTACAACCAGTCGTCCTGTCCCTGCAGCTGAAAAACACCCCCACAGCATGATGCTGCCACCACCATGCTTCACTGTTGGGACTGTATTGGACAGGTGACAAGCAGTGCCTGGTTTTCTCCACACATACCGCTTAGCAGTAAGGCCAAAAAGTTCTATCTTGGTCTCATCAGACCAAAGAATCTTATTTCTCACCATCTTGGAGTCCTTCAGGTGTTTTTTAGCAAACTCCATGCGTGCTTTTGTGTGTCTTGCACCTGAGTTAAATATATGAGTGTCACAACAAAGGGTCTGAATACTTAGGACCATGTGATATTTCAGTTTTTCTTTTTTAATAAATCTGCAAAAATGTCAACAATTCTGTGTTTTTCTGTCAATATGGGGTGCTGTGTGTACATTAATGAAGAAAAAAATGAATGTAAATGATTTTAGCAAATGGCTGCAATATAACAAAGAGTAAAAAATTGAAGGGGGTCTGAATACTTTCCGTCCCCACTGTATGTTTAAAAAGGATTATTTTTACATATGAATTTAATTATAGGGGGTAGGGATGAGCCGAACACCCCCCCCCCCCCCCGGTTCGGTTCACACCAGAACCTGCGAACGGACCGAAAATTCTCACGAACGTTAGAACCCCATTGACGTCTATGGGACTCGAACGTTCAAAATCAAAAGTGCTCATTTTAAAGGTTTTAAAGGCTAATTTTCATGGTATTGTCCTAAAAAGGGTTTGGGGACCCGGGTCCTTCCCCAGGGGACATGTATCAATGCAAAAAAAACTTTTAAAAACGGCCGTTTTTTCGGGAGCAGTGATTTTAATGATGCTTAAAGTAAAAATAAAAAAAAAGTGAAATATTCCTTTAAATATCGTACCTGGGGGGCGTCTATAGTATACCTGTAAAGTAGCGTGTGTTTCCCGTGCTTAGAACAGTCCCTGCACAAAATGCCATTTTTAAAGGAAAAAAAGTCATTTAAAACTGCTTGCGGCTTTAATGTAATGTCGTGTCCTGGCAATATGGATGAAAATCAGTGAGACAAACGGCATGGGTACCCCCAAGTCCATTACCAGGCCCTTTGGGTCTTGTATGGATATTAAGGGGAACCCCGCACCCAAATTAAAAAAGGAAAGGTGTGGGGCCCCCGGTCCTATATACTCTGAACAGCAGTATACAGGCAGTGCAAACAATACAGGGACTGTAGGTTTGTTGTTAAGTAGAATCTGTTTGTAATTTTGAACTGGTACATTTTCAAAGTGTAGCTCCAGCCAAAAAATCTGTTTTTAAGCTTTTTGGAAAACATAGGGAAGGGTTATCACCCCTGTGACATTTGATTTGCTGTCTGTGCTCCTCTTCAGAAGATTTCACCTCACTTTTTGTCCCAATGACAATTTTTTTTTGAAAATTTGAGGTTTTTAGTGAAACAAGGATTGGTGATAAAGCATCAGTGTAAAGGAGAAAAGTTTTTCCCATATTAACTCTTACAGGAGAGAATTTCCCTTCCTATGGGGTAGATTTCATCTCACTTCCTGTTGTCTCCTTCTGTTTGCAAGTAGGAGTCGTTTGTAAGTTGGATGTTTGAAAGTAGGGGCCTGCCCTATATACTCAGCAGAAATTTGGGCCTTAGGTGTTGTTGTGGCCACAACACTGTAAGCCCTCACAGGGCCCTGCTGTGAAAATAGATCAAGAATTGTAATTACATGCCCCTGTTGAATAGGGTCAGAAAAATTGGGCCTTTGGTGATGGTGGTGGTGGTGCTGGTGCCACAACACTGTAAATCCTCACAGTTACACTTGGTGGAAGCAGAAACGGGCCCTGCTGTGAAATATTAGATCAAGAATTGTAATTACATGCCCCTGTTGAACAGGGCCAAAAAAATTGGGCCTTTGGTGGTGGTGGTGGTGCTGGTGGCACAACACTGTAAGTCCTCACAGTTACTCTTGGTAAAATTGTCCTTACAAGCTATCAGCATGATCATTGAGGAGGAAGAGGATAATTAGGGTGCAGAAACGGGCCCTGCTGTGAAATATTATATCAAGAATTGCAATTACATGCCCCTGTTAAACAGGGGCTTAAAAATTGGGCCTTAGGCACTGGTGGCGGCGCCCAGAACCAAAATTGTCCTTACAAGCTATCAGCATGATCATTGAGGAGAAAAAGGATAATTAGGGTGCAGAAATGGGCCCTGCTGTGAAATATTATATCAAGAATTGTAATTACATGCCCCTGTTGAACAGGGCCAGAAAAATTGGGCCTTTGGTGGTGGTGCTGGTGGCACAACACTGTAAGTCCTCACAGTTACTCTTGGTGGGTGCAGAAACGGAACGGACCCTGCTGTGAAATATTAGATCAATAATTGTAATTACATGCCCCTGTTGAACAGGGCCAGAAAAATTGGGCCTTTGGTGGTGGTGGTGGTGCTGGTGGCACAACACTGTAAGTCCTCACAGTTACTCTTGGTGGGCGCAGAAACGGGCCCTGCTGTGAAATATTAGATCAAGAATTCTAATTACATGTCCCTGTCAAACAGGGGCTGAAAAATTGGGCCTTAGGCACTGGTGCTGTTGCCACAACACTTTAACCCCTCACAGATACTCTAGTTGGAACGCAGGAACGAGCCCAGCTGCAAAGTATTGCATCAAAAATTGTAATTACATGCCCCTGTTAAACAGGGGCTTAAAAATTGGGCCTTAGGCACTGGTAGCAGCGCCCAGAACCAAAATTGTCCTTACAAGCTATCAGCATGATCATTGAGGAGGAAAAGGATAATTACTCAGCCTAACAGGATAGTCACTCAGCATCAGCATAGGCAGTCTATAAAGGGATCTTTCATTTCCAAAAAAATTATTCGGTTACATCAGCATCAGGTGCTTGGTATCTGGTGGTGATCCAAGACTGATTCATTTTTATGAAGGTCAGTCGATCGACCGAGTCGGTGGACAGACGCACCCTGTGATCGGTTACAAAGCCTCCAGCAGCACTGAATGTGCGTTCCGAAAGAACGCTGGATGCAGGACAGGCCAGTAGCTCAATTGCATACTGTGCAAGCTCTGGCCAGTGATCCATCCTCAAGACCCAGTAACCAGAGGATTTTCAGTGGGAAAGATGTCCAAGTCAGATCTTGCCCCTAGGTATTCCTGCACCACGTAAAACAGACGCTGGCGATAGTTGCTGGAACCGATCATACCTTGATCAGCTTTAGCTGAACACTGTGCAGAGGTCGCACTACACTAACGTGTAAATACTTTAGCTGCCTGCGGTAGTGATAGGATCAGGAAAACACCACCAATCTTCTACAGGTAGCTTTAGCTGAACACTGTGCAGAGGTCGCACTACACTAACGTGTAAATACTTTAGCTGCCTGCGGTAGTGATAGGATCAGGAAAACACCACCAACCTTCTACAGGTAGCTTTAGCTGAACACTGTGCAGAGGTCGCACTACACTAACGTGTAAATACTTTAGCTGCCTGTGGTAGTGATAGGATCAGGAAAACACCACCAACCTTCTACAGGTAGCTTTAGATGAACACTGTTCAGAGGACGCACTACACTAACTTGTAGTTTTAGCTGAACACTGTGAGGAGGACGCACTACACTAACTTGTATCTTTAGATGAACACTGTTCAGAGGACGCACTACACTAACTTGTAGCTTTAGCTGAACACTGTGCAGAGGTTGCACTACACTAACTTGTAGTTTTTGCTGAACACTGTGAGGAGGATGCACTACGTTAACTTGTAGCTTTAGATATACATTGTTCAGAGGACGCACTACACTAACTTGTAGCTTTAGCTGAACACTGTGCAGAGGTTGCACTACACTAACTTGTAGCTTTAGCTGAACACTGTTCAGAGGACGCACTACACTAACTTGTAGCTTTAGATGAACACTGTTCAGAGGACGCACTACACTAACTTGT
This sequence comes from Aquarana catesbeiana, assembly GCF_042186555.1. Lineage (NCBI taxonomy): Eukaryota > Metazoa > Chordata > Amphibia > Anura > Ranidae > Aquarana > Aquarana catesbeiana. The sequence continues at coordinate 207,520,826 of NC_133334.1, read as the reverse complement.
AGCTTTAGCTGAACACTGTGCAGAAGTCGCACTACACTAACTTGTAGTTTTAGCTGAACACTGTGAGGAGGACGCACTACACTAACTTGTAGCTTTAGCTGAACACTGTGCAGAGGTCACACTAAACTAACCTGTAGCTTTAGCTGAACACTGTGAGGAGGACGCACTACACTAACTTGCAGCTTTAGCTGAACACTGTGAGGAGGAAGCACTACACTAACTTGTAGCTTTAGCTGAACACTGTTCAGAGCACGCACTACACTAACTTGTAGCTTTAGCTGAACACTGTGCAGAGGTCACACTAAACTAACTTGTAGCTTTAGCTAAACACTGTGCAGAGGTCGCACTACACTAACTTGTAGTTTTAGCTGAACACTGTGAGGAGGACGCCCTATACTAACTTGTAGCTTTAGATGAACACTGTCCAGAGGATGCACTACACTAACTTGTAGCTTTAACTGAACACTGTGCAGAGGTCGCACTAAACTAACTTGTAGCTTTAGCTAAACACTGTGCAGAGGTCGCACTACACTAACTTGTAGTTTTAGCTGAACACTGTGAGGAGGACGCCCTACACTAATTTGTAGCTTTAGATGAACACTGTCCAGAGGATGCACTACACTAACTTGTAGCTTTAGCTGAACACTGTGCAGAGGTCACACTAAACTAACTTGTAGCTTTAGCTGAACACTGTGCAGAGGTCGCACTACAATAACTTGTAGTTTTAGGTGAACACTGTGAGGAGGACGCACTACTCTAACTTGTAGCTTTAGATGAACACTGTGAGGAGAACGCACTACACTAACTTGTAGCTTTAGCTGAACACTGTGAGGAGGATGCACTATACTAACTTGTAGCTTTAGCTGAACACTGTGAGGAGGAAGCACTACACTAACTTGTAGGTTTAGCTGAACACTGTTCAGAGCACGCACTACACTAACTTGTAGCTTTAGCTGAACACTGTGCAGAGGTTGCACTAAACTAACTTGTAGCTTTAGCTGAACACTGTGCAGAGGTCGCACTACACTAACGTGTAAATACTTTAGCTGCCTGCGGTAGTGATAGGATCAGGAAAACACCACCAACCTTCTACAGGTAGCTTTAGATGAACACTGTTCAGAGGATGCACTACACTAACTTGTAGTTTTAGCTGAACACTGTGAGGAGGACGCACTGCACTAACTTGTATCTTTAGATGAACACTGTTCAGAGGACGCACTACACTAACTTGTAGCTTTAGCTGAACACTGTGCAGAGGTTGCACTACACTAACTTGTAGTTTTTGCTGAACACTGTGAGGAGGACGCATTACATTAACTTGTAGCTTTAGCTGAACACTGTGCAGAGGTCGCACAACAATAACTTGTAGCTTTAGCTGAACACTGTGAGGAGGATGCACTACACTAACTTGTAGCTTTAGATATACCGTATTTATCGGCGTATAACACGCGTCGGCATATAACACGTACCCCAAGTTTAGGAGGGAATTTTAAGGAAAAAAACTTTTAGGAGGGAAGTTTAAGGAAAAAAACTTACATTTAAATGCCCATCAATGCAGCGTTATCGTGTCCATCTGCAGCCTTGTCAGTGCAGCCTAGCCCCAGTGTCCAGTGCAGCCTTGTCAGTGCAGCCTTGCCCCAGTGTCCAGTGCAGCCTTGTCAGTGCAGCTTTGCCCCAGTGCAGCCTTGTCAGTGCAGCTTTGCCCCAGTGCAGAATTGTCAGTGCAGCTTTGCCCCAGTGCAGCTTTGCCCCAGTGCAGCCTTGCCCCAGTGCAGCCTTGTCCCCAGTGGTCAGTGCAGCCTTGTCCCCAGTGGTCAGTGCAGCCTTGTCCCCAGTGGTCAGTGCAGCCTTGTCCCCAGTGGTCAGTGCAGCCTTGTCCCCAGTGCCGCCGACATACACAAGTTTAGTGTGTATTTTTAAATATGGCGCCGCAGAGTTCGGAGGGACTCAGCGGCGCTCGTTCAGCTGAACGAGCGCCGCCGAGAACACAGTGACTGGGCGGAGCCGAGATACACATAGCCAAGGGTTCTCGGCTCTTCTCGGCGCCGTTCACAGTCACGCCCAGTCCCTAAGATGGACATAACAGAGGTCCAATGGCGGGACTGGGCGGGACTGTGAACGGCGCCGAGAAGAGCCGAGAACCCTCGGCTATGTGTATCTCAGCTCCGCCCAGTCACTGTGTTCTCGGCGGCGCTCGTTCAGCTGAACGAGTGCCGCCGAGTCCCTCTGAACTCCGCTGCGCCATATTTAAAAATACATGCTATGTGAATGTCGGCGGCGATTGCGGTGATCGCTCCGATAGATCACAAAATAGCGGGGATCGGCGTATAACACGCACCCACGATTTTCCCCTGATTTTAAGGGGAAAAAAGTGCGTGTTATACGCCTATAAATACGGTACATTGTTGAGAGGACGCACTACATTAACTTGTAGCTTTAGCTGAACACTGTGCAGAGGTTGCACTACACTAACTTGTAGCTTTAGCTGAACACTGTTCAGAGGATGCACTACACTAACTTGTAGCTTTAGATGAACACTGTTCAGAGGACGCACTACACTAACTTGTAGCTTTAGCTGAACACTGTGCAGAAGTCGCACTACACTAACTTGTAGTTTTAGCTGAACACTGTGAGGAGGACGCACTACACTAACTTGTAGCTTTAGCTGAACACTGTGCAGAGGTCACACTAAACTAACCTGTAGCTTTAGCTGAACACTGTGAGGAGGACGCACTATACTAACTTGTAGCTTTAGCTGAACACTGTGAGGAGGAAGCACTACACTAACTTGTAGCTTTAGCTGAACACTGTTCAGAGCACGCACTACACTAACTTGTAGCTTTAGCTGAACACTGTGCAGAGGACGCACTACACTAACTTGTATCTTTAGATGAACACTGTTCAGAGGACGCACTACACTAACTTGTAGCTTTAGCTGAACACTGTGCAGAGGTTGCACTACACTAACTTGTAGTTTTTGCTGAACACTGTGAGGAGGATGCACTACATTAACTTGTAGCTTTAGCTGAACACTGTGCAGAGGTCGCACAACAATAACTTGTAGCTTTAGCTGAACACTGTGAGGAGGACACACTAAACTAACTTGTAGCTTTAGATATACATTGTTCAGAGGACGCACTACACTAACTTGTAGCTTTAGCTGAACACTGTGCAGAGGTTGCACTACACTAACTTGTAGCTTTAGCTGAACACTGTTCAGAGGATGCACTACACTAACTTGTAGCTTTAGATGAACACTGTTCAGAGGACGCACTACACTAACTTGTAGCTTTAGCTGAACACTGTGCAGAAGTCGCATTACACTAACTTGTAGTTTTAGCTGAACACTGTGAGGAGGACGCACTACACTAACTTGTAGCTTTAGCTGAACACTGTGCAGAGGTCACACTAAACTAACCTGTAGCTTTAGCTGAACACTGTGAGGAGGACGCACTACACTAACTTGTAGCTTTAGCTGAACACTGTGAGGAGGAAGCACTACACTAACTTGTAGCTTTAGCTGAACACTGTTCAGAGCACGCAGTACACTAACTTGTAGCTTTAGCTGAACACTGTGCAGAGGACGCACTACACTAACTTGTATCTTTAGATGAACACTGTTCAGAGGACGCACTACACTAACTTGTAGCTTTAGCTGAACACTGTGCAGAGGTTGCACTACACTAACTTGTAGTTTTTGCTGAACACTGTGAGGAGGATGCACTACATTAACTTGTAGCTTTAGCTGAACACTGTGCAGAGGTCGCACAACAATAACTTGTAGCTTTAGCTGAACACTGTGAGGAGGACGCACTAAACTAACTTGTAGCTTTAGATATACATTGTTCAGAGGACGCACTACACTAACTTGTAGCTTTAGCGGAACACTGTGCAGAGGTTGCACTACACTAACTTGTAGCTTTAGCTGAACACTGTTCAGAGGACGCACTACACTAACTTGTAGCTTTAGATGAACACTGTTCAGAGGACGCACTACACTAACTTGTAGCTTTAGCTGAACACTGTGCAGAAGTCGCACTACACTAACTTGTAGTTTTAGCTGAACACTGTGAGGAGGACGCACTACACTAACTTGTAGCTTTAGCTGAACACTGTGCAGAGGTCACACTAAACTAACCTGTAGCTTTAGCTGAACACTGTGAGGAGGACGCACTACACTAACTTGTAGCTTTAGCTGAACACTGTGAGGAGGAAGCACTACACTAACTTGTAGCTTTAGCTGAACACTGTTCAGAGCACGCACTACACTAACTTGTAGCTTTAGCTGAACACTGTGCAGAGGTCACACTAAACTAACTTGTAGCTTTAGCTAAACACTGTGCAGAGGTCGCACTACACTAACTTGTAGTTTTAGCTGAACACTGTGAGGAGGACGCCCTACACTAACTTGTAGCTTTAGATGAACACTGTCCAGAGGATGCACTACACTAACTTGTAGCTTTAGCTGAACACTGTGCAGAGGTTGCACTAAACTAACTTGTAGCTTTAGCTAAACACTGTGCAGAGGTCACACTACACTAACTTGTAGTTTTAGCTGAACATTGTGAGGAGGACGCCCTACACTAACTTGTAGCTTTAGATGAACACTGTCCAGAGGATGCACTACACTAACTTGTAGCTTTAGCTGAACACTGTGCAGAGGTCACACTAAACTAACTTGTAGCTTTAGCTGAACACTGTGCAGAGGTCGCACTACAATAACTTGTAGTTTTAGGTGAACACTGTGAGGAGGACGCACTACTCTAACTTGTAGCTTTAGATGAACACTGTGAGGAGAACGCACTATCTCAGCTCCGCCCAGTCACTGTGTTCTCGGCGGCGCTCGTTCAGTTGAACGAGCGCCGCCGAGTCCCTCTGAACTCCGCGGCGCCATATTTAAAAATACATGCTATGTGAATGTCGGCGGCGATTGCGGCGATCGCTCCGATAGATCACAAAATAGCGGGGATCGGCGTATAACACGCACCCACGATTTTCCCCTGATTTTAAGGGGAAAAAGTGCGTGTTATACGCCTATAAATACGGTACATTGTTCAGAGGACGCACTACACTAACTTGTAGCTTTAGCTGAACACTGTGCAGAGGTTGCACTACACTAACTTGTAGCTTTAGCTGAACACTGTTCAGAGGATGCACTACACTAACTTGTAGCTTTAGATGAACACTGTTCAGAGGACGCACTACACTAACTTGTAGCTTTAGCTGAACACTGTGCAGAAGTCGCACTACACTAACTTGTAGTTTTAGCTGAACACTGTGAGGAGGACGCACTACACTAACTTGTAGCTTTAGCTGAACACTGTGCAGAGGTCACACTAAACTAACCTGTAGCTTTAGCTGAACACTGTGAGGAGGACGCACTACACTAACTTGTAGCTTTAGCTGAACACTGTGAGGAGGAAGCACTACACTAACTTGTAGCTTTAGCTGAACACTGTTCAGAGCACGCACTACACTAACTTGTAGCTTTAGCTGAACACTGTGCAGAGGACGCACTACACTAACTTGTATCTTTAGATGAACACTGTTCAGAGGACGCACTACACTAACTTTTAGCTTTAGCTGAACACTGTGCAGAGGTTGCACTACACTAACTTGTAGTTTTTGCTGAACACTGTGAGGAGGATGCACTACATTAACTTGTAGCTTTAGCTGAACACTGTGCAGAGGTCGCACAACAATAACTTGTAGCTTTAGCTGAACCCTGTGAGGGGGACGCACTAAACTAACTTGTAGCTTTAGATATACATTGTTCAGAGGACGCACTACACTAACTTTTAGCTTTAGCTCAACACTGTGCAGAGGTTGCACTACACTAACTTGTAGCTTTAGCTGAACACTGTTCAGAGGATGCATTACACTAACTTGTAGCTTTAGATGAACACTGTTCAGAGGACGCACTACACTAACTTGTAGCTTTAGCTGAACACTGTGCAAAAGTCGCACTACACTAACTTGTAGTTTTAGCTGAACACTGTGAGGAGGACGCACTACACTAACTTGCAGCTTTAGCTGAACACTGTGCAGAGGTCACACTAAACTAACCTGTAGCTTTAGCTGAACACTGTGAGGAGGACGCACTACACTAACTTGTAGCTTTAGCTGAACACTGTGAGGAGGAAGCACTACACTAACTTGTAGCTTTAGCTGAACACTGTTCAGAGCACACACTACACTAACTTGTAGCTTTAGCTGAACACTGTGCAGAGGTCGCACTAAACTAACTTGTAGTTTTAGCTGAACACTGTGAGGAGGACGCCCTGCACTAACTTGTAGCTTTAGATGAACACTGTCCAGAGGATGCACTACACTAACTTGTAGCTTTAGCTGAACACTGTGCAGAGGTCACACTAAACTAACTTGTAGCTTTAGCTGAACACTGTGCAGAGGTCGCACTACAATAACTTGTAGTTTTAGGTGAACACTGTGAGGAGGACGCACTACTCTAACTTGTAGCTTTAGATGAACACTGTGAGGAGAACGCACTACACTAACTTGTAGCTTTACCTGAACACTGTGAGGAGGACGCACTATACTAACTTGTAGCTTTAGCTGAACACTGTGCAGAGGTTGCACTACACTAACTTGTAGTTTTAGCTGAACACCGTGAGGAGGACGCACTACACTAACTTGTAGCTTTAGCTGAACACTGTGAGGAGGACGCACTACACTAACTTGTAGCTTTAGCTGAAGATTGTGCAGAGGTCACACTAAACTAACCTGTAGCTTTAGCTGAACACTGTGAGGAGGGCGCACTACACTAACTGTAAATAGTCTAGCTGCCTGACTGTGGTACTAATAGGATCAAAAGAACACCAGCAATTTTCTTCAGGTAGCTATAAATACTGTAACAAGACAAGCCTGCCTGTCAGTAGGAAGATAACAGGAACGGATCTAGCTAAACTGAATACAGTGTATATATATATATAACACCTGGGATGCATATATATACACCATACACTGTAAGTGCAGCTAACTGACTGACTGTCCTGCCTAATCTAACTAACTCAAATGAAATGACACTGTCTCCCACTCTCTCTATCTCTCAGCACGCCGGAACACACTACACAGGGCTGCCGTGCAGGCGGCCTTATATAGTGTGGGGCATGTTCTAAACCCCCTAAGCCATAATTGGCCAAAGCCACCCTGGCTTTGGCCAATTACAGCTCTCTCTACTGACGGCACTGTGATTGGCCAAGCATGCGGGTCATAGTGTAAGCTTGGCCAATCATCAGCCAGCAATGCACTGCGATGCCGCAGTGAATTATGGGCCATGACACTCCACACGAATTTGGCGCGCACGGCCCATATCGTTTGCAATTCGACGAACGGTTGAACAGACGATGTTCGAGTCGAACATGAGTTCGACTCGAACACGAAGCTCATCCCTAATAGGGGGTGGTTGTGCTGCATTTTTTCCGTTTATATATTTTTTGGTCTCTAAGGGGAGCACTGATATAAGGGGACTCTGATCTAATGGGGGTCCTCTATGGGGGGCCCCTAAATTATGGAGGGGGTAACACTGACCCCTATATTATGAAGGGGGTTGACACTGACCCCTGTGTTATAGGGGGTAACACTGACCAATAAAGCGTCCCTCATTATTGCTCTCCTTAGTGCACTCAAAGGTGTCCCAGGTCTTTACAGTCCTATTGTGTATACTACAAAAAAAATTGCCATGCACTTCTAAAGTGTTTGGGGTTGGCTTGAAGAAAAAGTGGCAACCCTAATCTGGAGGGCTTGCTGCCCTCTGGGCAGCACTGCCATTTGCTTGCTTTTCATGAGGCCTCAGGTGGGCGACCTGAGGGCCTGGATGCTGAAGCTACAGAGAGCTGACTGAGGGGCTGTCATCTAAAGATCTAGTGTGGTATCACAGGAGAAAGGTGTCACATGGATGTTGGAAGGAGGAAACCAGCTTTCCAAGGACATTTGTGAGTACAGATTACTGTGTGAGATCTTAGAGACATTTGGGCTGCTGCCAACCTCTGGTGCAAGAGAGTCAGCTGTGTGTTTGCCTAAAGGGGGCATAGGGCTAGTGTCCTGAAGAGTTCAGTCTGTCTAGTTCTTTGTGAAGGGACTCTGCTCTTGTTGCTCTAAATAAGAATCTTGTGTGCTTTAACTGCTTCTACTACAAAGCAATGTCCATAGTTTACTTTTTGCAAGGATTTCTGCTTCAGCTCTACAGAAGAATGTTTACTGTCCTTATCTTGTAGATAGTTCTTTTTGGAGTATCCCACTTAAATTCCCTCAACCCTATCCAGGTTATCCCAAAAATCACAACACATAAAAGAACACCCCAAGACTTGTTATCGAGTCAAAGAGTGACTGTGATCATGTGCCTGGCTGCAGAGCAATTACTGGGAGATGGAATCCGGGCAATTTCCAGCAGCTCCTTGGAGGGTAGCATTATTTTGCATTATTTATTATTGTTTCGATGGCCTATCCAACCAGTTTGGGAAAGTGGGGGCTAGACTTTGTCTGTCTTCCCACATTTCGATGAAGAATATTCAGGATGCCTAAAAAAGCACTCTCAAGGATCATCACTGGAATTTCAAGTCAACTTTAAATCTGACACATATTACAAATCATCTTCCACATTCCCGCCACCAATTTCAGTTGTTGCACCATTATTTTCAAAAACGTTGGCACTACCAGGACCACAAACTGGACTATCCAGCTTGTATCTTACGATCAACAATACAAGGATTCCTACTCCCCCATACTTCTGGTTAGACATGTGAAATTCGTTTTTGTCCAAATGTAAATTCTGAGAAATCGTTTTGTTATTCAGAGATTCGGATGTATCTTGTTGATAGGGACAAGGGTGGTGAGGGTCTTTAACAAGGGGGCCCCCAGATCCCAGTCCCCCCCTATGTGAATCAGTATGGGGTACATAGTACCCCTACCCATACACCAAAAAAGTGAGTAAAGGCACAACAATTTTTAGACAATTCCTTTATATAAAAATAAAAAAAATGCCCCTCATTGTAGATCCATCATCAATCATCATGCCCACCGGACCCAAAAAAAAGGAAAAAAACCCCCCTCCGCTCTTGTCGAAGGCTCCCGCTGTCTGCCTACTCCGTCATCTGACATTTCTTTAATAGCTAAGGGGCGGAGCCACCGATGACATCAGTGTGTCACCCCGCCCTTTGTGACAATATTGACTGGGGCATGCTGGATCAATTCCATCACATCGGGTGACCCCGTCCCTTAGTTATTTAAGAAATGTCAGGCGGCCGGAGCCTTCGATGAGACTGGAGGTTTTTTCCTTCTTTCTTTTCTTTTTTAAATAAAGGACTTGTCAAAAACTTGTGTTATGTCTTTACTCACTTTTTGGTGAATGGGTAGGGGAATGTACCCCATACTCATTCACATGGGGGGGTGGGATCTGGGGGCCTCCTTGTTAAAGGGGGCTTCAAGATTCTGATAAGCCCCCTGCAGAGCCCCACAACCACTGCCCAGGATTGTGGGGAAAAGGCCCTTGTCCCCATCAACATGGGGACAACAAAAACACCCCTGCCATGTTGAAGGCATGTGGTCTGGTATGGTTTGGGGGGGAGGGGGGCACTTGCTCATTCCCCCCCCTTTCCTGGATGCTCAAATAAGGGTCTGGTATGGATTTGGGGGGGGGGCATGCTGTTTTTTTTCTGAATTTTTCATTGCAGATATTCTTTTGTTTACATTTCAGCCGTCAGTGGGGAAGCCCGCTGACAGCTGATGAGTCATTAGCTGGTAAAGACGCTTCCCGGGCCACTCCTTAACAACCAACTATTCTTCATGCAGAATTAGAATCGGTCGATCATTTTTCTACCAATCCAAATTTGAATCGTTCTGAAAATTTGGAAATCATTAGAAAATTAATAAACAAAACCAAATTAAACATATGAAACTAAACTAATTCTGAAACGAATCAACAAAATGAAATTAGTAACATAACGAATCTATCCGAAACAAAGCAAATTTTTTCGGAGCCTTGTTCATTACAGTGAACAATTCAGTAAGCCTCAGGAGGAGATCTGAACCATTATATAGAGGGCTATAATAGCAATCTCTAGCACTTCTCTGCTGGCGTCCCACTGCATAAAGTTGATCGGGACCTTGTCAGCTACTATACCAATGGTAGAATGGGAACATTGGAATAACAAAGAAATAGTATTGGGTGCACCAGAACAAAAATACACTTGTAAATAATATAACAAAACTTTATTCAATTAAAGCAAACACAGGCCTAGAACATTACATCTCATATATCACAAGGCAATGGCGAAAGGCCAGAAAAGCTTTCTGTCATATAGATTGCATTCTACAAAGCACCCCCCACCACACCCAAAATGAGAGCGGGGGAGGTGTAAATAATGCTTGGATGTGATAAGTGGCGTCCAACTTTCAGGGGGAGAGGAAGTCCTCTCAACATGCTTGTAGACTTATGATCTTCTTCAGGGACAACACAAAGGATCTTGGTAGGAAAAATAGGGAAAAATTAACACAAACCAGAGTTTGTAAAACACCAAAAAAAAAAAAAAGGAATTAGGATAACTACTACTTATACAACACCCAAAAAAGCAACCGAAAACATCAAACATATGTAAGGATGTGGCCTGTAATTACATGTTAAAAACGATTATTCATTATATTGCGTGCATGCTCAACTTGATGGGAGTGATATGACTGATTTCTGATTGGGACTCTAAAACAAAAGTTAATACTGCAGCTGCAGGAACAGATTCACAGGACTCAATCACTCTGTTTAAAATGTCCGTTCAGTGAAAATGTATTATTACATGTTATTTTATACATAGATAAGAAAGGGGTGGTGTGAGATGTTATTAAAAACTAACAAATAGAAATATGTTATTAAAAGCTAACAAATAGAAATATATTATTAAAAACTAGCGAATAGAACAATTGCAAAAGTAAAACCTTGAGAAGGGAGGGGGGAGTAGAGAGCGTTTAGTAGGAGAAGTGTCTGTGTGTTAGGTGAAGGTTACAGAACACATTTCAACAGTGAGAACAAAATGGAGTCTCGTGTGCTTAAATGAACAGTACAGCGAATGTCCATGTCATTTCCCCCCTTTTGTTTATTTGACACCATTCTTCTCCGCGTTACATTCAGCCGATTGCTGGTAACTCCTGTTACATTGGCGCAGAGAGACGGCGTCCTGTTCAGCTCTCTCCTAGCTTTCTCACAATAATGGGTTCATCAGGGCTGGTGGTACATTTGTTGGTACAGCGGGTAGTCACACAGAGGCATAGCCTGATGAGGAAGTAAATAACAAATATGAGAAATAGGAACATCACAATGTAAGCGCCTAGTTTCTGTAACCATGTTGCTATGCCGTATAAAAAATCACCAAAACCTCCTAAACCCTGAAAGGGGTTCCATCCATCTTTAGCAATATCTCTGGCCTTATTCTGTAGTTCTCTTATCTTAGCAAGATGCCCTTTAATAATGTCCTCATTATCAGAAATGTATATACAACAGTCAGTGCGAAATACCTTACACATCCCACCTTGAGCTGCAGTAAGATAATTTAGCGTTAATCTGTGCTCTAATACTACTTTTTTAAGCTGAGCCATTTCTTCATTTAATAAACCTATATCAGTGGTAGTAAGGTTAATAATCTCATCTACAATTCTAGTGTAATTATTTAGTCTTTTCATTGCTTCAATTCCCCATCCTGTCTAGGAAGGGAACCATGACCATGCCATGTCACCTTCAGTGAACAGCTCTCTTTTGAACACTAAAGGGTATTCTGGACTTTGATCTGGTCGCACTGTATCTTTGCGAACAGCCAAAGCAGGTACTGACTTCCCAATATAACATGTACCTGTAACATTAGTAGGAAGCCAGGCGTAAGCTTTATTTCCACATATATAATATAACCCTCTACGTATGGACAGTATGCCTGCTCCTAAAAAACTGGAAGCAATAACATGGAATCTCAGGTAACTGATATTTTCACATATTGGGAACTGTGAGCAATTTGTACTATAAAGGGTTCTATTTAGTTCTGGATCTGGGATATAATAATATTGACCATAGTTTCCTCCATAAACTGTAATTTTTGCTCTGGTGCAATCTGAATTGCCCAACCGTGTACATTTAGTGTTAAACGGGCATGTAATGTTTAAACAAATCTGTGGAGTGTTTATCTGTTTTGAAACCATCAAAGTTACTGATCTGTGCTCATTAGCTGTGGAGACGATGTATGAGCCATTTATTCTGGTCCTGTTTAGATCAGTGAAATTGAGAGGCATTGCTATCATGGGTATTGTGCCTGTTTGGGGATGTAAGTGAGAACACACCCAGCAGGTACTAGCGTTGCTATGGGTTGCATACAATTTTAACATTTGGATGAAAGGGTTATTTTTCCATGTCTCAGTTCTCACAAACAACAAAAAGAAAAGAAACATTATCATCATTTTTTCAAAGGATATCATCACTTCAGGATTTTCTTGCAGTGACTGGCGTGAATCCAGGTGGGCTTACCTTCCAACTTGACAGCAGAACCGGTTGTCAAAAGCACCAAATGTGGTCCATCAAATTTTGGTTCTAGTGGCTTTCTGACATGTCGCTTGACCACCACACAGTCACCTGGTTGGATTCTGTGAATACCTGAAACAGAATCTGGGTCGGGGATAGATTTATAAACATCTTCATGTATTTTATTCAATGTTCTTTGCAAAATCTGAACATATTCTAACAGATTAGAGTAAGAAGCCTGCAACTGTTGGGGAAAATATAGCCCTGTTTTGGGTGGCCCTCCAAATAAAATCTCATAGGGAGACAGCCCATGTGGTTGTTTAGGGGTAGTTCGTACAGAATATAGGGCTAATGGCAAAGCTTCCACCCATCCTTTTCCTGTATCTGCTTTAATTTTTGCACATCTGTTTTTCAAAATTCCATTAAGTCTCTCAACTTTACCACTACTTTGTGGATGATAAGGTGTATGGAAAGCTTGCTGTATGTGAAGGGCTTCCATTACCTCTTTCATTACTTCCTCAGTAAAATGGGTTCCTCTGTCACTCAGTCAGGAACTCCATATCTACAAACTATTTCATTCAAAATTTTCTTTGCTGTTGTTTTTGCATTTGCTTTGGCTACTGGCCAGCTCTCGTGCCAACCTGAGAACATGTCAACACACACTAAAGCGAACTCATAGGTGCCTATTCTGGGCATCTGAGTGTAGTCTATTTGAATTCTTTGTAAAGGGAAATCTGGCTTAGGAGAATGCTTTTGGGGAACATGGACAGGCCTCCCTGCATTGTACAGAGAACAAGTGAGACATGAAACACAAAACCTGGCTGCAAATGCACTAAATCCAGATGCTATCCAATAGCAGTCAGTAAGTGCCACCATCGCGCCCTTAGCAAGATGACTGACGCCATGTGCCAGTTGTGCTAAAACTGGGTACAAACTTCTGGGTAGACACCACCTGTTGTCAGCGCTCCACAGGCCCTGCTGATTTTGGGTAGCATTACATTTGATCCACTTATCCTTCTCTTCATCAGGGGCCTGGTTCTGCAACTGAATTAGAGTTTCTACATCCCACTGCTCTTGATGACGGGAATCTGTCCCCGCTACCTGGGCGACCCCTACAGTGGGTGTGACTCCAAATGCCATAAGGGCAGCATCCTTTGCCGTTTGGTCCGCTAAAGCATTTTCTCTGGCTGTCATGTCATTTCTCCTTGCATGCCCTTTTACCTTCCAGATGGCAACTTCTGCTGGTTTCTGAAAAGCCTCAAATAGCCGCTCTATGAGTTTTGCATGTCTCACTGGCTTCCCTGCACTAGTCAGAAAGTTCCGTGCTTTCCAGATAGGCCCAAAATCGTGGGCTATTCCAAATGCATATCTGCTGTCAGTGTAAATGTTTCCCCTTTGATTCTCTAGGAGATGACATGCTTTGACTACAGCACACAACTCCGCTTCCTGTGCTGACATCTGGGGTTTCAATGCTTCCTGATGTAAAATGGTGTCTGTAGTGGTTACAGCAAACCCTGTGTGTGGCTGACCATCATCATTGTAAAATCTGGAACCATCTACGAATAAGTGTGTGTCACAATCTGATAAGGGCTCATCTTTTGCTGATGTGACAGAGGCCCTTTCTACCTCCATAAGAGCCATACAATCATGAGAAAAACTCTCAGGTTCTACATCAGTACCATTTGTTGCATCTTCCTCATCAATTATAGGAAGAAGAGTAGCCGGATTTAAAGTAACACATCGTTTGATTGTTAAATTCGATGGAGCAAAAAGAGCAGACTGGTACTTGTCAAATCTACTGGCAGCCACATGTCTGGTATTTACTTGATTCATGATTTCCTGTACTGCATGTGGCACATACAGGATCAGAGCAGAATCTAGTACAAGCTCAGTTACTTTGTCTAGCAGCAAAATGCAGGCTGCTATGGCTCGCATACAACTGGGGGAGCCTTTGATGACAGGGTCTAATGAGGCTGATACATACATCACAGGCCTCTGTTTGTCTCCATGTAGCTGGGTGAGTACACCTGCAGCAAATCCATTGACTTCATGACAGAACAATGAGAAAGTCTTAGTATAGTCAGGAAGTCCAATGGTGGGAGCTTCAGACAAAATTTTAATAAGCTCCTTCATCTGCAATTCATTGTCCCATGTGAGTTTGAAAGGGTTTCTAGTGGTAGCCTCATATAGAGGAGCCATAAGTTCTGATGCATTTGGAATCCAGTCCCTACAATATCCCACTAACTCCAGGAAGGCACGTAGTTGCCGTACATTTCTTGGCTTTTCAAAGTTTTGTAGAGTTTCAACTGGATCTGGGGTTAGGTGACGGATTCCATGTGAAATGCAGTGACCCAGGAAGATCACTTTCTTTTGGCAGTATTGTAGCTTATCTTTGCTAACTTTGTTGTTACTGTTATGTAGAAACATGAGAAGGCTTACTGTTTCTCTGCTACAAATGTCCTTTGTATCAGAACAAATAAGCAAATCGTCTATATACTGAAGCAAAACTGTGTTTGGGTGTGAGGGGGACCATTGGTCCAATACTTGCTTTAACGCAGTATTATATTCAGAGGGGCTACTCACACAGCCTTGGGACATACTTGTCCATGCTAACTTTTGAGCATCATGGGTAAATGAAAAAAGGTGCCAGCAATCTGGGTGCAGGGGCACCGAAAAGAAAGCATTTGCAAGATCAATCACTGTAAAGCAGGTGCTGGAGGCAGGTATTCCACTTAGTAAAGTGCGGGGGTTGGATACGATTGGGGTATCTGCCTCTATTATGTTGTTAATGACTCTCAAATCATGCACCATGCGGTATGTCACCTGCCCACCCTTCTTGTCTGGCTTCTTTGCAATTGGGAACAGGGGTGTATTGACCTGGGACTTAATTGGTACAACAACCCGTGCTGCTTTCAGTTGAGTGATTTGATCCTTTATCCCCTCAGTCTGAGCAATACTCAGTGGGTACTGTTTAATCTGTGGGAGATGGGCTCCTGGTTTAATTTTTATCATGACTGGGGTGCAGTCCAGCAGACCTACATCATATTTGCTGGTGGCCCATAATTCAGCGGGAATCACTTTCAATTCTGGTGGAAATGGCGGAGTGGAGTCCTGGATTAAAAATACTCCACAGGCAGAATTTAAAACTTCTCCTGACAGACTACTGACCACTTGGACTACTGTAGGAGTGTAGTCTATGTTTGCTAAAATTTGATTCAAAATGTCAGCTCCCAAAAGATTGGTAGGAACTGTGTCTGAAACTAACACTTTAGTGACAATTTCTGTTTGCTGTCCTAGCCTGAGTTTAAGTGGCTTGGACTCAACCAAATCAGTAGAGGTCCCGGTTAGGCCAACACCAGAGATAACATTTGTAGATAATAATCCTGGAGGTAAGTCCTCTATATTAAAAACACTTCGGCTTGCACCAGTATCAATTAAACAGGTTCATTCTGTTTCTCCTCCAGGATAGGGGAGTTCTTGTAAAAATACTTTTACTCTGGCCTCGGGACCATTGTCTCCCCTATTTAACATGATTGATACTGGCATGCCTTTTCCTATGCCTGATCCACTGCTTTTGGCAGAGAACTGGGATCAACATGAGGTGCCTCTAAGCTCTTTTCCAGTCTACGTCCAGGAAGATGGCAGAATTTGGCTATGTGTCCTTCCCCATCACAATTGTAGCATATAATTGGTCCCCGATTGCCATGATTTCTGAAATTGCCTTTGCCTCTTCCTGTTCCTCTCTGCTTCCCCATGTACATTACCTTGGGTTTGCTGTCTTTTTGGTTAATCCTGTTTTCTATGGATAACAGGATAGGCAGGACGTCTCGAATAGACATATTGCCTGCCTCAGGCCTTGCTGTGAACAACTTTTCTTTCAACTGGGTTATTAAACCATCAAGAAACCTTTGTTTCACCAGTTGTGTAGATGGACTTGCAGTTTCTCCCGCCTTCTCTTCCTCTATTTTAATGCCTGCTTCCTCAGCCATATTGCTTAACCGCCTCCAATAAGCCCTTGCTGCTTCCTCTTTCCCTTGCTTAGCATTCATAAATTCAGCATGTCTGGTTTGTCCATATATTTGGGGCAATTTTTCCTTCAATTTCTCACAGACCTCCCGTCCACTAACCATCTTATCTAGATTTTTGACGTCTACACCACATTCTTTAAGTATATAGCCAGACATGTTGCTTCCCACTGCTTTAATAAGAAGCTGATGAATGTCAGTAGCAGAAGCCTCATATGCTTCCTGTGCAGCACTAAGTTTGTTTGCAAATCCAATTGGATTCTTTCTAGGATCTCCCAATCCCTCTAATATGGCTCTCATATCTTGGGGACTAAAAGGTACATGCCATTTAATTTGAGACTTACTGTCAACAGCATCACCTTCAAAAACTAATTGGGTTCTGACAGGATAAACTGCAACAGATTGCTCTATGCCAGGGGCAGAAGGGCTGGCATCTCCCTTCCTTCTCTCTTCATCTTGCTGCCACAATTTGGAAATTATGGTTTGCTCCGGAAGTTCAGACTCTATCTCTCTTTCTCTGGCCAAAGCCTTAAGTTCAGAGAGATCTAGTTTTGCATATGTGCCTTTTGATTTATGCCAATCACCTGTTTCTAGGATACGAGCCAAAATCCTCTTTGTAGGTTGATATGGGGCTGTTAAACCTCTACTCTCTACTCTATTGCCCAGCTCATCTTTTGTGTGTTCCATGTAATCTGATTCTTTTGCTTTTGTGCGTGGACCCCTTAAAGCCAAACTGGCAGCCACATAAGGTGGGGGGTCCTCCTCTACAGAGTCTCCTGGCCAAACGTAGTAAATTTGGTCAGTAGTTTTATTAAATATCTCCGTCAAGCCAGTTAGATTTGCTACTTTAGCTTCTGTCTCCCATGTGCAAGCTATTCTCCACGTTCCTTCACTGCACAGTAGTGGGCCATAATCGTGCAGAAAAGTTTGCCATACTTTTAAATCAAAAGTCCCTTCAGATTTTAAAGGTTTAGCTGTTCCCTTTGTCCATTCTACCCATTTATCTAGGGGCTCCGTATAGGTGGAACCGTACCTTCGGTTCATATATTCTCTAGCACTCATCTTGCGCTGGGCATTTTCTGAAGGCCTCTCTCCCTTCATTCCCTTAATTAATTTAATGCCCATAATGACTGGCCAGTCTTCTCTACTTGTGCCTATACCCTCTTGCCTCTAAAACAAATAGTACAGCAAATCTGCAGATTTACAAGAATAGTCTCCACTTATCTATGTGGATAGAAGGGGTTTATGACAATAGACAAAACACTCATTAAGAGACCCTGAGTTTTATCTGACCCTACCATGCGCCTCTGACCCAGGTCGCCCACAAGGAGTCAATGCAGGGAACTGCAGAGGATTTTCCCTATCCACACACAGTCCAACCCGTGAAGGGGGACACAAACACATTCACACACACACGTTACCCAACCAGAAAGGTTCGAGAGTGGTCTGGTTTTCTTGAGAACCGACAGATAGGATACATAGGAAAAGGCAGAAATATAGCAAGCTTAAGGGCAGCTTACCTAGCCGGCATTTGAGGTCTGCATTTCCCGATGATCCCGATCGAAGCTCGGTTCCTTCTGGAGACTCTGCCAAACTGCTGTTATGACTCGCCAAGCTGATATGACTGATTTCTGATTGGGACTCTAAAACAAAGTTAATACTGCAGCTGCAGGAACAGATTCACAGGACTCAATCACTCTGTTTAAAATGTCCGTTCAGTGAAAATGTATTATTACATGTTATTTTATACATAGATAAGAAAGGGGTGGTGTGAGATGTTATTAAAAACTAACAAATAGAAATATGTTATTAAAAGCTAACAAATAGAAATATATTATTAAAAACTAGCGAATAGAACAATTGCAAAAGTAAAACCTTGAGAAGGGAGAGAGCGTTTAGTAGGAGAAGTGTCTGTGTGTTAGGTGAAGGTTACAGAACACATTTCAACAGTGAGAACAAAATGGAGTCTCTTGTGCTTAAATGAACAGTACAGTGAATGTCCATGTCAGGGGCAAGGCGAGAGCCAAAAGAGGGGTCCAAATTACTCGCACTACAGATGTGCTGTAATGTATACAAAATGTGATGTAAAAAAACTAAAAAAAACTTTGTTGTAATATAGACTATGAAAAAATTACTAAAATCAACCAACCAAAGCAAAAATGAAAGAAACAAAAAAATAAAAAACAAGAAACATAACAAACAGCACCAAAATAACAAAAAACAAAAACCACCCAAAAACAAAAAAAAAAAACAAAAAACAAAAAAAAATCAAGTGGCCAATCTGGCAGCACGGCCCACCATCGCCCTCCAGGAGGACTTCCTCTCCCCCTGAAATGCTACTGTGTTTGAACACCCTCTGTGGTGGAGAAAGTGACTCGGGTCACAGCAGAAGAAAAGTAAATATACTCCTGTGAAGTACAGCCAACAATCTTTGGCTACACTTCTTTTTTAAGGCTCTGGATGTGACATAATGAGTCAAATGAAAGTCAAAAAGGATGTCTGGAAATGTAAAAGCTTAACCATTATGACAATAAAGGAAAAAGAAGCATTCTCTTCATATAAAATCTCCCCATCAGGGTTAAAATCTGGGGAAGCAAAATGGTCTCCACTGTATTGAAATCCAACATTTTCAGAAATTTCGCTAGTTTATCTGTATTACATGGCATAGCTACAGTCCAACTTTAAATTGTTTTATTAACTACTTAACCACTTGACCACTGGGCACTTAAACCCCCTTAATAACCAGACCAATTTTCAGCTTTTGGTGCTCTCACATTTTGAATGACAATTACTCAGTCATGCAACACTGTATCTATATGAATTTTTTGCCCTTTTTTTCACACAAATAGAGCTTTCTTTTGGTGGTATTTAATCACCGCTGAGTTCTTTATTTTTTGCGCTATAAAAGAAAAAAGACCGAAAAATCTGTAAAAAAATAAATTTTTCTTCGTTTCTGTTATAAAATTTTGAAAATTAGTAATTTTTCTTCATATATTTTGGCCAAAATTTATACCGCTACATATCTTTGGTAAAAATAACCCAAATTAGTGTATATTATTTGGTCTTTGTGAAAGTTATAGCGTCCACAAGCTATGGTACCAATATCTGAAAATTGATCACACCTGAAGTACTGACGGCCTATCTCATTTCTTGAGACCCTAACATGCCAGAAAAGTACAAATACCCCCCAAGTGACCCCTTTTTGGAAAGAAGACATTTCAAGGTATTTAGAAAGATGCATGATGAGTTTTTTGAAGTTGTCATTTTTTCCCACAATTCTTTGCAAAATCAAGTTTTTTTTTTTTTCTTTTTTTTTTTTTTTTTTCACAAAATTGTCATATTAGCAGGTTATTTCTCACACACAGCATATGCATACCACAAATTACACCCCAAAACACATTCTGCTATTACTCCCGAGTATGGCGATACCACATGTGTGAGACTTTTACACAGCGTGGCCACATACAGAGGCCCAACATGCAGGGGAGCACCTTCAGGCGTTCTGGAGCACCCAGGCCAATTCTGACATTTCTCTCCTACATGTAAAAATCATCATTTATTTGCTAGAAAATTACATAGAACCCCAAAACATTATATATTTTTTTTACAAAAGACCCTAGAGAATACAATAGTGGTCATTGCAACTTTTTATCTCGCACGATATTTGCGCAGCAATTTTTGGAACGCGTTTTTTTTGGAAAAAAAACAGTTTTTTGCTTTAAAAAAAAACAAAACAGTAAGGTTAGCCCAATGTTTTTGCATAATATGAAAGATGAAGTTACGCCGAGTAAATAGATACCTAACATGTCACCTTTCAAAATTGCACACGCTTGTGGAATGGCACCAAACTTCACCACTTAAAAATCCCCATAGGCGACGCTTTAAAATTTTTTACTGGTTACAAATTTTGAGTTACAGAGGAGGTCTAGGGCCAAAATTATTGCTCTCGCTCTCCCGATCACAGCGATACCTCACATGTGTGGTTTGAACACCGTTTTCATATGTGGGCGGGACTTACGTATGCGTTCGCTTCTGCATGCGAGCACACGGACAGGGGCGCTTTAAAAAATTTTTATTTTTTTTTATTGTTCATTTTACTTTATTTATTTTAGTTTGACACTTTTTTCCAAAAAAAAAAATTTTTTGATCACTTTTATTCCTATTACAAGGAATGTAAACATCCCTTGTAATAGGAATATGGCATGACAGGTCCTCTTTACAGTGAGATATGGGGTCAATAAGACCCCACATCTCACCTCTAGGCTGTTCCTGAAATAAAAAAAAAAAAAAAAAAAAAAAAGATCCTGGCTTCGATCATAGCGGTGAGTCGGTAGAAGCACCGGAGGGCGGCGGGAGGGGGGGGCGTCCCCTCTCGCCTCCCGTAAGAACGATCAAGCAGTGTAACAGCCGCTACGATCATTCTTATGGTGTAGGGAATCGCCGGCTGAAAAAGATGATATCTGAATGATGCCTGTAGCTGCACCCATCATTCAGATATCCCCGCACAAAGTCAAGGACGTCGTATGACGGAAGGCGGGAAGTGGTTAAAACGCTTTTTTTTTTTTAACACAAAGTTGTCCATTTATACAATATTTCTAACACATAGCATGTACATACCAAAAATGACCCCCCAAAATAGATTCTCCTTCTCCTCCTGAGTACGGCGATACCACATGTGTGAGACTTCCACAGCCTGGCCACATACAGAGGCTGGGTACGGCTGAGCATGGCTGGGTATTGCAGAGTATCGCCGAGTATGACTGGGTATGGCAGAGTATGGCTGGGTATCACCGAGTATTGCAGAGTATGGCTGGGTATCACCGAGTATTGCAGAGTATGGCTGGGTATTGCAGAGTATGGCTGGGTATCACCGAGTATTGCAGAGTATGGCTGGGTATTGCAGAGTATGGCTGGGTATGGCAGAGTATGGCTGGGTATGGCAGAGTATGGCTGGGTATGGCAGAGTATTGCGGGTTATGGCAGAGTATTGCAGATTTTTGTGGGGTATTGCAGAGCATGGCTGGGTATGGCAGAGTATGGCTGGGTATCACTGAGTATTGCAGAGTATGGCTGGGTATTGCGGGATATTTCAGGGTATTTCAGGGTATTGCAGGGTATGGCAGAGTATTGCGGGGTATTCCAGGGTATGGCAGAGTATTGCGGGGTATTGCAGGGTATGGCAGAGTATTGCGGGGTATGGCAGAGTATCGCAGGGTATGGCAAAGTATTGCGGGGTATGGCAGAGTATTGCGGGGTATGGCAGAGTATTGCGGGGTATTTCAGGGTATTGCAGGGTATGGCAGAGTATTTCGGGGTATTGCAGGGTATGGCAGAGTATTGCGGGGTATTGCAGGGTATGGCAGAGTATTGTGGGGTATTCCAGGGTATGGCAGAGTATTGTGGGGTATTCCAGGGTATGGCAGAGTATTGCGGGGTATGGCAGAGTATTGCGGGGTATTCCAGGGTATGGCAGAGTATTGCGGGGTATGGCAGAGTATTTTGGGGTATTGCAGGGTATGGCAGAGTATTGCGAGGTATTGCAGGGTATGGCAGAGTATTGCGGGGTATGGCAGAGTATTGTGGGGTATTGCAGGGTATGGCAGAGTATTGCGGGGTATGGCAGAGTATTGCGGGGTATTGCAGGGTATGGCAGAGTATTTCGGGGTATTGCAGAGTATTGCGGGGTATTCCAGGGTATGGCAGAGTATTGCGGGGTATTGCAGAGGGAATTGCAGAGTATTGCACAGCATTGCAGGGCATGCAGAGTAGTAGGGATGGCTGAGCATGGATGGATGGATGGATGTCTCTGTGCAGCGCTGTGGGCACTACAGATGCAGCCCACAATGCTGCAGCCATCCATCCATCCGCCTCTTCGGTCACTGTGTACCGATTGGTACACAGGAGGGGAGGAGAGGGGGAGGAGAGGAACCGGCGTCATCAGATCAGTCATTTGACGGAGCGATCACATGGTAAACGGCCGCGATCAGCGGCCATTTACCGGGATCTGTGATGCGCTGGGTCCTGTGGACCCGGCGATCATGGATGCTCTCGAGTGCGCGCCCTAGGGGGCGCGCGAGAGCAGAATTCTGGGAGGACGTCCCTGGACGTCCTCCCAGAGTTAAACAACCGCCCTGTAGCCGTCATTTGGCTATGGGCCGGTTGTTAAGTGGTTAAAGACCGCCTACCGCAGATATACTGTGGCAGGGCAGTTTTATTGAGCGAAATGACATATCTGTTTGTCATTTCGTGCAACAGATAGCAGGGGCACGTGCACTGATTGGCCAGAGGGGGAGCCAATCATTCCCCTATGTAAAAAAGGCAGATCGCCGTTCTGACAGGGGAGAACACAGTGATCTTGTTTCTCTTCTAAGCAGGAACACGGATCTCTGTGTTCACCCAGTCAGTCCATCCTCCACACAGTTAGCAAGCATCCCCTAGGGATACAATTAACCCTTTGATCACCCCTGGTGTTAACCCCTTCCCTGCCAGTGTCATTTGTACAGTAACAGTGCATATTTTTGGTACTGATCACTGTAACAATGTCAATGGTTCCCTAAAAAGTGTCAAAAGTGTCAGTAATAAAATAAATAAAAATGCCATAAAAATATGTCATAGATTGTAGACACTATAACATTTGTGCAAACCAATCAATATACGTTTATTGGGATTTTTTTTGACCAAAAATATGTAGTAGAATACATATTGGCCTAAACTGATGAAGAAATTATATTTTTTACATTTCTTTTATTGAATATGTTTTATAGCAGAAAGTAAAAAATATTGTTGTGTTTTTTTTTCAAAATTGTCATTTTTTTTTATTTATAGCACAAAAAATAAAAACCGCAGAGGTGATCAAATACCACTAAAAGTAAAAGTTCAAGCCACACTCTTTAGTTTCAGCACAGGAACAGTACCAATACTTTGATTATGGAGATAAATGATATAGGCTTGCAGTGCATGTTTAGACGAAGAGATGATTCAGAAGCTGAGTCTGACTAACTTGCTTGTAAAATAAAAAGACTTGATGAACAAGTTCACGGGCAGAAGGTTGGGTTATAAATATTAGAAGTCAGAAACTTTATTGGGAACTCCCACAGGAAGAGCTACTGTACTTGTAAACACTGGTATGATTAGTCAAAGACATCAGCATGTGATATCTGAATGAGTGAAGGGTGAACATCTTCACTATACGAACTGCCATTGTTTAGCTTTAAAAAGAAGGGTGTTTCCATATAGTATGGTAAATTATATTAGTTAAAGGTGAAGTAGGAAAACATAAAATGGGGTCAGCCCTAAAGAAAATAAATGGGCAGCTTGTAGTAGGTAAATATACATTACCCAAACAAACCAACAAAGAAAATATTGCAGCGCCTCCAAAATAGACTATTACAAACTTAAAGCATGTGCTATCAACAAAGCATCCACAATATTCAAAAATGATAATAAAAAATAAATCAGTGTGAATAAAGTCCATTAGAAAATAGTCAAAAATATGTGATAAATATCACCGCAAAGAAAGTGTCTTCCACCAGCTAAAGAAAATCCTTTCCACCACGCGTGAGCAACAGAACTAAGATGCACTCACCGACATTAAAGCTGCTAGAGCAAAGCAGCAACATGCGTTTTTGTGTCCAGAGGCAGCTCTCTAATTAGGCAAATTAGGCCTCGCGCTCACAGGGGCCTCACGGCTGCCTAATTTGCCTGATGTGTGTGGGAGTGGGAGAGAATGTTCCCCTAGTCAGTGTCCCCAAGCTGGCGAGGTGAGCGGGCGAGCCCGTAAAGGGTCAGTATAAAGCTCTGCGCTGCTCCTTAGGCACTCTCCAGCGCCCCCTCGCAGTGTCCTCCAGCGCTGCCTGTGTTCCCGGGTCACTGATTCTGACAGAACACATGCAGACAAATTGTAGAGGTGGAGGCGGAACTGCTGGCCGCTGCTGAACCCACCAGGAGGAATACATGAATGTACAAAAACTATACATATATTTTGCTATTAAATAGCATTTCTAATCATATGAACTTAATAACAAGAGTCACCCTTTACATCAGAGTCCAGAGTTCAGAATCCAGAGTTTCCTTTAGCTGTAAGGGGGGACTCTGCAGACTCTGATGTAAGGGAGAACACTGGGGACTCTAACATAAGGGATGCTCTGGGAAACCTGATTTAAGAGGGAACACTGAGAACTCTGATGCACAGAGAGGACTCTGATTGAAGCGGGAACACCTGTGGCCTCTGGTGTAAAGAGAAACTCTAAAGTAAGGGGTGCTCTGAGAACCCTAATTTACCTTGTACTCACTCAGAGGCAGGAGATAGAAGGGGGAGACTTCAGTCACAGACAGAGATGAATGGTGAGCTCACTCACACCTTGGCAGTCAGCACCTCTCATCCAGATGTATCTATGGCTGCTGGACTTCAAATTTCCAGCCCGCACTTTCCTGCTAACTTCTGTTGCTCTATGCATGCCACTGCAAGGTGGCCTCTACAGTGATGGAGCAATAAATTAGAGCTACTTCACACCATATACCACTTTTATACCATCTGCACCCCTCTCATGTCATACTACCCACCACCATACACTCCGCACCCCTCTCATGTACATACTTCCCACCACCATACACTCCGCACCCCTCTCATGTCATACTACCCACCACCATACACTCCGCACCCCTCTCATGTCATACTACCCACCACCATACACTCCGCACCCCTCTCACGTACATACTACCCACTGCCATACACTCCGCACCCCTCTCATGTCATACTACCCACCGCCATACACTCCGCACACCTCTCATGTCATACTACCCACCGCCATACACTCCACACCCCTCTCATGTCAGACTACCCACCGCCATACACTCCATACCCCTCTCATGTAATACTACCCACCACCATACACTCCGCACTCCTCTCATGTCATACTACCCACCACCGTACACCCTGCACCCCTCTCATATACATACTACCCACCGCCATACACCCTGCACCCTGCACCCCTCTTATGTACATACTACCCACCGCCATACACTCCGCACCCTTCTCATGTCATACTACCCACCACCATGCACCCCGCACCCCTCTCATATACATACTACCCACCGCCATACACCCTGCACCCCTCTCATGTACATACTACCCACCGCCAAACACTCCGCACCTCTCTCATGTAATACTACCCACCACCATACACTCCGCACCTCTCTCATGTACATACTACCCACCACCATACACTCTGCACCCATCTCATGTACATACTACTCACCACCATACACCCTGCACTCCTCTCATATACATACTACCCACCACCATACACCCTGCACCCCTCTCATATACATACTACCTACCGCCATACACCCTGCACCCCTCTCATGTACATACTACCCACCGCCATACACTCCGCACCTCTCTCATGTAATACTACCCACCACCATACACTCCGCACCTCTCTCATGTAATACTACCCACCACCATACACTCTTCACCCATCTCATGTACATTCTACCCACCACCATACACCCTGCACTCCTCTCATATACATACTACCCACCACCATACAGTTTGCACCCCTCTCCTGCACATACTACCCACCACCATACACTCTGCACCCCTCTCATGTACATACTACCCACCTCCATACACTCCACACTCCTCTCCTGTACATACTACTGGCCTTTATATACTCCGCACCCCACTACTGCTCATACTACCCATCACCATACATTCCGCACCCCTGTCATGTCATACTAGCCACTGCCATACACTTTGCACCCCTCTCATGTACATACTATTCGCTGTCATACCCTCCACTTTCCTCTCCTACTCATGTTTACCGCAATTGTACAGTGCCATCATAATAGCATTATGGGCAAAGTAATGCACTGGAGCCCCTACTAGGGAGATGGTGACTGGTGGCATACACAGCGCACCACAGAATACTGTCTTGAAGTTTTGAAATTTGAATTTCAGAAGATGGTCATATTCTTTCTATTTTATTCTATTTTTTATAGAAAAAAAAATGTTTGCCCACCGAACGCACAGTCAATATGTTGTTAAGGGGCAGGGCCGGGAAGCCATCATCAGCTGTCAGCAGGCTTCTCTGCTGAAAGAAAAAAACATTTGGTAAAAAAAAAAGAGAAAAAAATGGTGTGCCCCCCCCCCCAAAAAAATCCATACTAGACCCTTATCTAAGCATTATCAGAATCTGGAATCGTCACCAACCATTGAATGCTGGGTCAGTGTTGTCACAAGGGGGCAGAGCCTGCAGTAGGTGGTTAGCCTTCATTGACGGCGGAGCGTTTTTCTTTTTTTCTTTCTTTTTTTTGGGTCTGGCGGTGGCTGCATGATTGACGATGGATTTACATGGGGGGGGGGGGTTCTTTTTTTTCCTGGTATTTATTTTCTGTTCTGTTCTTTTCTATTCTATTCTTTTCCATTCTATTCAAATTCAACCAGCTTTTAAACTAGGTGACAGGGGGGAGGGTCCAGAGGTAGAGATAGCGCAGAACAAATTCAAGAGGGTAGTATTGGGGGCATTATTGGTAGGTTGTCTAAAGCACCTCAACCCGAGGTAAGTACAGTAACAAGTCCTATTTGCAACCTCAGAACACCCAATAAGGAGATAGTATGCGACCGGTCTAAACTACGTGGCATGTTCACTAATGCTAGGAGTCTGGCGGACAAGATGGGAGAACTAGAGCTACTGTTGTACGAGGAGGATTTTGATTTTGTGGGCATTTAAGAGACTTGGTTTAACAGCTCTCATGATTGGCTGGCAACCATTCAAGGGTATTCCCTATATCGCAGGGATAGAGAGGGTAAAAAAGGGGGAGGGGTATGCCTGTATATCAAAAATTATGTACAAGTGAATGTGAGAGACAACATCACTAATGGAGCAAGGGAGGAGGTGGAATCCTTATGGGTAGAGCTACAAAGGGAGGAAACTAAGGGGAAAGTAATGCTATAGGCACCCTAACCAGAGGAAGGAGGCTTAGGCGGACCTCCTATCACAACTTAGATTAGCAGCAAGGAGGGGAAGTATCATTATAATGGGGGATTTTAATTATTCAGACACAGACTGCGTGGAAGGAACTGTGCATTCATCTAAGGCTCACCAGTTCCTAAATGTCTTGCAGGACAATTTTATGGGTCAGATGGTAAATGCACCAACTAAAAACATGCGTTACTGGACCTACTAATTACCAACAATACAGACCTAATCACAGATGTGGAAATACGGGGCAATTTAGGAAACAGCCATCACAGGTCAATTAGTTTCCTCATAAATCACACAAATAGGGAAAACAATGTAAATACAAAGGCACTGAATTTAAAAAGAGCCAACTTCCCTAAACTACAATCCTTGCTAGAAGATACTTGTCATAAATCAGATGTGACCAGAACTGTGTGACTGCGACAGAGTGAACCAGACATAAATAGGTGAAAGTAAATTTATTAAGGTAAATGCATATACATGTGAACACACCACCAATACAAACAGAGTGAACAAACCAAACAACCAAACAGTGATAATAAACCAACCAGCATATGTAGCAAGAGGGAGTACCAGAATCGTAGTCAAGCCAGGCCAGGGTCATAAACAGGAAATCAGTAAATGGGGGGCCAGGAGTAAACAGATAGGGAACAAGATGGAAAGGATCAGGCTGCAGGGCAAAGATCCAGGGATACAGGAATAGATATAACAGGTTCAGGATACGGAATACAGAAATCGGGGTTCAGGATCAGGATAACAGGTAAACAGGCTGCACGTCAGGGCACAAGGACAATACCAGGGCAAGGTGTGTGTGCACCTGCCGGGTATTTATACAATAGCTGCTAACAAGGTCGGGTGAAGCCTGATTCCAGAAGGTAATACCTGCTCCACACTGCAAGGGTTCCCTCCGCTGGTGGACACCAGTACTGCGGTTGAAAGATGACATAATACCAGCAGGGAAAAGCTCTTCTGACAGCTCCAAACTGCCAGGAGACACCTGCTGGTGGGCCTCAGTATTGCATGCCAAATGATCGATATTACCAGCGGAGGGAACCTTTCCTGACAATACTAAATGGGATAAAATCATAGGAACAAAGAACGCAGAGGAAAAATGGGTATGCTTTAAGAACATATTAAATAAGGGTATTAGCCAGTGCATCCAAATGGGAAATAAATTTAAAAGAGCTAATAAAAGTCCTAGGTGGCTTAAATCCAACGTAAGAATGCATATAAAAGCAGAGAAGGCCTTCAAAAAATACAAGGCTGAGGGATTATCATCAGCATTCAGACTTTACAAAGAATGCAACAACAAATGTAATGGTGCAATCAAGGCGGCTAAGATAGAACACAAAAGGCACATAGCGGAGGAGAGTAAAAAAAATTCCAAGAAATTCTTTAAGTGCATAAATATTAAGAAAGGGAGGTCAGATCATATTGGTCCTATAAAGAATGATGAAGGGAATCTGGTTACTAAGGATAGAGAGATGGAGAAGGTATTGAATTTATTCTTCTCCTCAGTCTTCACAAGGGAATTGGGGGGCTTCAGTAACCAAAACTGCAATGTTTATCCTCATGACACGTCACAGGAGGCACCCTCATGGCTAACAGAGGACAGAATTAGGAATAGGCTTGAAAAACTTAACATTAGTAAGTCACCGGGACAAGATGGCTTGCACCCGAGAGTCCTTAAGGAACTCAGTCAAGTAATTGTCAGACCATTGTTCCTAATTTTTACGAACAGTCTACTGACTGGAATGGTACCAGCTGATTGGAGAAGAGCCAATATTTAAAACCCCATAGTTCCCCATAAACATTTACTGTACAAAGTAAGGTCCGTTGGCATGGACCATAGGGTGAGTACATGGATTGAAAACTGGCTACAAGGGCGAGTTCAGAGGGTAGTGATAAATGGGAAGTACTCGGAATGGTCTGGGGTGGAAAGTGGGGTCCCCCAGGGTTCTGTCCTGGGACCAATCCTATTTAATTTATTCATAAATGACCTGGAGGATGGGATAAATAGCTCAATCTCTGTATTTGTGGATGATACTGAGCTAAGCAGGGCAATAACTTCTCCGCAGGATGTGGAAACCTTGCAAGATGATCTGCACAAATTAATGGAGTGGGCAACTACATGGCAAATGAGGTTTAATGTAGGAAAATGTAAAATAATGCATTTGGGTGTCAAAAATATGAATGCAATCTACTCAATGGGGGGAGAACCTCTGGGGGAATCTAGGATGAAAAAGGACCTGGGGGTCCTAGTAGATGACAGGCTCAGCAATGACATGCAATGCCAAGCTGCTGCAAGCAAAGCAAACAGAATATTGGCATGCATTAAAAAGGATTAACTCCAGAGATAAAACGATAAATCTCCCACTCTACAAGACTCTGGTCCGGCCGCACCTAGAGTATGCTGTCCAGTTCTGGGCACCAGTCCTCAGGAAGGATGGGCTGGGACTGGAGAGAGTCCAGAGAAGGGCAACAAATAAAGGGACTGGGGAGCATTAATTATGAGGAAAGGTTGCGAGCACTGAACTTATTCTCTCTGGAGAAGAGACGCTTGAGAGGGGATATGATTTCAATGTACAAATACCGTACTGGTGACCCCACAATAGGGATAAAACTTTTCAGCGAAAGTGAATTTAATAAGACACGTGGCCATTCACTAAAGTTAGAAGAAAAGCGGTTTAACTTTAAACTGTGTAGAGGGTTCTTTACTGTAAGAGCGGTAAGGATGTGGAATTCTCTTCCACAGGCAGTGATTTTAGCAGGGAGCATAGATAATTAAAAAAAAACTATTAGATAACCACCTGAACGACCACAACATACAGGGATATACAATGTAATACTGACATAAAATCACACACGTAGGTTGGGCTTGATGGACTTTCGGAAGATGGTGATATTCTTTTGATTCTATTCTATTGTTATTTTCATTATAGTCTAGTCTTTGCTTTTCTATTGTATTCTATTCTTTTCTTTTCTATTCCAATTTTAATTTATTCTATTTGAAATTCTAATTTCTGAAGAAGGTTATATTTTTTCTATTCTATTCTATTGTTTTTTTAAATTCTATTCTATTCGTTTCTATTCCATTCAAATTTTAATTTATTCTATTTGAAATTTGAATTTCAGAAGAAGGTTATATTCTTTATATTTTATTCTATTCTATGCTTTTTTCTATTCTATTCTATTCTATTCTATTCTATTCAAATTCAAATGCATTCTATTTGAAATTTGAATTTCAGAAGATGGTATTCTTTCTATTTTATTCTATTTTTTATTCTATTCTATTCCTTTATTTTCTATAATATTGTATTCTGTTCTTTTATTTTCTATTCTTTATTTTGTATTCTGTTCTGTTTTACTCTATTATATTTTATTATTTAATCTTAAATTTTATTCATTTTTATTCTATTCTATTCTTTTCTATTCTATTCTTATATTTTCTATTCTATTTTATTGTCTTCGGAAATTTGAATTCGATTTGAAAACTATTCGAATTCAAATGTAAAATCTATTCAAATTTGAAAACTATTTGTACTGCATTTAAAAACTATTCCAATTTGGTTCGAAAACTATTCGAATTTCATCCGCAATTTTGTTTCGTTATTTCAGATTTGTTTAAATTCGTTACTATTGTAATGCGGAAATTTAGATAACAAAAAATTTGTCCTTATTTCAATTGGAACAAAACGAACATGTCTTGCTACTGGCAGGGGACCAAATATAGTGTAATATATTTATTACAACGTATAGATTCCACCTAAAAAAGTAAAAGGCTTCATCCAAATTGCAGTAAAACGATTGTCATGACAAATAAAACAGTGTACTTACAAAGAGAGCCGCCAGTTCCAAGCATGGAAGTGGCGGCGAGGTATCAGCGTGTAGCTCCTGCCCCAATGCATTTCGAATGCACGTCTTCAGGTTGTCATGACAGTTGTATTACTGGCATTTAGATGAAGCCTTGGACACTGAGAACATTTTCTTTGGTTCACAGAACACAAAAATAAACATTTAGAAAAAGCAACATAATAGCAGCAAAACAAGTTTCATACCCTGTACAAATCAAAAATGTTCAGGGGCTTCACAAATACACCTATACATCGTGGTATACAATAAAATATGTAGAAAGCCACAATGTACACAGCATAAAATTTGTTCCAAAGAATACAGAGATAAGGGATAATGGACACAAGCAACTCTCACAGGTGAGTTTAACAAATTAGACATTAATTCAACGAGACAAATCTAGAGAAGAGATGGAATAGCAGGCTGGTGAAGGGGATAATAGCCAAGGGGACCTCATTTTTTGGTATTTCTTTGGACAACCTCTATGTTGACATGTTTGTTTTTCTCTCTCCAAAATGGCATTGTGCCATTGTAAAAAGGGAGGACCAGCACTGTGCAATGAGCTTGCTAACAAAAAGCAGAAAACGCACAAGTAGCAGAATGGATGATGGTGGTACTACATCCTCAGACAAAATGCTCAGGAGGGCAATCCTAAGGTCAAACGGCAATTCATGGGAACACAGGTGTGGAATAGTTTTAAAGACAGCGTATCAATATCGATATGTAATCAGGTCCATAAATATTGGGACATCGACACAATTCTAATCTTTTTGGCTCTATACACCACCACAATGGATTTAAAATGAAATGTGTGCTTTAACTGCAGACTTTCAGCTTTAATTTGAGGGTATTTACAACCAAATCAGGTTAACGGTGTAGGAATTACAACAGTTTGTAAATGTGCCTCACATTTTTTAAGGGACCAAAAGTAATGGGACAGATTAATAATAATCCATCAAACTTTCACTTTTTAATACTTGGTTGCAAATCCTTTGCAGTCAATTACAGCCTGAAGTCTGGAATGCATAGACATCACTAGACGCTGGGTTTCATCCCTAGTGATGCTCTGCCAGGCCTCTACTGCAACTGTCTTCAGTTCCTGCTTGTTCTTGGGGCATTTTCCCTTCAGTTTTGTCTTCAGCAAGTGTGCATGCTCAATCGGATTCAAATGCATTCTATTTGAAATTTGAATTTCAGAAGATGGTATTCTTTCTATTCTATTCTATTTTTTATTCTATTCCTTTATTTTCTATAATATTGTATTCTGTTCTTTTATTTTCTATTCTATTCATGGTATAATCTAGTGTTTGCCTGTGTCAGTCTTATCAGCTTCAGCAGCAATGCCCTGGTTTACATTCCATGTGATGTCACATGGTCACATGGGGTGTAGGAGGAAGCTCTGAGTGATTATGAAGTCTCCTGGGATTGCAGTGTTGTGCTGTAGGAAGTCCTGGTAATAGATAGATAAGTACACAGAGTGTGCCGTAAATCAGGGGATATCTGGGCATGCTCAGTTAAAGCACATCTTGTTCGTTTCATTTCAAATCCATTGTGGTGGTGTATAGAGCCAAAAAGATTAGAATTCTGTCGATGTCCCAATATTTATGGACCTAACTGTAGTTTAGGACACCGCCAGAGCATATGGATTAATGTACCCTTAGCACTAGAGCACCTGGGGCAACAAGGTGAGTCAATCCTGCCCCAGCAGCACAGTTTTTGAGGAGTATAGTATACCCTGTGTAAAAAAAAAAATGTGTCAGTTTTTAGGACGGAAAATAGATACAGCAGGTATGGCTTTCTGCATTGCCGTGTATAGTGTTGGGCGAACGGTTTGGGGCGAGCAAATGTTCAGCCTTAACCTCGCTCTTTTGGGTGTTCTTCGAACACCTACATTTTCTGTGTATGTTAAGGAGTAGGGATGAGCTGAACACCCCCCTGTTCGGTTCGCACCCGTTACGTAACCCCGCCCCCTTCTGGCGTCACGGGGAATGCCACAGGGAAGTCCCCGTCAAGTCCCCGTGTATCAGAGGGGGGCGGGGTCACCGGGTGGCTCCGCCCCCCGTTATTTAAGAACCGTCAGAAGAGGAGAAGTGTCACACAGCGGGAGCCTCCCTCCATGACATCATGGATGCGGAGCGGCCCGAAAAGAAGATGAAGACAAGAAGATGAAGAGAAGAAGATGAAGAGAAGAAGATGAAGAGAAGAAGATGAAGAGAGAAGCGTTACACAGCGGGAGCCTCCCTCCATACCATCATGGATGCGGAGCGGCCCGAGGAGAAGAAGGGAAGAAGACGCCGACGCCGCGGAGGAAGATGCCGGACGAGAACACCGGAGGAAGAACCAGAAGAACCTGAAGAAGAAGAAGATGGAGGAAGAAACCGAAGGCAGATAGAAAATAGAAGAAAGAAGAAGCATTTAAATAAAGGAATTGTCAAAAACTGTCTCTTGTCATTTTTAACATTTTTGACACTTTTTTAGTGAAATGGTAGGACCCCCTTACCATTTCACACAGGGGGGAGGGCTGGGATCTGGGAGTCCCCTTGTTAAAGGGGGCTTCCGGATTCCGATAAGCCCCCTGCCCCAGACCCCCCACAACCACCGGGCAAGGGTTGTGGGGATGTGGCCCTTTTCCCCATCAACATGGGGACAAGGTGTTTTGGGGGCTACCCCAAAGCACCCTCCCAATGTTGACGGCATGTGGCCTGGTACGGTTCAGGAGGGGGGGCGCTCTCTCGCCCCCCCCTCTTCTGCAGCCTGCCAGGTTGCGTGCTCGGATAAGGGTTTGGTATGGATTTTTAGGGGGACCACACACCGTTTTTTTTTAAATTTTGGCACAGAGTTCCCTTTAAAATCCATACCAGACCTGAAGGGTCTGATATAGATTTTGAGGGGGACCCCACGCCATTTAAAAAAAAAAATTTTGGCCGGGGTTCCCCTTAATATCCATACCAGACCTGAAGGGCCTGGTATGGAATTTAGGGGGACCCCCCCACGTCATTTTTTTTTAAAAATTTTGGTTCGGGGTTCCCCTGTGGACAATTCCCATGCCATTTTTATCAATGAACTTTTATGTGTATTGTCGGACCGGCAATTCATTAATAGCCGCGAGTTGTTTAACCACTTCAGCCCCGGAAGGATTTACCCCCTTCCTGACCAGAGCACTTTTTACAATTTGGCACTGTGTCGCTTTAACTGCTAATTGCGCGGTCATGCAATGCTGTAACCAAACGAAATTTGCGTCCTTTTCTTCCCACAAATAGAGCTTTCTTTTGATGGTATTTGATCACCTCTGCCGTTTTTATTTTTTGCGCTATACACGGAAAAAGACCAAAAATTTAGAAAAAAAATGATATTTTCTACTTTTTGTTCTAAAAAAAATCCAATAAACTCAATTTTAGTCATACATTTAGGCCAAAATGTATTTGGCCACATGTCTTTGGTCAAATGTCAATAAGTGTATCTTTATTGGTTTGCGCAAAAGTTATAGCGCCTACAAACTAGGGTACATTTTCTGGAATTTACACAGCCTTTAATTTATGACTGCCTATGTCGTTTCTTGAGGTGCTAAAATGGCAGGGCAGTACAAAACCCCCACAAATGACCCCATTTTGGAAAGTAGACACCCCAAGGAAATTGCTGAGAGGCATGTTGAGCCCATTGAATATTCATTTTTTTTGTCCCAAGTGATTGAATAATGACAAAAAAAAAAAAAAATTACAAAAAGTTGTCACTAAATGATATATTGCTCACACAGGCCATGGGCATATGTGGAATTGCACCCCAAAATACATTTAGCTGCTTCTCCTGAGTATGGGGATACCACATGTGTGGGACTTTTTGGGAGCCTAGCCGCATACGGGGCCCCGAAAACCAATCACTGCCTTCAGGATTTCTAAGGGCGTACATTTTTGATTTTACTCCTCACTACCTATCACAGTTTTGAAGGCCATAAAATGCCCAGATGGCACAACCCCCCCCCCCCCCCCCCCCAAATGACCCCATTTTGGAAAGTAGACACCCCAAGCTATTTGCTGAGAGGCATGTTGAGTCCATGGAATATTTTATATTTTGACACAAGTTGCGGGAAAGTGACAATTTATTTATTTATGGAATGCCCAGGTGGCACAAACCCCCCCCAAATGACCCCATTTTGGAAAGTAGACACCCCAAGCTATTTGCTGAGAGGCATGGTGAGTATTTTGCAGCTCTCATTTGTTTTTGAAAATGAAGAAAGACAAAAAAAAAATTTTTTTTTTCTTTTTTTAATTTTCAAAACTTTGTGACAAAAAGTGAGGTCTGCAAAATACTCACTATACCTCTCAGCAAATTGCTTTGGGTGTCTACTTTCCAAAATGGGGTCATTTGGGGGGGTTTTGTGCCACCTGGGCATTCCATGGCCTCCGAGACTGTGATAGGCAGTGAAGAGTGAAATCAAAAATTTACGCCCTTAGAAAGCCTGAAGGCGGTGCTTGGTTTTCGGGGTCCCATACGCGGCTAGGCTCCCAAAAAGTCTCACACATGTGGTATCCCCGTACTCAGGAGAAGCAACAGAATGTATTTTGGGGTGTAATTTCACATATTCCCATGGCATGTTTGAGCAATATATCATTTAGTGACAACTTTGTGCAAAAAAAAAAAAAAAAATTTGTCTCTTTCCCGCAATTTGTGTCACAATATAAAATATTCCATGGACTCGACATGCCTCTCAGCAAATAGCTTGGGGTGTCTACTTTCCAAAATGGGGTCATTTGGGGGGGGGGTTTGAACTGTCCTGGCATTTTATGCACAACATTTAGAAGCTTATGTCACACATCACCCACTCTTCTAACCACTTGAAGACAAAGCCCTTTCTGACACTTTTTGATTACATGAAAAAATTATTTTTTTTTGCAAGAAAATTACTTTGAACCCCCACACATTATATATTTTTTTAAAGCAAATGCCCTACAGATTAAAATGGTGGGTGTTTAATTTTTTTTTTTCACACAGTATTTGCGCAGCGATTTTTCAAACGCATTTTTTGGGGAAAAAACACACTTTTTTACATTTTAATGCACTAAAACACACTATATTGCCCAAATGTTTGATGAAATAAAAAAGATGATCTTAGGCCGAGTACATGGATACCAAACATGACATGCTTTACAATTGCGCACAAACGTGCAGTGGAAACAAAATAAATACATTTTTAAAAGCCTTTAAAAGCCTTTACAGGTTACCACTTTAGATTTACAGAGGAGGTCTACTGCTAAAATTACTGCCCTCGATCTGACCGTCGCGGTGATACCTCACATGCATGGTGCAATTGCTGTTTACATTTGACGCCAGACCGACGCTTGCGTTCGCCTTAGCGCGAGAGCAGGGGGGACAGGGGTGCTTTTTTTTTTTTTTTTTTTCTTTATTATTTTTTTGCTTTTTTATCTTATTTTAAAACTGTTCCTTTCATTTTTTTTTTATTTTTATCATTTTTATTGTTATCTCAGGGAATGTAAATATCCCCTATGATAGCAATAGGTAGTGACAGGTACTCTTTTTTGAAAAAATTGGGGTCTATTAGACCCTAGATTTCTCCTCTGCCCTCAAAGCATCTGACCACACCAAGATCGGTGTGATAAAATGCTTCCCCAATTTCCCAATGGCGCTATTTACATCCGGCGAAATCTAAGTCATAAAATGCTCGTAGCTTCCGGTTTCTTAGGCCATAGAGATGTTTGGAGCCACTCTGGTCTCTGATCAGCTCTATGGTCAGCTGGCTAAATCACCGGCTGCATTCTTAGGTTCCCTGTTGAGACAGGAGAGCCAGAGAAAAACACGGAAGACGGTGGGGGGGGGCATTCTCTCCCACTGCTTGTAAAAGCAGTCTAGAGGCTAATTAGCCGCTAGGATTGCTTTTACATGAAAGCCGACCGCTGGCTGAAAAGAATGATACCAAGATGATACCTAAACCTGCAAGCATCATTCTGGTATAACCACTCAAAGTCGAGAATGGTGTACCTGAAGACAAAAAAATGGTTAACAATAAAGCACAGTAAACGGTAAAGTATAAAAAATTGCATACCTGAAAAGCAAACATGATAAAACATAATAACAATAAAACATTGCAGAATAGAATACAGTAAAAAAAGAGCAGAACAATAGAGAGAATAGAGAGAGAGAGAATAGAGAGAGAACAATAAAACGACAACTATTATTTTTTATTTTATATTTTTGTTTGTGTTTTTTTTTTTTTTTTTACACTTTTTTTGTAACTGTAACTTTTATAACTGTAACCGGTTCCAGGTTCGGGTCTCTCAAAATGCGATGGCATCTTGGGAGACCCTGTGAAAGTGTGTCCTAGTCTGTGCAATGCTGTACCCTACGCTAATACTCAACTAGTGAATGGTAGCGTTCAAAACATTCACCAATGCAAAGACCAGGATTGACAGGAGGGACAATAATAGCGGGTGTCACGCCTATATCCGCGTTTGCTGCAGACACAACATCTTTTTTGGGGGGGTTCGTTGGGTAGGGGTACTCAGGAGGACATAAAAATGCCTCTCATGCAGCCGACTGCATTTGGTTGGGGATGTGAATGGGGGAAGTACGGGCGCTGCAGAAGTGGTGGGTTCCCAATTAGGATTGGCGAATGCAGCAGGAAGGGCATTATGGGCACGACGGGCCTTTTTGGTGGCAGCGGGACACTATTTGTGCTTGCCACCTCACCAGCTTGAACTGCACTTATGGGACTCGCCACGTCACCAAGTGTTACTGCAGTGCTGGTTTGACTACGACCGGGGTGTACTAGGCCGCTGGCGCTTGCCAGTTCACCAAAACGCTACCAAAAAAACTGTTAACGATCGCAGGGATCAGGCCTGACTCTGCGAACGCTGCAGTTATGCGTTTAGTGTTTTGTAAGTGACAGTGATCGATCGATACTGCACTTGGGTGGGCTGGGCTGGGCCGGGCGGAGGGGCAAAACGCAGGTGCTAGCAGGTATCTGGGATGATCCCACTAACACTGCGTTTTTGGGAACCCTAAACTGCTGGGGACGCCAGTATAGATCTGATCGGATCAGATCAGATATTGATCAGTTCAGATACTATACCACTAAGGGAGGTGTACAGTGCGTGCGTGGGTGTTAGCGCTACTGGCACTAACCTGATGCTGCCTGGGGCTGGTGCTTGCCAGTTCACCAAAACGCTACCAAAAAAACTGTTAGCGATCGCAGGGATCAGGCCTGACTCTGCGAACGCTGCAGTTATTTGTTTAGTGTTTTGTAAGTGACAGTGATCGATCGATACTGCACTTGGGTGGGCTGGGCTGGGCCGGGCGGAGGGGCAAAACGCTGGTGCTAGCAGGTATCTGGGCTGATCCCGCTAACACTGCGTTTTTGGGAACCCTAAACTGCTGGGGACGCTAGTATAGATCTGAACGGATCAGATATTGATCCGATCAGATACTATACCACTAAGGGAGGCGTATGCTGCGTGCGTGGGTGTTAGCGGTACTGGCGCTAATCTGACGCTGCCTGGGGCGACGCATATCACCGCCGGGCGATCAGGGGGCTAAACCTTTATTCGGTAATAAACGGCGGGTGCCCTGACACTATAAAAAATAAACGAACTAACCAGCGTCACCCGTAACGGTTATACGGTGATCAGTGGTGAAAGGGTTAACTAGGGGGCAATCAAGGGGTTAAAACATTTATTAGATAGTATATATGGGGGTCCCTGTCGCTATAAAATGCTGACGGCGAACCTAAATATTTACGTCCCTAACTAGCGTCACCAGCGACACTAATACAGCGATCAGAAAAATGATCGCTTAGCGACACTGGTGACGGGGGGTGATCAAGGGGTTAAAACTTTATTAGGGGGGGTTAGGGGGGTATCCTAGACCTAAAGGGGGCCTAACACTCACTGCCCTAACACTGTAACTGTCACAAACTGACACCAATACAGTAATCAGAAAAAAAAAAAAAACCTGCTTGGTGTCAGTTTGTGACAGGGGGGGGGGTGATTGGGGGGGGATCGGGGGGCAATTGGGGGGGGGATCGGGGTGTTTTGTGTGCCTGGCATGTTCTACTGTGTGTGTAGTGTGTTGGTGCACTCACATTACAGTCTTCTCTCCTCGGCCCGGATTGGAAAATACCGAGCCGAGGAGAGATGACATCATTTCCTCTGCCTCTGTGTACAATACAGAGGCAGGGAAATGATCCCATTGGCTGGGAGCGATCGCGAGGGGGGGGCCACGAATGGATGGCCTCCCCCTCACCACCGATCGCCGGGGGAGATTTGCCGACCGCCGCAGGCACGGGGGGGGGGGTCCGATCGGACCCCCCACCCGCGGGCAGGCAAGGACATACCTGTAAGTCCTTTTGCCTGCCCGCGCCATTCTGCCGACGTATATAGTCGTGCGGCGGTCGGCAAGTGGTTAAATTACTTTTTTTCCTTTGAAATGTCATTTTGCTGTCAGACTGTTCTAAATACGGGAAACATGCGCCCCTTTACAGGCATACTATAGACACCCCCCAGGTACGAAATTTAAAGGGATATTACACTTTTATTGTTTCACTTTAAGCATTATTAAAATCACTGCTCCCAAAAAAACGGCCATTTTTAAAACTTTTTTTTGCATTGATCCATGTCCCCTGGAGCAGGACCCAGGTCCCCAAACACTTTTTATGACAATACCATGAATATAAGCCTTTAAAATGAGCACTTTTGATTTCTCCCATAGACTTTTAAAGGGTGTTCCGCGGCATTCGAATTTGCCGCAAGCACCCCAAATTGTTCGCTGTTCGGCGAACTGGCGAACAGCCGATGTTCGAGCCGAACATGAGTTTGACTCGGACTCAAAGCTCATCCCTATTAAGGACCGGGGAAAAAACAAATTGGGTTCAAAGAGGCTTGATTTAACATGTAACTATATATGTAATAATGTACCATAAAAGCGTGATTGCTTTTTAGCCCCTGAAAGCCTACAAAATCAAAAAGTTGTCCCAAACAGAGAGGGGACCAAGAAAAGATGGGGCTCATTGAAAGGCAACACATGGTGTAAATGTGATATCAAAAAATATTTATTGTGGTACAAAAATATGTTACATGTAGATAAAAGAGTATAGACCAATACCTATACTGCCCTGGGTATAAAAGATTGACTGGCCTCACGGGGTCAGTCAATGCAGACACAGACTGGAGGGACACTACAACATGTAACAAAGGACAAACAAAAGACGTCCGGACGTCAAAGAAATTGATGTCTGCTCAACCATCTACAATGTGGAGTGTTCAGCAATTGCTGAATGTGGTTGCAAACTGACATCAATCCCCCAGGGGGCGGCTTGAGCCAGGGATAACGGGGGAAGGGAGGAGGAAGGAAGGGTAAAGGGGAGGGGGGGGGTGAATGGGGAGGAGGAGGGATGGGGGCCATGGAGAAGGGCACTCAATGGAGCACTAGTAGTTCACTGAGAACTGTGGTGAACGAAAGATATAATGTTCATAGACAGTGCTGAGCAGCCAAAATGAAGCAAAAAATCCAACAGTATGTGTGGCAAGGTACTTCAATATGCACGATGATACTGTGCATATATCCTGATGGAAACTGATGGAGTCAATAAAACAAGACCTTGCATGTTATTGGCAAACAACAAAAATGAAGGTGATCAGGTGCGTTACCACTTCCGGGTCCTGTGTATGTCCAGATGAAGCTACACATCTTTGTAATGTGAAACGCGTTGACGTCATCCCGCTCGGACATCATGTTCTGCTGTCATCCCCTGTAGGGGCTAGTCGGCTCACACACTGAGGGAAGGAATATGACCTGTTGGTAGAAGCCGCTCCATAGGAGAACATAGGTGCACCTGCATGGACTACCATTTGTTCATCTCCACAGTGCCTTTTAGAGCACAGCGCTCCTGCAACCAATATTGTTTTGCCATCATCAGCATTCACTGGAAACAGAATACAGCGAAGGTGACACAACACTATGGTAGTATCTGATGATCTTTACACAGGACCCGGAAGTGGTAACGTACCTGATCACCTTCATTTTTGCTGTTTGCCAATAGCATGCAAGGTTTGTTTTATTGACTCCATCAGTTTCAATCAAGATATATGCACAGTATCATTGCGCATATTAATGTACCTTGCCACACATACTGTTGGTTTTTTTGCTTCCTTTTGGCTGCTCAGCAGTGTCTATGGACATTATATCTTTCATTCACCACAGTTCTCAGTGAACTACTAGTGCTCCATTGAGTGCCCTTCTCCACGGCCCCCATCCCTCCTCCTCACCATTCATTCCCCCCCCTCCCCTTTATCCATCCTTCCTTCTCCCTTCCCCCGTTATCCCTGGCTCGAGCCACCCCCTGGGGGATTGATGTCAGTTTGCAACCACATTCAGCAATTGCTGAACACATCACAATGTAGATGGTTGAGCAGACATCAATTTCTTTGACATCCCGACATCTTTTGTTTGTTCTTTGTTACATGTTGTAGTGTCCCCCCAGTCTGTGTCTGCATTGACTGACCCCGTGAGGCCAGTCAATCTTCAAGCCGCCCCCTTATATTTTTTCTTTTTTCTTTTCGCAGAGTTTTGTCGACTCCAGTCCTGCACGATCGTTCTGGTTGCTTGCCCCCTGCCTCCATTTCTCAGTGATCCTCCACCCGGCACGCCCAGGCCACTTTGTGCCTTTTACCTCATGGCAAATGTTTCCATTCATTGGACCTCTCTCCTTTTGGCATTGGTATGTATGGTGGCTTGCGGCGTTGCCTAGCAACCCTGTCAGTCCGCACTCTGTCCTCTGCCAATGGCCTGTGCGAGGCGGCGGGTGGATGACACGGGATGCAGCCACGCCTCCCTGTGGACCAGCCTGAAGCGCAGGTCACACCTGCGTGACATCATAACGTTGCGATGGATGCCTCCACGGGTCATGTCGGTTTGTATGCCGCTTGTGTGCGGCGTCTGTATACCGCACCGAGCGGCTTTACTGGCGGCTCTCTCCACCACCAATCAATCTCAGCTGTAAGTGGGGGCAGGTGTGTGTGGCAGTGATTAGCCGAACACATCTGTTGTGGACTATATAATGAGCGTTTAGCATTCTACATTCTGTTCATCTCCCATTTGCAGATTGCACCCATGCTGTGTGCTTCCTATTTTGAGGGGCTAACTTGCATTGATCCACTGCATCTCTGATCAGGTAATACTTGCTTATATTGAGGGGCCCACTGCCCCTCTTACGTTTTATTCCCTGCTATCTTTATGCTCCACACACACATATATATATATATATATATATATTACTTACTTTAAATACCAAGTGTTTCATCTGCTATGGATATCAACCTTAGCAATACCCCCCCTTTTTGCTTTTAGCAGCACCTATATGGACGGTATATATTTATCAACTATGGTCCCTGTTTGTGCATCAATATATACATTTTTTCTTTGTATATATGTCACAATAAAATATATAAAAACTCTTTGGTATATCTTGATATATACACTCCTCCATACATTTATCTTTTTCTTATGTACAGAATAGAGCATGAGGATTTCCTCAGTGTTATAAGAAGCCCTCCAAAGTACCCGTTTGCACCCTGTGGCTGTTCTTTACTCCATGCTGGTCTCGCTGGTTGCTCACTGCTTTTTCCATCTGGAGGTTTTTGGCTGCACCGCTCGGACCATTGTTGGGACATGGCTGTTTGTTTTTTACAAAATCACTCTGTGGCTGTAACATGTACCTGCATTTACTTTGGCAACACGTAAGTGTTTTTTCTCCATACACCTGTACTCAGATATGTCTTTTTTATTGAATAACTAATGGCTGTATATACACATGTTTTCCTGTACATGCTATTTATTATTATTTTTTGTTTGGTTTTAAAAATAGAAACAAAATTGCTCTACACATCCCTGAAGAAGGATTTTCCTGAAACGCGTCGGATGGGGTCCGTGTGACCTGCTGTGGTAGTCCTTGGACCCTTCTAGAGTTTTGTCTTTCTGTTTTCTGCCATGTGTATGCAATAAAGATGTCAATAGCCACCTATCGATTTAAATTTTAATTTATTATATTTCAATAAACATATATTCCTTTTATATACCTTTTGTGTACTACTATTAAAGTCCCATAAGGGGGAGTTCCTTCTCCACTCTACTGACTTTTTGGGATGTAGGCCCAGCCTATTGGTCAAATATACCACCACTTTCCTTTTTGCCCCCCCCAAACCATACCAGGCTACATACCCTCAACATGGGGGGTTGGTGCTTTGAGGCAGGGGGCTCCGCCTCTGGACGGGGGTTGTGGGGGTCTGCGGGCAGGGGCCTTATCAGAATCTGGAATCATCACCAATCAGTGCATGCTGGGTTGATGACGTCACAAGGGGGCAGTGCCACCCGGTGACATCACCAGGTGGCCCTGCACCTTAGCTTTTTTTTTTTCGAGTCCGATGTGATTGACAATGGATCTACACTGGGGGCATTGTTTTTTTATTTTTAATAAAGGAATTGTCAAAAACTGTCTCTGTGTTTTTATTACTTTTTGACACTTTTTTGGTATATGGGTAGGGGTACTATGTACCCCATACTCATTCACATCCCGATTCTGATAAGCCCCCTGCCCACAGACCCCCACAACCACAGCCCAGGGTTGTTGGGAAGTGGCTCGCTTTAGTTCCACTCTGCAATTTACTGCTGTTCAGGGGCTCTGGGCTTCAGCAAAATGGCAGCCTCCGGCAAAAAGAAACAGAGCAGTGATGGAGGCAAGTTACAGCACACACTCATTTTGGTAGTGGAATTAATAATGTGAAATGTATGTTCCTTGCTAAAGAACATTATTTTTTTCATCAAGTTGTTATGGGTAAAGTTACACTTTAAGAGGATTTCAGATTGGCAGCTTAGTATAAATGCCAGTGCCCCCTCATCTGGGTATGTGCGATGATGTCA
Source organism: Aquarana catesbeiana (assembly GCF_042186555.1). Classification (NCBI taxonomy): domain Eukaryota; kingdom Metazoa; phylum Chordata; class Amphibia; order Anura; family Ranidae; genus Aquarana; species Aquarana catesbeiana. Next base: position 207,476,532 of record NC_133334.1, on the reverse strand, counting down.
TAGGCTCCACCCCTTTGTGTCATGATGTGTGTCCCATTGCCCCAGCTACCAGGACAGACACACTTGGCTGCCACAATCCAGATGTGTTATAATATTTTTTAACTTCTATAGGTAAAGTTGATCCAGGGAAAATGTGATTGCCTCTTGGGGGTTTAGGAAGGAATTTTTTCCTCTGCTATAGCAAATTGGATCATGCTTTGCTGGGGTTTTTCACCTTCTTCTAGATCAACTGGGGGTATAGGATTGTGTATATGGGAATGTATTTTTTTTTTTTTTTTTGGTTGAGTCTTTTGGTTGTGTCTTTTTTCTACCTGACTAACTATGTAACTATGTAACTTACCTTTGAAGCTGATATGTAAGTGTTTGCCTATATGGTCGGCCATTTTGGGTTGGCCTGGTATCCACCCTCTTGGCAGGATGCAGTTATTATTGTAATATCATTTTCTGTTTACAATTCTAAAAAATTCTTTATTTTTTCATTTTGTGGACACCCTGTCAGTAGCATCCACTCCTGATGACGTGAATGAAGAGAGATGACATCTTTGGGGGACTGATGATGTCATCTCTCTGACGAAACGTGTTGGGAATGGTTATGATGGTATGTGATCATGCATGCCTGCAGCCTGGTGTTTGGAGTCTGGTGCCTGGTGTGGCCAGTATAGCTTGCTACTTTGGATGTTTTTATTTCCGCTATATGTGTTTTTTTTTATTGTTGCCCATGCATTAATCGTTGGTTTGTGTGCTATCAGTGCTAGTGCTAATGCACCTTTTTTTATTCATCTTTTAATAAACTGAATTTTACACTATGGGCATCCACTTTTTATCTCCTGACACATCTGCAACACAGGTGGAGTAACCCTGATGGGAGACGTGTCTGGAGGATCCTGCTTAAAGGAATTTAACAAGTGATTTTGACCATTCATTCCAATGGTCCACATCATCTGGTAAGAGGCTCCTTAAAGCGGTGTCACTTGGTGGTGGATGCACAAGAAGTTGGAATGTGGGGACATTTGTGATTTATATGGACTGTGGAAGAATTACAATCTGTTTATATATAACATTTTTCACATTTCTGGGGCTTTTGTAAAAAAAAGTCTCTCTCTCTCTCCCTCTTTCTCTCTCTCTCTCTCTCTCTCTCTCACTCTCTCTCTCTCTCACTCTCTCTCTATATCTATATATATAGATATATATACTGTATATATATATCTCACAAAAGTGAGTACAACCCTTACATTTTTGTAAAAATGTTATTATATCTTTTCATGTGGCAATACTGAAGAAATGACACTTTGCTACAATGTAAAGTAATAAGTGTACAGCTTGTATAACAGTGTAAATTTGCTGTCCCCTCAAAATAACTCAATACGCAGTCATTAATGTCTAAACCGCTGGCAACAAAAGTGAGTACACCCCTAAGTGAAAATGTCCAAATTGGGCCCAAGACTTCTGCCTCAAGGGACTACTCTATATCTCCCCCTCACAAAGGACAGTAACCTTTGGTGCCTATCTAGGCCTGTATCAATTAAGAACTCTCTTTATTAGAGACCAGGGTCAAAAGACTCAAGAAGTTGCTTATTTGATTTGCATTTAGTGTTTGTGTTGTTCCTGGGGCTGTGGCGGCAGGTGGCTAAAGGGAGTAGCCTGACTCGAACTTGGTCATTCTCCTACCCTTTTCGGACCTGCCATCATAGACCCCAAATTGCTTGAATTCCAATGGTTACATACAACTAAGGGATTTCAGTTGACTATCCATTTAAAGTGGTTGTAAACCCTTACAGACCACTTTGTGTTACAGGTAAGCCTATAATAAGGCTTACCTGTAGCTACCCAGGATATCTCCTAAACCTGCACAGTTTAGGAGATATCCCCTGTATTAGCATGTGCCAACGTCATCGGCACATGCGCACTGACACAAATTGAAGCAATGGCACGTACAGTGGGGACGGAAAGTATTCAGACCCCCTTAAATTTTTCACTCTTTGTTATATTGCAGCCATTTGCTACAATCATTTAAGTTAATTTTTTGTCCTCATTAATGTACACACAGCACCCCATATTGACAGAAAAACACAGAATTGTTGACATTTTTGCAGATTTATTAAAAAAGAAAAACCGAAATATCACATGGTCCTAAGTATTCAGACCCTTTGCTGTGACACTCATATATTTAACTCAGGTGCTGTCCATTTCTTCTGATCATCCTTGAGATGGTTCTACGCCTTCATTTGAGTCCAGCTGTGTTTGATCATACTGATTGGACTTGATTAGGAAAGCCACACACCTGTCTATATAAGACCTTACAGCTCACAGTGCATGTCAGAGCAAATGAGAATCATGAGGTCAAAGACACTGCCTGAAGAGCTCAGAGACAGAATTGTGGTAAGGCACAGATCTGGCCAGGGTTACAAAAAAAATGTCTTCTGCACTTAAGGTTCCTAAGAGCACAGTGGCCTCCATAATCCTTAAATGGAAGATGTTTGGGACGACCAGAACCCTTCCTAGAGCTGGCCGTCCGGCCAAACTGAGCTATTGGGGAGAAGAGTCTTGGTGAGAGAGGTAAAGAAAAACCCAAAGATCACTGTGGCTGAGCTCCAGAGATGCAGTCGGGAGATGAAAGAAAGTTGTAGAAAGTCAACCATCACTGCAGCCCTCCACCAGTCAGGGCTTTATGGCAGGCATTGCAAATTACATGAAAGCCCGCATGGAGTTTGCTAAAAAACACCTGAAGAATTCCAAGATAGAACTTTTTGGCCTTAATTCTAAGCGGTATGTATGGAGAAAACCAGGCACTGCTCATCACCTGTCCAATACAGTCCCAACAGTGAAGCATGGTGATGGCAGCATCATGCTGTGGGGGTGTTTTTCAGCTGCAGGGACAGGACGACTGGTTGCAATCGAGGGAAAAATGAATGCGGCCAAGTACAGGGATATCCTGGACAAAAACCTTCTCCAGAGTGCTCAAGACCTCAGACTGGGCCGAAGGTTTACCTTCCAACAAGACAATGACCCTAAGCACACAGCTAAAATAACGAAGGAGTGGCTTCACAACAACTCTGTAACTGTTCTTGAATGGCCCAGCCAGGGCCCTGACTTAAACCAAATTGAGCATCTCTGGAGAAACCTAAAAATGGATGTCCACCAACGTTTACCATCCAACCTGACAGAACTGGAGAGGATCTGCAAGGAGGAATGGCAGAGGATCCCCAAATCCAGGTGTGAAAAACTTGTTGCATCTTTCCCAAAAAGATTCATGGCTGTATTAGATCAAAAGGGTGCTTCTACTAAATACCGAGCAAAAGGTCTGAATACTTAGGACCATGTGATATTTCAGTTTTTCTTTTTTAATAAATCTGCAAAAATTTCAACAATTCTGTGTTTTTTCTGTCAATATGGGGTGCTGTGTGTACATTAATGAGGAAAAAAAATGAACTTAAATGATTTTAGCAAATGGCTGCAATATAACAAAGAGTGAAAAATTTAAGGGGGGTCTGAATACTTTCAGTTCCCACTGTATGTGTCGTTGCTTCAGTGAGTGTGCCGTTACCGCGCACATGCGCTGGAGTGACGTCATCGTGGCTCCGGCCAATCACAGCGACGGAGCCACGATACTCGGAAGTAACCTCCGGGAGTGATGTCGGCCACCGGAGTGGTGTACAGGCACCGCAGCGAGGGCTTAGATCTTAGGTGAGTATTACATAATGAGCTAGTATGCTATGTATACTAGCTCATTATGCCGTTGTCTTGCAGGTGTTAGTTTTTTTTTTCCCCAAAGTGGGTTTACAACAACTTTAACTGTGCTTAGCAAAAGGGTAACAATAACTATCTCTTTACCTGCTTCATTTTCTTTACTGTTGGCCTTATTTACTGCAAAACTTTCAGTAAACAAATCCAACTGGTTTACTGTGAATTATTGTGTGTTTGCATTCAAGTTTCTTTGCCTACAGAAAAATGTCTGAACCCAGAGTGCCAGAGGTGTCGGAAGACTTGCAAAGTCAGGGCAACCATTGGGGTGCAACATCTTTAAGCGGCCCTTACAAGGGTAGCGCTACACATATTTTCACTAATGGACTCTTCACTATTATAAGAATTTATATATTCTTGGACTTTTGTATTTGTTTGTGGTATAATATTCACATATATTATGTTTTGATCTAGCGCCATTTATTTTGTATTTTTGTTTTTTATTATTGGTGTCACAATTGCACAAGTGGCTGCTTTATCTTATATCAGTCCTAACTTCAGTCAGATTTTTTATATGCATATCCTCAGATAGCGTTGAAGGCTGCCAATAGTTACCCATCCCTGTGGCATACCTCTCAACTTTTTGAGATGAGAAGGAGTTACGCCTATTAGCAAAAGTATGTAGGCATAGGACACACCCCCTGCCACGCCCCCTTAAAGGAGAATTATACAAAAAAAAAATAGTTAAACCCACAAGTGCTTTTTTGTACCACTACTATTCCTTTACATGGGATTTTGAAATTTACAAATGCAGCAATTTAGAAATTGGTTTTAAAAAAATGGTTTAGTACTGGGAAACATGTTTTGAAAGATAAAAATGTGCATTTTATATATAACTATATAGATCAGACCAAAATGAGGGACAAATGAGTGTCAGGGCTGGGCTCAGCCCTTCCTTCTCTGAGCTGGGGCCGCTCAGCTGTCGGCTAATTGGCAGCTCCTATCTCTCCACAGGTGCTCAGCTGTAGATGATATCCTGCTCATCACTCCTGCCTACTTAAGCTGTTCAGCCCAGTGGATCTCTGCCTTTGCCTTGGTCAACATCACAGAAACATTCTCTTGCAATCCTGTTCAAGACTTGCTTTGCTGACAAACTGGCTTGGCTGACTATCCGTTCCGTTTACTGAACTTTGGCTATGTTTTGACTACGTTTGTTCTTTTTACTTTTATTATTAAACAAGTGTGATTTAACTGTACTTCTGTCTCGGCCTGATTTCATGGTTTCTGACATAGATGTCCCCATCAGAGTCCCTCTTTACATCAGATGTCACCATAAGAGACCCCCTTTACATTAGATGTCCTCCGAAATTTGTTGCAGTTATGTGTGGTGGTTTATCTCGATGATATCCTCATATTTTCCAAGTCCCTGGAGAGCCACCACACAGATGTCTGTCGTGTGCTTCAGAAACTAAGAGAGAACAATCTCTATTATAAACTGGAGAAGTGCGAGTCCCATCGTGAACAGGTTAAATTCCTGGGTTATGTCATTTCCACTGCTGGTTTTTTGATGGACCCAGGGAAATTTTCAGCAGTCCTACAGTGGACCCGACCCGTGGGTTTACATCCTCTGCAGCGTTTCCTGAGCTTTGCCAACTATTATCGCAAGTTTATTTGTAACTTTTAGTCTCTGGTCAAGTCCCTGACTGATATGACCAGAAAGGACGGTAACCCACAGAGTTGGTATCTGGAGTCCATTAAGGCCTTTGAGAGTCTCAAGGCTGCCTTTGTTTCTGCTCCTGTGTTGGCACATCCTGATCCTACGTTACCTTTTATCCTTGAGGTTGATGCTTCTGAGACTGGTGTTGGCACCCTTCTTTCTCAACGTCCTACCTCTGAGATCGCTATGCATCCTTATGGCGGTTGACCGGTTCTCAAAAATGTCTCATTGTATTCCACTTAAGAAGTTGTCCACTTTTAAGGAACTGGCTTCCATTTTTGCTCGGGAGAACTTTTGCTTACATGGGCTACCCAAGGTGATTGTCTCGGACAGGGGTAGTCAGTTTGTGTCCCTGTTCTGGCGAGCCTTTTGTGCACAGTTGGGAATTCAGCTTGCCTTTTCCTCTGTTTATCACCCGCAGTCTAATGAGGACAAGCCAGTCAGAACAAGCCAATCAGTCCTTGGAGCAATTCCCACTAGGGATGAGCCGAACACCACCCGGTTCGGTTCGCACCAGAACCTGCGAACGGACCAAAAATTTGCACGGACGTTAGAACCCCATTGACGTCTATGGGACTGAACATTTGAAATCACAAGTGCTCATTTTAAAGGCTAATTTGCATGGTATTGTCCTAAAAAGGGTTTGGGGTCCCGGGTCCTGCCCCAGGGGACATGTATCAATGCAAAAAAAACTTTTAAAAACGGCCGTTTTTTCAGGAGCAGTGATTTTAATGATGCTTAAAGAAAAAAAAAAAGTGAAATATTCCTTTAAATATCGTACCTGGGGGGGTGTGTATAGTATGCCTGTAAAGTAGCACGTGTTTCCCATGCTTAGAACAGTCCCTGCACAAAATGTCATTTTTAAAGGAAAAAAAGTCATTTAAAACTGCTTGCGGCTTTAATGTAATGTTGGGTCCTGGCAATATGGATGAAAATCAGGGAGACAAATGGCATGGATACCCCCCCCCCAGTCCTTTACCAGGCCCTTTGGGTCTTGTATGGATATTAAGGGGAACCCCGCATCCAAATTAAAAAAGGAAAGGTGTGGGGCCCCCAGGCCCTCTATACTCTGAACAGCAGTATACAGGCGGTGCAAACAAGACAGAGACTGTAGGTTTGTCGTTAAGTAGAATCTGTTTGTAATTTTGAACTGGTACATTTTTAACGTGTTTAGCTCCAGCCAAAAAATCTATTTTAAGCTTTTTGGAAAACCTAGGGAAGGGTTATCACCCCTGTGACATGTGTTTTGCTGTCTGTGCTCCTCTTCAGAAGATTTCACCTCACTTTTTGTCCCAATTACAAATGTTTTTTGAAAATTTGGGGTTTTTTGTGAAACAAGGATTGGTGATAAAGCATCAGTGGAAAGGAGAAAAGTTTTTCCCATATTAACTCTTACAGGAGAGAATTTCCCTTCCTAGGGGTAGATTTCATCTCACTTCCTGTTGTCTCCTTCCGTTTGCAAGTAGGAGTCGTTTGTAAGTTGGATGTTTGAAAGTAGGGGCCTGCCCTATATACTCAGCAGAAATTTGGGCCTTAGGTGTTGTTGTGGCCACAACACTGTAAGCCCTCACAGGGCCCTGCTGTGAAATATCAGATCAAGAATTGTAATTACATGCCCCTGTTGAACAGGGGCAGAAAAATTGGACCTTTGGTGGTGGTGCTGGTGCCACAACACTGTAAGTCCTCACAGATACTCTTGGTGGGCGCAGAAATGGGCCCTGCTGTGAAATATTAGATCAAGAATTGTAATTACATGCCCCTGTTGAACAGGGGCAGAAAAATTGGGCCTTTGGTGGTGGTGGTGGTGCTGGTGCCACAACACTGTAAGTCCTCACAGATACTCTTGGTGGGCGCAGAAATGGGCCCTGCTGTGAAATATTAGATCAAGAATTGTAATTACATGCCCCTGTTGAACAGGGGCTGAAAAATTGGGCCTTTGGTGGTGGTGCTGGTGCCACAACACTGCAACACCTCACAGATACTCTAGTTGGAGCGCAGGAACTAGCCCTGCTGCAAAGAATTGCATCAAAAATTGTAATTACACGCCCCTGTTAAACAGGGGCTGAAAAATTGGGCCTTAGACACTGGTGCTGGTGCCACAACACTGCAACCCCTCACAGATACTCTAGTTGGAGCGCAGGAACTAGCCCTGCTGCAAAGAATTGCATGAAAAATTGAAATTACATGCCCCTGTTAAACAAGGGCTGAAAAATTGGGCCTTAGGCACTGGTGGAGGGACTGGCGGCGCCCAGAACCAAAAATGTTCTTATAAGCTATCATCATGATCATTGAGGAGGAAGAGGGTAATTACTCAGTATAACAGGATAGTCACTCAGCATCAGCATAGGCAGTCTTTGAAGGGATCTGAAATTTCAAAAAAATGTATTCGGTCACATTAGCATCAGGTGCTTGGTAGCTGGTGGTGATCCAAGACTGATTCATTTTTATGAAGGTCAGTCGATCGACTGAGTCGGTGGACAGACGCACCCTGTGATCAGTTACAAAGCCTCCAGCAGCACTGAATGTGCGTTCCGAAAGAACGCTGGATGCAGGACAGGCCAGTAGCTCAATTGCATACTGTGCAAGCTCTGGCCAGTGATCCATCCTCAAGACCCAGTAACCCAGAGGATTTTCGGTGGGAAAGGTGTCCAAGTCAGATCTTGCCCCTAGGTATTTCTGCACCGTGTAAAACAGACGCTGGCGATGGTTGCTGGAACCGATCATACCTTGGGGCTGCGGACTAAAAAATTGTCTGAACGCATCGGTCAGATGGCCACCTTCTCCACTGCTCCTTCTTTGACTGACCGAAGCCTCAGCAACACGTTGTCCAGAAACAGGAGTTTGTAACCTCCCAGTCTCTGGGAACGCGTTGCACAGACCTTTCTGCAAGGCCTCCCGAAGATGTTTCATCCTCTGCTCCCTCTGAGATGGCAAGATAAGGTCCGCAACCTTACCCTTGTAACGTGGCTCAAGGAGGGTTGCTAGCCAGTATTGTTTCTTCTTCTTAATACCATGAATACGAGGATCCTTCCGCAGGCTTTGCAGGATCAGGGAGGCCATGCAGCATAGGCTTGCTGAGGCATTTGGTCCGGAGTCCTCTGGGTCACTAAGAACGACATGATCCGCAGCCACCTCCTCCCAGCCACGTACAAGTCCATGTGTTTCTAGGGACTGTAAATGATCCATTAAAGACTGCTGCTGATGCTGAGTGCCAGGCTCCACCTCCATGCTGACACAATCCTCCTCCTCCTCGTCCTCTTCCTGTGTGATCGGCGGTGTCAGAGAGCTCCCCTGGGCAGACGCGCTGTTGGTGTGCATCGCGGTGCGTTGGGGCGCATTGGCGCGCACGTGCGTTCCCGTGCGCACCGCCGTGGGTGCCGGTTTGCGGGCGTGAGCGCGTGTGCGGGGGCGCGCGCCAGCGCACGTCGGCGTGCACGCGCACCCGGTGTTTGCCGCCAATATGCCTATTTAGGCCATCTGCACAGGGGGCTCGGTGCTGTCCGATCTTCAGCTCCCTGTATCCCTGCACCTGCTTCCTGTTTCCTGTTGTACCTGATCTCCTGACCACCGGCCTGTCTCTGATTCTCTTTTCTTGCTGCCTGCCACTGATCCCGGACTGTCCTGACTACGAATCTGCCTGCTCCTCTGTACTACGTTGCCCGCCTGTTGCCGACCTCTGCCTGTGACCCGACCTGCCTGCTCCACTCCTGCTCTGCATCCATTGCCTGTGCTTCAGTTGACTGGTGATCTCTATAACCACCTTTACCGGGATCCTCCTGCAGCTAACCCACCAGGCTCTCATACCATTCTGTGCTCCCACGCCTCCTGTCCATACTACCAGGTGCCAGGAACCAGATACGTAAGGGAGGCCTCCCCCTGCTACATCGGGCTCACCTGTCTGCTACGTGGAAGTTTGACAGTATCGGACAGCCATGTCCGAGCCCGAGCAGGGAACCTCCCCCATGGAGGAACTGTGTAGACACCTGGCGGGTCTCACACAAGCTGTGAAGAGCCTCCAGGAAGGCTACACAAGGTTGGAAGAACAAGTCCAAGTCCTGTCGGCTCCAACCCGCCCGCAAGCCGATTCATCGGCCGGAGCGCCATCTGCACCCTCAGTAGTTATGTTACCTCCGGAGCCTAGGGTACCCATACCCGAAAGATTTACTGGGGACCATAGTAAATTCCGGGCCTTTCGCAATTCCTGCGAACTATACTTCGCTCTGCAACCTCGCACTTTTTCCCTGGAGGCAACCAAGGTGGGCTTCGTAATCTTCCTCTTATCTGGTGAACCACAGACCTGGGCTCACCGCCTCCTGGAGCAGAAATCTGGAGCACTGGACAACCTTGATGCTTTCTTTACTATTATGTCCCAGTTGTATGAGGACCCCCAGGTGACAGCGACTGCTGAAGCCGCCTTGCACACCCTTCAACAAGGGCGTAGAGCCGCAGAGGGCTATGTGGTGGAATTTAGGCGGTGGAGCTCCGACACTGGTTGGAATGATGCGGCTTTACGTTATCAATTTCGCATGGGATTGTCTGATCCTTTGAAGGATGAGTTAGCACGGGTCGGTGTACCCCAAACCCTGGATGAACTCATCTATCTATCCAGATCGACCGACGCCTCAGAGAGCGTCGCTCCGAGAGGTCTACCAGCCAATTTCGCCCTACCTGGATGCTACCCAAGGTTCCAAGCTCTCCCAGCCAGTCTTTCCTGGAACCGGCCACACCGGTCCTTGATACCTCCGAACCAATGCAACTCGGTCTGCTCCGTCCCTCTCTCAATCCAGAAGAGCGCCAACGCCGAAGAATTAACAACCTCTGCATGTACTGCGGGGAGCCTGCATCTGCTCTCTCTCAACCCGCTAATCATCTTGCTCTCTCTATCACCTTACAGATTCCAGGGAGGATTATTCCAGCTACAGTCATAATTGATTCAGGAGCCTGCAGCTGTTTCATTGACCTAACCTTCGCTGCCAACCATCACATCCCTCTCCAGTCTAAAGTTCGGGGACTTTCTGTACATCTCGCTGATGGCTCCTCTCTTAGTTCCGGTCCCGTCATGCAGGAAACCATCCCTTTGTTAGCCACCATGGGCTCTAACCATCAAGAACTCCTGCGCCTGGATGCCATCTCCTCTCCTCTTTTTCCCATCATACTAGGGATGCCATAGTTGCAAGCCCATAATCCCAGCATTGACTGGTCTAGTGGGGAAGTCAAGTTCTTTTCTAATTATTGCCGACAACACTGCCTACATACAGATCCTGCTGAATCTACCCAATTACTCTGTTTAGATACTGAATCCGAGTTACAACAGGTGGTCCCTGCAATTTACTGGGACTTTCTGGACGTTTTTAGTAAAAAAGGAGCAGAGACTTTACCTCCCCACAGGCCTTACGATTGCCCAATCGAGCTACTACCTGGAGCAGAAGTTCCCTTTGGGAGGATTTTCCCACTAACAGAGCAGGAGTTGGACACTCTAAAAATATACATTGACGAGAACCTGAAGAAAGGGTTTATCCGCCCATCTACCTCTCCGGCTGGGGCTGGTATATTCTTCGTGGAGAAAAAGGACCATTCCTTATGTCCTTGTATTGATTATCGGGAGCTGAACAAAGTAACAATCAAGAACCGTTACCCTCTACCTTTAGTGCCTGAACTCTTCCAGAGATTGGAATCCGCAGTAATCTTTACCAAGTTAGATCTCCGTGGTGCCCACAACTTGATCCGTATTCGGGAAGGAGATGAGTGGAAGACAGCTTTTCGCACCAGATTCGGGCACTACTTATACCTTGTTATGCCCTTCGGCCTGTGCAACGCACCTGCTACGTTCCAACATTTTGTCAATGACATTTTCCGTGACTTCTTGGATCTCTATGTTATTGTCTATCTAGATGATATTCTGATCTTCTCCTCCTCAGTCTGCGATCATCGCAGGCACGTCAGAAATGTGTTAGCTCGTCTCAGGCAGCATGGACTCTACGCTAAACCAGAAAAATGCCAATTCGAACTTCAAAGTGTCCAGTTTTTAGGCCTAATCATCTCTGTTGAAGGTATAAAAATGGATCCGCAAAAGGTATCAGCCATTCTGGAGTGGCCCGCTCCCTCCAATAAGAAAGGGGTTCAAAGGTTCATTGGTGTCTCTAACTTTTACAGGAAGTTCATTAGGGGCTTCTCTGCAATAATTGCCCCCCATCACCGAAGTAACCAAACAAGGGAATCGATTCCAGTGGTCCCCTAAGGCACAATCCGCCTTCGAAAAACTCAAGGAGCTGTTCACTTCTGCTTCAATCTTAAAACACCCAGATCCTGCTCTTCCATTCGTCCTCGAAGTGGACGCTTCAGAGGTTGCAGTCGGAGCTGTTCTGTCCCAACGGCAAGGTCCAAAGGCCCTTCTCTACCCAGTGGCTTTTTTCTCCCGCAAACTCTCTTCAGCGGAGAGAAATTACGATGTTGGTGATCGGGAGCTTCTGCCCATCAAGTCCGCTTTGGAGGAGTGGCGTTATTTACTGGAGGGTGCAGCACATCCCATTCTGGTCTATACGGATCATAAAAATCTGGAGTATCTCCGAACTGCCAAGAGACTGAAACCTCGGCAAGCAAGGTGGGCCCTATTTTTCTCCAGATTTCAGTTCCATATAACATACAGACCTGGTTCCAAAAATACCAAGCCGGATGCTCTTTCCCGTATGTTCCCTGATTCTGGCAAACCTGTGCATCCGGATACTATTCTTCCTTCCGGAAATTTTCTTTTACTCCAAGTGGATCTACTATCTCGCATAAAACAAGCCTCTTCAAATTGGACCCCGATTTCCGGAGATGAGGTGAGGGCCTAGGATGGTCTGTTTTGGCACAAGGGTAAAATCGTGGTCCCTGAAGATTTGAGGGTGGCAGTGCTGGAGCTCTGCCATGATCACAAGATGGCTGGACATTTCGGTGTGCTAAAGACAACTGAATTAGTTCAGCGCACATTTTGGTGGCCTCTGTTGGCAAACGACTGCAAGAACTATGTAGAATCTTGTACTACCTGTGCTAGCAGGAAAAATAGCCGGACTAGAGCCTGGGGTCTGCTAAAACCATTACCCGTCCCGGAAAGACCGTGGAAGATGATATCAATGGATTTTATTGTAGAGCTTCCCCAGGCAGAAGGCTTATCTACCATCTTCATCGTCGTAGACAGGTTAACCAAGATGGCTCACTTTCTGCCTATGAAGGGCACGCCTTCGGCTATGGAGACAGCAAGGGTCTTCATTAAAGAAATTGTCAGGCTGCACGGAGTCCCATCAAATATCATATCTGATCGTGGTGTTCAGTTCACCTCTCGGTTCTGGAAGGCTCTCTGTGATTCCCTGGAAATTGAGCTGGCACTCTCCTCCGCTTACCATCCCCAGACTAATGGGCAGACGGAGAGGACTAATCAAGCTTTGGAGCAATACCTCCGTTGTTTTTCATCTTTCTCACAGGATGACTGGGTCTCTCTTCTGCCAATTGCTGAGTTTTCGTACAACTCTTTACATTCGGCTATTAAGCAAACACCTTTTTTTGCCAATTATGGCTTCCACCCGTCCTTTCTGCCCAGGTCTTTACCTGAATGTGCTATCCCTGCAGTCTCTGAGACCATGGACTTTTTTCTTTCTAACAACAAACTCTTGCAGGAAACTATGGCTAAGACCCAAGAGTATAATAAAAAGATGTTCGACAGGAAAAGGCGGGGAGAGCTCATTCTGGAACCTGGCAACCAGGTTTGGTTGTCCACGACCAATGTAAGAATGGCCTGCCCTTCAAGGAAGTTGGGCCCCAAATTCATGGGTCCGTTCTCAGTCAAAAAGAGAATTAATAATGTGGGCTATGAACTCAACTTACCTAGTACCCTGAAGATTCATCCGGTCTTTCACATTTCATTGTTGAAACCTGTTATACCCAACACCTTTGCTGGCCGAAGTACTGACCCACCGGAGCCCATAATTGTCAATAACGAAGAAGAATTCGAAGTGGAGGCTATCTTGGATTGCAGGAAGAGACGCAACCAGTTGCAGTACCTGAACAAGTGGAGGGGGTACGGACCGGAGGATAACTCCTGGGAGCCAGAGGGCAACTTACATGCCGAAGAGCTTCTGAAAAATTTCAAGAGTACTCATGCCTCCAGATTGGCACAGTTGGACATCCGGAGGCTGCCCTTGAGGGGGGGGCACTGTCAGAGAGCTCCCCTGGGCAGACGCGCTGTTGGTGTGCATCGCGGTGCGTTGGGGCGCGTCAGCGCGCGTGCTTTCCCGTGCGCGCTTCCGTGGGTGCCGGTGTGCGGGCTCATGCGTGTGTGCAGGGGCGCGCGCCGGCACGCGTCGGCGTGCACGCGCGCCCGGTGTTTGGCGCCAATCTGCCTATTTAGGCCATCTGCACAGGGGGCTCGGTGCTGTCCGATCTTCAGCTCCTTGTATCCCTGCACCTGCTTCCTGTTTCCTGTTGTACCTGATCTCCTGACCACCGGCCTGTCTCTGATTCTCCTTGCTTGCTGCCTGCCACTGATCCCGGACTGTCCTGACTACGAATCTGCCTGCTCCTCTGTACTACGTTGCCCGCCTGTTGCCGACCTCTGCCTGTGACCCGACCTGCCTGCTCCACTCCTGCTCTGTATCCATTGCCTGTGCTTCAGTTGACTGGTGATCTCTATAACCACCTTTACCGGGATCCTCCTGCAGCTAACCCGCCAGGCTCTCATACCATTCTGTGCTCCCGTGCCTCCTGTCCATACTACCAGGGGCCAGGAACCAGATACTTAAGGGAGGCCTCCCCCTGCTACATCGGGCTCACCTGTCTGCTACGTGGAAGTTTGACAGGCGGGCATGCAGGAAAACTGTCTGGATAAAGGGGGCCTTGAGAGCTAAGAAAGTCCTTCTCTTCCTGCCTCTGTTCTGCCTCAAGTGCCCTGTCCATTATTCCACGCAGCGTGTGCTCCAACAGGTGGACAAGGGGGACAGTGTCACTGATGCATGCACTGTCACTGCTCACCATCCTCGTGGCCTCCTCAAATGGTGACAGGACAGTGCATGCATCCCTGATCATGGCCCACTGGCGCGGGGAAAAAAAAACAAGCTCCCCTGACCCTGTCTTGGTGCCATAGTCGCACAGGTACTCATTGATGGCCCTCTGCTGCATGTGCAGCCGCTGCAGCATGGCCAACGTTGAGTTCCACCTGGTGGGCATGTCACAGATTAGGCAGTTCTTGTGCAGGTTAAATTCCTTTTGGAGGTCTGCCAGTCGAGCACTGGCATTATATGACCGGCGGAAATGCACACAGACTTTCCTGGCCTGCCTCAGGACATCCTGTAAGCCTGGGTACCTGCCCAAGAACCGCTGCACCACCAAGTTAAGGACGTGAGCCAAACAGGGCACATGGGTCAGTTGTCCCTGTCGGAGGGCGGAGAGGAGGTTGGTGCCATTGTCGCAAACCACCATTCCTGCCTTAAGTTGGCGTGGCGTCAACCACCTCTGAACCTGCCCCTGCAGAGCTGACAGAACCTCTGCCCCAGTGTGGCTCCTGTCCCCCAAGCACACCAGCTCAAGCACCATACTGCATCTTTTGGCCTGCATACTTGCGTAGCCCCTTGAACGCCTACGGAGCACCGCTGGTTCCAAGGACAAAGCACAGGAAGAGGCCATGGAGGAAGAAGAGGAGGGGGTGGAGGAGAGAAGTGTGTCAGAATCATTAGTAGAGGCATTTTGGAGGTGTGGTGGTGGAACAACCTCCAACACTACTGCACCTTGTCCTGCATCCTTCCCAACTGAGAGCAGAGTCACCCAATGCGCGGTGAAACTTAGGTAACGTCCCTGTCCATGCCTGCTGGACCATGAGTCAGCGGTAATATGCACCTTACCGCTGACTGCCCTGTCCAGCGAGGCATGGACATTGCCTTCCACATGCCAGTAGAGAGCCGGAATCGCCTTCCGTGAGAAAAAGTGGCGTTTGTGTACCTGCCACTGAGGAACCGCATATTCCACAAACTCACGGAAGGGGGCAGAGTCTACCAACTGAAAAGGTAGCAGTTGAAGTGCTAGCAATTTTGCCAAGCTAGCATTCAACCGCTGGGCATGTGGATGGCTGGGAGCGAACTTCTTTCGGCGGTGCAGCAGCTGGGGTAGGGAAATTTGCCTGGTACAATCTGATGTTGGTGTACCGAAAGCAGATTGCCCACAAGTACTTGGCTGTGACACACCTAATTCTACACCTTCATTCCTCTCAGTGCAGGTCTCAGAGAGGACTGAAGGTATAGTGCGGTTGGAGATCTCAGCTGATGAGGAGCAAGGAGAGGTCCTCTTTGTTCTTTGGTGTGGGTCTTTTAGATACACTGTTGTAAATAGCAGCAATGTGATCTGATGCACTCATCTCAAAAAAGGCCCACACCAAAGAACTTTTGGAATAACGTGCAGAGACAGCAGCGCCCTGCACATGCGGAGCTTTGCGGTGTGATGCAGTCAGTGTGCTGCCCTTAGGCTGGCCCCTGGAGGGCATCCTGCCTCATTGGTTATTTGCCTCCTCCTCCTCCTCTCTCCTATCAGGCACCCACGTTGAGTCAGTGACCTCATTATCCCCTCCCTCCTCATCACTGGAGCAAACCTGGCAGTATGCTGCAGCAGGGGGAGCATGACTACCAGATTGCTGTCCTTCTTGGGCACCCCCTCTGTGCGTGCTGCCTTTATCTAGCTCAGTATCATCATCAGAGCCTTCTAAACGCTGGGCATCCTCCTGGAGCATGTACCCAACACTGTGGTCAAACAGTTCGAAGGACTCCTCAGGAGGACATGGTGGGGCTAGGGAAGGAGTCACTGATGCCATTGAGCTGAGGGAAGAGGCCGCGTTGGCAGCTGCTTTGCCAGACAAAGTACCCTGAGCATGGGTGAGAGAGGTTGAGGAGGATGAGGACGGCTTGGTCATCCACTCGACCAAGTCTTCCGCATGTTGTGGCTCAACGCGGCCAGCTGCAGAAAAAAAGGCCAAGCGTGTCCCACGGCCACGTGCTGATGAGGATGCACCGTCTCCACGACCAGCACTGTTGCTTCTAGACACAGAGCTTGCTTGCCCTCTTTTATTGGCTTATGACTGTTTGCCTCTCCTTGTTGGCCTTCCGGACATACTAATGGCCTGCAGTGAGATGTAGCTGCACTAAGCTGGGATATATATATATATATATATATACTGATACTGCAGCTAGCAAAATCAACTGCCTGCCTGTAGTATGAGAACACCACCAATCTTCTACAGGTAGCTTTAGATGAACACTGTGCAGAGGTCGCAGTACACTAACTTGTAGCTTTAGCTGAACACTGTGCAGAGGTCACACTAAACTAACTTGTAGCTTTAGCTGAACACTGTGAGGAGGACGCACTACACTAACTGTAAATAGTCTAGCTGCCTGACTGTGGTACTAATAGGATCAGAAGAGCACCAGCAATTTTCTTCAGGTAGCTGTAAATACTGTAACAACACAAGCCTGCCTGTCAGTAGGAAGATAATAACAGGAACGGATCTAGCTAAACTGAATACAGTGTGTATATATATATATATATATAAATATATATATATATATATATATATATATATATATATATATATATACAACACCTGGGATGCATATGTATACACAATACACTGTAAGTGCAGCTAACTCACTGACTGTTCTGCCTAATCTATCTAACTTAAATCAAATGACACTGTCTCTCTGTCTCTGTCTCTCAACGCTGGAACACACACTACACAGGGCTGCCGTGCAGGCGGCCTTATATAGTGTGGGGCGTGTACTAAACCCCCTGAGCCATAATTGCCCAAAGCCACCCTGGCTTTGGCCAATTACAGCTCTCTCTACAGACAGCGCTGTGATTGGCCAAGCATGTGGGTCATAGTGCATGCTTGGCCAATCATCAGCCAGCAATGCGCTGCGATGCCACAGTGAATTATGGGCCATGACGCGCCACACGAATTTGGCGCGAACGGCCCATATCGTTCGCAATTCGGCGAACAGACGATGTTCGAGTCGAACATGGGTTCGACTCGAACACGAAGCTCATCCCTAATTCCTACGTTGCTATATTTCTGACCATCATAACAACTGGTCAGACCTATTACTGTGGGCAGAGTTTGCTCACAATAGTGCCTTGAATTCTGCTTCCCGATTGTCCCCGTTTATGGTGAACTATGGTTTCCAACCCTCCATAATGCTTGACTCATTCGTTACGAAGAGTATTCCTGCATTAGAAGAGCATCTCCATGGTCTTCGTTCCACTTGGGCACAAATCCAGGAGGCTTTGCGACATGCTAATGATAGGTACAGACTCCATGCTGACCGCAGACGCCTGCCTGAGCCTTCCTACCAGGTTGAGACAGGGTCTGGCTGTCATCTCGAAACCTCCGACTTCGTGTTCCCTCAGTGCAGTTCGCACCTTGATTTATTGGGCCTTTCCGTATTCTTTGCAGGATTAACCCAGTGGCTTACGCATTAGACCTTCCTTCTAATATGCGTATTTCAAATGTATTTCATGTCTCCTTAATAAAACCTTTGGTCTGCAACCGCTTTACCACCTCAGTGCCACATCCTCACCTTGTACAGGTTGAGAACCATGAAGAGTATGAAGTAAAGTCCATTGTTGACTCCGTAGGTTCCGTGGGTGCATACAGTACCTGGTGCATTGGAAGGGGTACGGTCTGGAGAAACGCTCTTGGGTCTCATCCTCAGACATACATGCCCCTGTTCTCCACCGTGATTTCCATAGACGTTTTCCCCTCAAGCCTGGTGGTCCTCTGAGGGGGAGGGGTTGTTGAGGAGGGGGTACTGTCAGGGCTGGGCTCAGCCCTTAATTCTCTGAGCTGGCTGCTCAGCTGTCGGCTCATTGTCAGCTCCTATCTCTCCACAGGTACTCAGCTGTTGATGATATCCTGCTCGTCACTCCTGCCTACTTAAGCTGTTCAGCCCAGTGGATGTCTGCCTTCGCCTTGGTCAGCATCACAGAAACATTCGCCTGCGATCCTGTTCAAACCTTGCTTTGCTGACATCCCTTCTGGCTCCAGATCCTGCTTGCTGTTCCACTACAATGATCCCCGACTTCCGGCTTGGCTGACTATCTGTTCCGGTTACTGAACTTTGACTATGTTTTGACTACGTTTTTTCTTTTTACTTTTATTATTAAACAAGTGTGATTTAACTGTACTTGTGTCTCGGCCTGATTACATGGTTTCTGACAATGAGGAGGAAAGAGTGACAGAGGGACTTTTTTCTGAATGAAGGACAGTCCCTTGAAATTAGGGACAGTTGGGAGCTATGCTGTGGTAGGAGTTGCTTGAATGAGAATTCAAGTGTTTGATCAAATGAACGTGGTGGTGACCTGTGGCATTGCCTTTCCACAGGTCCCTGTTGTTCTAGGCATGAATGTGCTGCAGAAACTGAATATACTTTAACTTTTGCAGGACACCTTTTTGAGGTCAAAGCAGTGCTCAGTGGAAATGGGATCAGAATAGAAAAGCTGGAATCATTTCTGGATTGCATGCAGGAGGATCTATGATGGTTTGCAGCTAAATATATAAATTCTGTATGCAATGTAGCCTGGAAGGAGCAGAGAATGGAGAGGTAACAGGTGCAACTAAGAGCCCCGACATCTAAACAGTGCAAACTAGTTTATAGCACCACAAAAGAACCAGTTTCAGTCCTTTCCTCTAAATGCACATAGCATTTCTAGTGCAACAATAGCATATTGGGATGGACAGCACCCTTCCCTTGAGTAACTGGTGTACAGTGTTGTACAGTGTACAGTGTTGTTGTCTTCGCCTCACTTACCGCTGACCCCTGAACTCTGCCATACTTACCACTGAACTCTGCATAACTTACTATTGACCCTGAACTCTGCCCTATTTTTTTTTCCGTTAAAAAACGGCTCAGGTGAAAAATTGATGTAAACTGACAAACGGTTCGTCTTTGCATAAAAACATGGCTCCAGAACTCCAGAGGTTAAGGATGCTAGCTGGCAGATGTAAAAACAGAGGAGAAACTGATGTAAACTTTATCTCTTTTTGTTTTGAAAAAATGTGACTGAACTGATG
Organism: Aquarana catesbeiana; assembly: GCF_042186555.1. Classification (NCBI taxonomy): domain Eukaryota; kingdom Metazoa; phylum Chordata; class Amphibia; order Anura; family Ranidae; genus Aquarana; species Aquarana catesbeiana. Next base: position 207,457,054 of record NC_133334.1, on the reverse strand, counting down.
AAACGAACGATCTGCATGTTGGAAAGGAGCCTTACCCACAAAGGATCTATGGAACTGTAGGGTTTTCCCACATATTGCCAAGGATTCCTTGAGCAATGAACATGATAAATTAATTTCCTACCTACAGTGACTACTAATGATGATTTCCCTTTTTTTTACTACAGGACAGGTACTTATACAGCACCAACAATTTATGCAGCACTTTACATATATGTATATTGTACATTTACATCAGTCCCTGCCCCCAAGGAGCTTACAATCTAAGGTCCCTAACTCACATTCATATGTACACATAGTAGAGCCAATTTAGACAGGAGCAAGTGAACCTACCAGCATGTCTTTGGAGTGTGAGGGGAAACCCGCGCAGGCACAGGGAGGACATGCAAACCCCAGGCAGGTAGTACTGTGGTTGGGATTAAGCACTTAGCCACTATATATGCTGTTTACCTTTGACTTTTATTCTAATGCCGTGTACACACGGGCAGACTTTTTAGCATCAGAGGTCCAACGGTCTTTCCGACGGTCTTTCGACGGACTTTTGATGGACTTCCGACGGACTTTCAAACTTGCACACACACAATCACACCAAAGCCTGATGGATTCGTATGTGATGACCAGAGACCTTCAAAATGTGGCATTTATTTTTACAAAATGTGGCACTAAAAAATATGGCAATAAGGCACTTATTTTGGCCAAATGTGGCATTTATTTTGGCCAAATGCAGCATTTATTTTTTAACTTTCCACCCCCCTTCCCATCGTAAAAGGGATATTAAATCGTGCAACTTGAATCATATTAACTACTTTATTACTATTTACAAATATTTACAACAATTTTAGTTGTAATTATAGTATAATTTTACGTGAGCGACTATGCTCTCCATAGAAAAATTGAGGCGACGGTCACTGAGGATGTACTTTAATTTTGAAAAAGTCCTCTCTACGTCGGCTAATGTTCCAGGCGCGTATTTCATTGCCAAGCACGTCTGCAGCGTCCCAATTTTCTCCAAGTTCTAAGAAAGAAAAATATATACACGTATACAGACGGCACCATTTAAAACATGAACATTTGGGTTTTTTTTCATACCTACACGTAAACATGTTTGTAAATTTTTACTTGTTGATCTTAATTTTTGCAGAAGGTATTGTTGCTCAACCAAAGGTACCTATGCGTGATTTGAACATAAACTATCACTGAACGTTGCTGACCTTTTCACACAATTGAGGTACCATTCGTCTTAGGGTGCTCACGCTTGGCAATTTGACGCTACAGTACTTGTCAAAAATGTCGCACGGGGGACCCTTCTCCAGTTTGTGTAACGGAATGCCTTCTTTAAGAAAATCCATGGTGACGTCTCTGGAAAATTCCTGGACCTCGGGCCGAAATTCCCATGACACCACATCTCTAAGGAGCTGCTGCTGCTTCCGATCAGTACTCTGAGCTTTGTCCCTTGCCAGGTGCTGCTCGCTTTTCTTGTGCACGTCGAATTGCTACTTCTTCTTAAACACATACTGTAAATTAAATACAAGAAAAAGTTTTGTATTCAGTACCGGTAAAAATTCTCTAGTAAAAGTACATTTCCTACACAGGCCAGAATATATCAGTTTCGGAACGGGGACTAAGGTGATGACAGAAAACAGTTTTCAACTATAGAAAATGTTGACACTTGAGGAGCATTTCAAGGCTACTTGGGGTGCAAGGCTGTTGGGTACCATAAAACGAACGTTAGTGGCCATAACTTCAAAATATACAGTCCTTTTGGAAGTAATAGAAAATGATGACATTCTCTCGAAAAATGGAAAAAGTGAGAGAAATGAGAATGATATAGGTATAAGAAGAGTTCTCAAAGAAAACTGAATAAAAACTTACCGATTTCGTGCACAACTTGCAGAATATCTTCCCACCTTCCACAGCGAAATTGCTGTCACCATTAATTCACTTCTTGAAAAGGGTTACTTTTGAACTAGCAACTTTAGGCATATTGAATTAGGAAAACATGAAAATGTAAAACACGAGCGATGACTTCAGTAATACACTTCAGCTTGGTATGAAGGACGTGGGAAAGGGAGCTGATATACTGTATATACGCATTTTCCTACGGTCTCCCCCCCGCTAATGGATTTTTGCATATAGTGTACACAAAGATATACACTGTGGGACAATCCCCCTCCCCCTTAGCAGCCAATCCACATACACATATACATCCCATAATAAGTTTATCTTAAGGCAGACAGAACAATGTGAGGTCATTAACATTTAACAATGAGACAGGCACAATCCACATTCCCTCCCAATACACAAACAATAGGAAAGTCTGCCAATGACAGTCTGTGTGTCTCTCTCACAGACAAGCACATGGAATACACTGTGTAAGGTGGTATTAAATCTTCATATTTCTATATGAAGACATTGCTGACAAATATTACTGTCCCACTTGAAGAATATTAGAATATTTTTATTTTTTCTTGGCCCAATTAAGGCAAAATATGGCACAAAATGTGGCATTTTCCCGAAAATCTGTGAAATATGGCATTTCACCGAAAAATGGGCAAAATGTGGCATTTTAGTATGGCGCCTTGGCAATGTGGCATTTGAAGGTCTCTGGTGATGACATAAGACCGGACTAAAATAAGGAAGTTGATAGCCGGTAGCCAATAGCTGCCCTAGCGTCGGTTTTCGTCCGTCGGACTAGCATACAGACGAGCGGATTTTTCGACCAGACTCGAGTCCGTCGGAAAGATTTGAAACATGTTCCAAATCTAAAGTCCGTCTGATTTTCAACTGAAAAACTCTGCTGCAGGTCCGATGAAGCCCACACACGGTCGGATTGTCTGACGGATTCGTGCCATCGGATCAGTCCGGTCGAAAAGTCCGCCCGTGTGTGCACGGCATAAGGGAGAACTTTCACACTGATCACCATTGGAAACATGCTGCAGCTGTCCCCTACTGGCTCTACACTGAGATTTGAGTGATCAAAGACTGCTGATTGCTCAGTTCTCAGTCCCTGGCTCTCTGCTCTGTCCCTCACTGGAGCTCTGGGCTGTGGAGGGAACGGGAGCTGCTCACCAGGCTCTCAGCATGTCCCTGCAGAGCCTGGACTGGCTCCCTTATGTCAGCCCACAGTGAGCTTTAGCCCTCTGTCGGCTGAATGTGGGTCACAGGAGTGCAGAACTAAGTGCACTCCTGTGACCCACAGAAGAAGTATGACCAAAAGAGCTTTGGCCATGCCTCTTTAAGCCAAAATATTTTGTTCCAGTTTTTATATGATAGGGTTAGATTCTCTTTATAGATTTTACTGCTCTTGGGGGGTTATTTACGAAAGGCAAATCCACTTTGCACTGCAAGTGCACTTGAAAGTGCACTGAAAGTGCACTTGGAAGTGCAGTCGCTCTAAATCTAAGGGGTAGATCTGAAATGAGGGGACCTCCGCTGATTTTATCATCCAATCATGTGCAAGCTAAAATGCTAATTTTTAGTTTCCTTGCATGCCCCCCTCGGATCTACAGCGACTTTACTTGCAGTGCAAAGTGGATTTTCCTTTAGTAAATAACTCCCTCGGTGTCCTCGCTTGCCAAAGGGGAAAAAATTGATGGAAAATCCAAAAATGTACAATTGTCATCAGAATAGGACAACAGGGGAAATCTTCCAACGATAAAACCTGTTCTGGGCTCTTTCCTACTCTTTCATTCAATACTTAAAAACTTGTTTTGGTTGGTAATCTACTTTAACCACTAGCCTACCGCCCACTGTCATATGACGGTGGGACGGTAAGGCTATAATTCTGGCGGACGTCATATGACGTGAGTCCGTTTAAACAGGGCATGTGCGAGATCGTGTGCGCGCAGCCCTGTACTGTTGGTGGCGGCGTGTCACAGAGACACCGCTCATCACCGACAGGGGTGAACAGCCACTGGGCATGGCTGTTTACCACGTTATCGGCCGTGATGAAGTCACGGCCTATCACGAATGGTAACTACCCGCATTGCATGGCGCATGCGCGCGATCGTGAGCGCGCTGCACGTGCACGTCTGTGGCGGCGTGATCCCAGGAACACTGCTCATCACTGACGATAGTAAACTGCCATTGGCCAGGGCTGTGTACCACGTGATTGGCTGTGATCCATTCACAGCCGATCACAAAATGTAAACACAGGGCGGTAACTAGCTGTTACCAGTTCTTCTCTCCTCACACAGTTTCCAGTGTGAGGAGAGAAGAGCTAAGAGCAGTGAGTTACAGATCTGTGTTTAGTAGTGTCTGCACCAACACCACAACTGTCCCATCGCCCCCCCCAATTGTCATCTATCACCCAAAAGTCACCCCATAAAAGTGCACCTGTCACATAAGAGACTGCTATCAGTGACCATTAGCGGTGCAACCGTCACCCATCGGTGACCGTGCCCTGTCACCCATCAGTGACCGTGCCCTGTCACCCATCAGTGACCATGCCCTGTCACCTGTCATCCATCAGTGACTGTGCACCTGTCACCCGTCACCCATCAGTGACCGTGCCCTGTCACCCATCAGTGACCATCAGCGGTGCACCCGTCACCCATCAGTGACCGTGCCCTGTCACCCATCACCCATCAGTGACTGTCAGCGGTGCACCGGTCACCCATAAGTGACCGTGGTCTGTCACCCATCACCTGTCACCAATCAGTGACCTGACCATCGCCTGTAACCATCTGTGACCATCACCTGTCACAGTTACCCCATAAAAGTGCACCTGCCATCAGTGACTATCAGCGGTGCAACCGTCACCCATCAGTGACCATGCCCTGTCAGCCGTCACCCATCAGTGACCGTGCCCTGTCACCGATCACCCATCAGTGACCGTGCCCTGTCACCCGTCAGCCATCAGTGACAATGCCCTGTCACCCGTCACCCATCAGTGACTATCAGCGGTGCACCCATCACCCCTCAGTGATCGTGCCCTGTCACCCATCACCCATCAGTGACTATCAGCGGTGCACCCATCACCCATCACTCATCAGTGACCGTCGCCTGTCAACCATCTGTGACCATCACCCGTCACCGTCCGTGGCCTGTCACCCATCAGTGACCATTGCCTGTCACCCATCAGTGACCATCGCCCATCACACCATCATCACCTCTCAGTAAATGTCACCTGCCACCCATCGCACAGCCCATAAGTGACTGTCACCTGCAACCCATCTGTCACCCGTCGCACAGCTACCCGCCACACAGCCATGTCCAAAAGAGTATATACTAGTGAGGAGGCATTCCAGATCCTCTCCATGACTGATGAGAGCACCGGGGAGTTCTCATCAGATTCCAATTCCAATTCTGATTCCGAATCAAATTCGGCATTTGAACCGATCGAGAGTAGTAATGATTCGGATGAAGAATGGGTCCCTCCTAAAAGGGCACCACACTCTGGAAACCAGGCAGCTGCCAGCAACCAGGATTATATTCCCAGGCCCAGTACCAGTGCTGCTGCCAGCAATAGGCCCCAGGAACAAAGGCCTAGTACCAGTGCTGCCACCAGCGATAGGCCCCGCAAACAAATGCCCAGGCCCAGTACCAGTGCTGCCACATCACACCTGAGTACCAGCACAGGAAATTCAACTCCCCCAACTACTGGAGTGTCACTTCCCCCAAGAGCCAGGGCCGCTACATACATGCCAGATGGTCTTGCCAACCCAACATGGCTGCCTTCCAACTCGGGATCACCAATTATTCCCCCTTTCACAGCACAGCCAGGTGTGCAGGCCAACACCCAAAATTTCACAGAGATCGATTGCTTTCATCTGTTTTTGCCCGACACTTTGCTGCAATTGATTGTGGACCAGACAAATGTCCATCCGTTTGAGTGGAGAGGTCTGAATTTGGAGGAGTTCAAATAGTTTTTGGGCCTCACCCTAAACATGGGGCTTACAAAAAAAAGAAGGACATGCCTATTGGTTCACCAACCCCATCCACCATATGCCTATGTATTCTGCCGCAATGCCCAGGTTTCGATATGAGATGATTATGAGATTCTTTCATTTTAACAATAACACCCAGTGCCCCCCCCCCCCCCCCCACTATCATCCAAATTCCAATAATTTATATAAGATTCGCCCACTGATAAATTTATTTTCCCAACGATTTGTAGAACTCTATGTCCCCGAGAAGCATATATGTGTGGATGAGTCCCTGGTACCATTTTCAGGCCGGCTTGGAATAAAACAATATATTCCTAGCAAAAAGGCCAAATACGGAGTAAAATTTTACAAGCTCTGTGAGAGAGCCACGGGATATCTGTATGCGTTCCGCATATATGAAGGAAGAGATTCCCAGCTCCAGCCCCCTGAGTGCCTGGCCTACATGGGCACAACTGGAAAAATCGTATGGTACCTGGCTTACCCATTTCTGAAAAAAGGATATCATATATACCTTGACAACTTTTATACCAGCCTGCCCCTTTTCAGACACCTATATATCGAAAAAACCCTGGCCTGCGGAACCTCAAGAAAAAATAGGAAGGGCTTCCCACAATCCATAGTAAACAAAAAGCTGCAAAAGGGGGGAAGAGCAACACTGAGATGCAATGAAGTGCTGGCCTTGAGGTGGAAGGATAACAAGAACATGCACATGATGTCCACCATTCACGATGACACTACAGTTGTAGTTCAGCAAAGACGAAGTCCCATTGAAAAACCAACATGTGTCCAAGATTATAATCTCTACATGGGGGGATTTCAATGATCAAATTCCTACATAGTCTACACAAAATCCACAGAAAGCCCCGCCCCTTCCTAAAATTCATAGAAGTAGTAGTCACGTCCCTCATCTATCAACAAAGACCCCCCCAGAAGACCTGTGCTCTGATGCTGTTAGCCGACTTCATGAACGCCACTATCCGTACAACATTCCACCATCGGCAGCAGGCCGAAGACGGCAAAAAAGATGTCATGTGTGCAGCAGAAGAGGATTTTGAAAATATACCAGCTTCCATTGTCCCCAGTGTCCCTCCCAACCTGGCCTTTGCATTGGTGAATGCTTCGAACGTTATCATACATCCCTAAAATATTAGCCCATATTTTCCCCATTTTCATCATCTGTGCTGTCCATTTTCCATGCTCCCCCAAATAACCATGCCACTGAGTTCCACGTGAACTGACCCTGGCCTGCTTTTTGACTATGCCTCTGCCTACCGTTTGGACTGCTTCCACATGAACTGACCCGGGCCTGTTTTGTGACTATGCCTCTGCCCACCGTTTGGACTGCTTGCATCTGAACTGACCCTGGCCTGTTTTGTGACTATGCCTCTGACTACCGTTTGGACTGCTTCCACGTGAACTGACCCTGGCCTGTTTTGTGATTATGCTTCTGTCTACCGATTGGACTGCTTGCACGTGAACTGACCCTGGCCTGTTTTATGGACTATGCTTTTGCCTACCGCTTGGACTGATCTGTTGCCCTGCTACTGTAGTACACAGGGGTCTCACATATGTGAGGGGCTCCAGAATAGTTTTTCCGGATGGAGAAAACAATTTTTTTTGTTTTCTCCGGGTTTTTTAATTTCCCGGACTAGGGTCTGGAGTCCGGAGGCTTCATAGATATTTGGGTGGGTCGAAGCCTCTACCCCTGTGCCCCTGTGCACAGGTCTTACCTGATTGCGTCCCTCAGCCTGCTGCTGACTTACTGTCATCATGCCTTTGCCTGCCGCATGAACGGACCACACCTCTGCCTGCTACCTGGACTATGCAAATAATTAGCTGTAGCAAGAGGCAGTATGTTTATGAAGGGCTGGAGAGCGGTACAATAATGAGTGTCTGCAGGTAACAGTGTACCAGGACCAATATTATGGCTGTGCTGGCTGTCTCTGCCTGGACAATTTCTATGGACAAATGCTTTGGGTGTGCTGAAAATATCCTTGTGCTGACTATAGACAATATTCCTGCCTGCTGCCTGGGTAATTACTATTGCTGTCGCTAAGCACATCCCTGACTGCTGCCTGGACCAGTGCTCTCTTCTTTGGACACTACTAAAAGCACAGGTAATACTTTTTTTTTTACCCTTTCCACAATATAATTTATTTTGGATTGTTATTCTTGGTATGTACATGCTATGTGTTAGAAATATGAAGGGCCTTCAAAAATGATAGGTTGCCAGGAAATTATCTATGTAATGTATGCTCCAAGAACGCCTGATGGTGCTACTTGGATGTTAGGCCTCTGTATGTGGCCAAGCTGTGTAAAAGTCTCACACATGTGGTATCCCCATACTCAGGAGGAGTAGCAGAATGTATTTTGGGGTGTCATTTTTGCTATGTGTTGGAAATATCTTATAAATGGACAACTTTGTTTTAAAAAAAAATGCGTTTTTTATTTTTTTCCCCACATTTTCCAAAAACTTCTGGAAAAAAAATAACCGTTCAAAAGACTCATTATGCCTCATAGATTATACATTGGGGTGTTTGCTTTCCAAAATGGGTCATTTTGTGGGCAATTCCATTGTCCTGCTGCTCCAGGGCCTTCAAAAGTGTAATAGGTGATTGAGAAATGAGATGTGCAATTTATGCTCGTAGATCGCCTGATGGTGCTACTTCAATGTTGGGCCTTTGTATGTGGCCAGGCTGTGTAAAAGTCTCACACATGTGGTATCGCCATACTCAGGAGGAGTAGCAGAATGTATTTTTGGGTGTAATTTGTTGTATGCATATGCTCTGTGAGAGAAATAACCAGTTAATATGACAATTTTGTAAAAAAAAAATAAAAATCTTCCTTTTGCAAAGAATTGTGAGAAAAAATTACAGCTTAAAAAAACTCACCATGCTACTTACTTAATACCTTGGAATGACTACTTTCTAAAAAGGGGTCATTTGGGGGGTATTTGTACTTTTCTAACTTGTTAGTACCTCAAGAAATGAGATTCACCTGATGTACTGAAGGCCTGATCAGATGTTTTTAATTTTCAGTGATTGGCACCATAGTTTGAAGACTTTCACAAAGACCAAATAATATACACTAATTTGGGTTATTTTTACCAAAGATATATAGCAGTATAAATTTTGGCCAAAATGTATGAAGAAAAATTACTAATTTGCTAAATTTTATGACAAAAACAAAGAAAAAGGCAATTTTTCACAAAATTTTTTGTCTTTTTTTATTTATAGCACAAAAAATAAAAAACCATTAGTGATTAAATACCACCAAAAGAAAGCTCTATTTGTGAGAAAAAAAGGACACAAATTTCATTTGGGTACAGTGTTGCATGACTGAGTAATTGTCATTCAAAGTGTGAGAGCACCGAAAGCTGAAAATTGGTCTGGGTAGGAAGGGGGTTTAAGTGCCCTGTATTGAGGTGGTTAAAAACATTCCATGCATACATTGCAAAACAAGCCGGCTTACTGTGTTAAATAATCACTGGCCGGTCCCTATTTTACCAGCAAAATTAAAAATACATGTACATATTGCACACTGAGACACTTTCATATTCTGCACCATTGAGGGAAAAGTGAGAGTGTGCTAACTCCCACTGTCAGTAACCCTGCACTGCTCCTGCACTTGCTGCAGCTTGCACTGGAATCCAAAATGCCACCTGTGTCTTAAGCCGCGTACAAACGATCGGATTTTCCTATGGGAAATGTGTGATGACAGGCTGTTGGTGGAAAATCAGACTGTTTGTATGCTCCATCGGACAATTGTTGCCTGATTTTCCACGGACAAATGTTGGATGGCAGGTTTGAAAATTTTACGTGGACAAATGTCTGTTGTCGGATTTTCTGAGTGTGTGTACACAAGTCCGTCAAACAAAAGTCCAAAGTACAAACACGCATGCTCGGAAGCAACGAGCTGGAAGCGGTCAGTCTTTTAAACTAGCATTCGTGACGTGGCAAATTATGAAATCTGGAAATGCAGCGCACATTCTCTTCTTCTTTAATGGGATAATAATGAAGCTGCTTTGCTGGTGATACTGATGGAGTTATTGCAAACTAATTTTCAAAGGCTTTTTTTTTATCTAGTGATATCAAAAATAATATTATTATGTTTTTTTTTTTTTTTTTTGGGCAAGTTACCACAACACCATTATCCTGTAGTTTTTAAGGTCAAAGATACAACTATGTTGGTGTCCCTTGTCAATTTTACATTATATTTTTTTGTTTGTAACTGCCTACTCCCAAACTGTCATTTGACGTAAAACACATAACCAAGTATTATTTTCCACAATTTTTTTATTGTGCATTAAAAAAAGAAAACAAATAAAATTAGACATGCTATCTGCCAATAGAACTTAACCAAAAAGTGCATTCTATGCATCCAAAAATATAGAAAATATAACAAAACAAATCATTATTATTTAACCAAAAAATAAAATAAAAGCCTCATGCATGTGTCCTGCTTCTTAACCACTTGCCGACCGCCGCACGACTATATACGTCGGCAGAATGGCACGGGCAGGCAAAAGGACTTACATGTACGTCCTTGCCTGCCCGCGGGTGGGGGGTCCGATCGGACCCCCCCCCGGTGCCAGCGGCGGTCGGCAAATCTCCCCCGGCGATCGGAGGTGAGGGGGAGGCCATCCATTCGTGGCCCCCCCCTCGCGATCGCTCTCAGCCAATGGGATCATTTCCCTGCCTCTGTATTGTACACAGAGGCAGAGGAAATGATGTCATCTCTCCTCGGCTCGGTATTTTCCGTTCCGGGCCGAGGAGAGAAGACTGCAATGTGAGTGCACAACACACACACACACAGTAGAACATGCCAGGCACACAAAACACCCCGATCCCCCCCCCGATCGCCCCCCGATCCCCCCCCAATCACCCCCCCCCCCTGTCACAAACTGACACCAGCAGGTTTTTTTTTTTTTTTTTTTTTTTTTTTCTGATTACTGTATTGGTGTCAGTTTGTGACATTTACAGTGTTAGGACAGTTAGTATTTCCCCCCTTTAGGTCTAGGGTACCCCCCTAACCCCCCCTAATAAAGTTTTAACCCCTTGATCACCCCCTGTCACCAGTGTCGCTAAGCGATCATTTTTCTGATCGCTGTATTAGTGTCGCTGGTGACGCTAGTTAGTGAGGTAAATATTTAGGTTCGCCGTCAGCGTTTTATAGAGACAGGGACCCCCATATACTACCTAATAAATGTTTTAACCCCTTGATTGCCCCCTAGTTAACCCTTTCACCACTGATCACTGTATAACCGTTACGGGTGACGCTGGTTAGTTTGTTTATTTTTTATAGTGTCAGGGCACCCGCCGAATAAAGATTTAGCCCCCTGATCGCCCGGCGGTGATATGCGTCGCCCCAGGCAGCGTCAGATTAGCGCCAGTAACGCTAACACCCACGCACGCAGCATACGCCTCCCTTAGTGGTATAGTATCTGATCGCATCAATATCTGATCTGATCAGATCTATACTAGCGTCCCCAGCAGTTTAGGGTTCCCAAAAACACAGTGTTAGCGGGATCAACCCAGATACCTGCTAGCACCTGCGTTTTGCCCCTCCGCCCGGCTCGGCCCAGCCCACCCAAGTGCAGTATCGATCGATCACGGTCACTTACAAAACACTAAACGCATAACTGCAGCGTTCGCAGAGTCAGGCCTGATCCCTGTGATCGCTAACAGTTTTTTTGGTAGCGTTTTGGTGAAATGGCAAGCACCAGCCCCAGGCAGCGTCAGGTTAGTGCCAGTAGCGCTAACACCCACGCACGCACCGTACACCTCCCTTAGTGGTATAGTATCTGAACGCATCAATATCTGATCCGATCAGATCTATACTAGCGTCCCCAACAGTTTAGGATTCCCAAAAACGCAGTGTTAGCGGGATCAGCCCAGATACCTGCTAGCACCTGCGTTTTGCCCCTCCGCCCGGCCCAGCCCAGCCCACCCAAGTGCAGTATCGATCGATCACTGTCACTTACAAAACACTAAACGCATAACTGCAGCGTTCGCAGAGTCAGGCCTGATCCCTGCGATCGCTAACAGTTTTTTTGGTAGCGTTTTGGTGAACTGGCAAGCACCAGCCCCAGGCAGCGTCAGGTTAGTGCCAGTAGCGCTAACACCCACGCACGCACCGTACACCTCCCTTAGTGGTATAGTATCTGATCGGATCAATATCTGATCCGATCAGATCTATACTGGCATCCCCAGCAGTTTAGGGTTCCCAAAAACGCAGTGTTAGCGGAATCAGCCCAGATACCTGCTAGCACCTGCGTTTTGCCCCTCCGCCCGGCCCAGCCCAGCCCACCCAAGTGCAGTATCGATCGATCACTGTCACTTACAAAACACTAAACGCATAACTGCAGCGTTCGCAGAGTCAGGCCTGATCCCTGCGATCGTTAACAGTTTTTTTGGTAGCGTTTTGGTGAACTGGCAAGCGCCAGCGGCCTAGTACACCCCGGTCATAGTCAAACCAGCACTGCAGTAACACTTGGTGACGTGGCGAGTCCCATAAGTGCAGTTCAAGCTGGTGAGGTGGCAAGCACAAGTAGTGTCCCGCTGCCACAAAGAAGACAAACACAGGCCCGTCGTGCCCATAATGCCCTTCCTGCTGCATTCGCCAATCCTAATTGGGAACCCACCGCTTCTGCAGCGCCCGTACTTCCCCCATTCACATCCCCAACCAAATGCAGTCGGCTGCATGAGAGGCATTTTCTTTATGTCCTCCCGAGTACCCCTACCCAACGAACTCCCCCAAAAAAGATGTTGTGTCTGCAGCAAGCGCGGATATAGGAGTGACACCCGCTATTATTGTCCCTCCTGTCCTGACAATCCTGGTCTTTGCATTGGTGAATGTTTTGAACGCTACCATACACTAGTTGAGTATTAGCGTAGGGTACAGCATTGCACAGACTAGGACACACTTTCACAGGGTCTCCCAAGATGCCATCGCATTTTGAGAGACCCGAACCTGGAACCGGTTACAGTTATAAAAGTTACAGTTACAAAAAAAGTGTAAAAAAAAAAAAAAAAAACACAAACAAAAATATAAAATAAAAAGTAATAGTTGTAGTTTTATTGTTCTCTCTCTATTCTCTCTCTCTCTATTCTCTCTATTGTTCTGCTCTTTTTTACTGTATTCTATTCTGCAATGTTTTATTGTTATTATGTTTTATCATGTTTGCTTTTCAGGTATGCAATTTTTTATACTTTACCATTTACTGTGCTTTATTGTTAGCCATATTTTTGTCTTCAGGTACAGCATTCACGACTTTGAGTGGTTATACCAAAATGATGCTTGCAGGTTTAGGTATCATCTTGGTATCATTCTTTTCAGCCCGCGGTCGGCTTTCATGTAAAAGCAATCCTAGCGGCTAATTAGCCTCTAGACTGCTTTTACAAGCAGTGGGAGAGAATGCCCCCCCCCCCCATCGTCTTCCGTGTTTTTCTCTGGCTCTCCTGTCTCAACAGGGAACCTGAGAATGCAGCCGGTGATTCAGCCAGCTGACCATAGAGCTGATCAGAGACCAGAGTGGCTCCAAACATCTCTATGGCCTAAGAAACCGGAAGCTACGAGCATTTTATGACTTAGATTTCGCCGGATGTAAATAGCGCCATTGGGAAATTGGGGAAGCATTTTATCACACCGATCTTGGTGTGGTCAGATGCTTTGAGGGCAGAGGAGAAATCTAGGGTCTAATAGACCCCAATTTTTTCAAAAAAGAGTACCTGTCACTACCTATTGCTATCATAGGGGATATTTACATTCCCTGAGATAACAGTAAAAATGATTAAAAAAAAAAAAAATGAAAGGAACAGTTTTAAAATAAGATAAAAAAGCAAAAAAATAATAAAGAAAAAAAAAAAAAAAAAAAAAAAAAGCACCCCTGTCCCCCCTGCTCTCGCGCTAAGGCGAACGCAAGCGTCGGTCTGGCGTCAAATGTAAACAGCAATTGCACCATGCATGTGAGGTATCACCGCGACGGTTAGATCGAGGGCAGTAATTTTAGCAGTAGACCTCCTCTGTAAATCTAAAGTGGTAACCTGTAAAGGCTTTTAAAGGCTTTTAAAAATGTATTTATTTTGTTGCCACTGCACGTTTGTGCGCAATTGTAAAGCATGTCATGTTTGGTATCCATGTACTCGGCCTAAGATCATCTTTTTTATTTCATCAAACATTTGGGCAATATAGTGTGTTTTAGTGCATTAAAATGTAAAAAAGTGTGTTTTTTCCCCAAAAAATGCGTTTGAAAAATCGCTGCGCAAATACTGTGTGAAAAAAAAAAATGAAACACCCACCATTTTAATCTGTAGGGCATTTGCTTTAAAAAAATATATAATGTGTGGGGGTTCAAAGTAATTTTCTTGCAAAAAAAAATAATTTTTTCATGTAATCAAAAAGTGTCAGAAAGGGCATTGTCTTCAAGTGGTTAGAAGAGTGGGTGATGTGTGACATAAGCTTCTAAATGTTGTGCATAAAATGCCAGGACAGTTCAAACCCCCCCCAAATGACCCCATTTTGGAAAGTAGACACCCCAAGCTATTTGCTGAGAGGCATGTCGAGTCCATGGAATATTTTATATTGTGACACAAGTTGCGGGAAAGAGACAAATTTTTTTTTTTTTTTTTTTTTTTTTGCACAAAGTTGTCACTAAATTATATATTGCTCAAACATGCCATGGGAATATGTGAAATTACACCCCAAAATACATTCTGCTGCTTCTCCTGAGTACGGGGATACCACATGTGTGAGACTTTTTGGGAGCCTAGCCGCGTATGGGACCCCGAAAACCAAGCACCGCCTTCAGGCTTTCTAAGGGCGTAAATTTTTGATTTCACTCTTCACTGCCTATCACAGTCTCGGAGGCCATGGAATGCCCAGGTGGCACAAACCCCCCCCAAATGACCCCATTTTGGAAAGTAGACACCCAAAGCTATTTGCTGAGCGGTATAGTGAGTATTTTGCAGACCTCACTTTTTGTCACAAAGTTTTGAAAATTAAAAAAAGAAAAAAAAAATTTTTTTTTTTGTCTTTCTTCATTTTCAAAAACAAATGAGAGCTGCAAAATACTCACCATGCCTCTCAGCAAATAGCTTGGGGTGTCTACTTTCCAAAATGGGGTCATTTGGGGGGGGTTTGTGCCACCTGGGCATTCCATGACCTCCGAAACTGTGATAGGCAGTGAAGAGTGAAATCAAAAATGTACACCCTTAGAAATCCTGAAGGCGGTGATTGGTTTTCGGGGTCCCGTACGCGGCTAGACTCCTAAAAAGTCCCACACATGTGGTATCCCCATACTCAGGAGAAGCAGCAGAATGTATTTTGGGGTGCAATTCCACATATGCCCATGACCTGTGTGAGCAATATATCATTTAGTGACAACTTTGTGCAAAAAAAAAAAAAATAAATAAATAAATTGTCACTTTCCCGCAACTTGTGTCAAAATATAAAATATTCCATGGACTCAACATGCCTCTCAGCAAATAGCTTGGGGTGTCTACTTTCCAAAATGGGGTCATTTGGGGGGGGTTTGTGCCATCTGGGCATTTTATGGCCTTCAAAACTGTGATAGGTAGTGAGGAGTAAAATCAAAAATGTACGCCCTTAGAAATCCTGAAGGCGGTGATTGGTTTTCGGGGCCCCGTATGCGGCTAGGCTCCCAAAAAGTCCCACACATGTGGTATCCCCATACTCAGGAGAAGCAGCTAAATGTATTTTGGGGTGCAATTCCACATATGCCCATGGCCTGTGTGAGCAATATATCATTTAGTGACAACTTTTTGTAATTTTTTTTTTTTTTTTTTTTTTTTGTCATTATTCAATCACTTGGGACAAAAAAAATGAATATTCAATGGGCTCAACATGCCTATCAGCAATTTCCTTGGGGTGTCTACTTTCCAAAATGGGGTCATTTGTGGGGGTTTTGTACTGCCCTGCCATTTTAGCACCTCAAGAAACGACATAGGCAGTCATAAATTAAAGGCTGTGTAAATTCCAGAAAATGTACCCTAGATTGTAGGCGCTATAACTTTTGCGCAAACCAATAAATATACACTTATTGACATTTTTTTTACCAAAGACATGTGGCCAAATACATTTTGGCCTAAATGTATGACTAAAATTGAGTTTATTGGATTTTTTTTAGAACAAAAAGTAGAAAATATCATTTTTTTTCAAAATTTTCGGTCTTTTTCCGTGTATAGCGCAAAAAATAAAAACGGCAGAGGTGATCAAATACCATCAAAAGAAAGCTCTATTTGTGGGAAGAAAAGGACGCAAATTTCGTTTGGTTACAGCATTGCATGACCGCGCAATTAGCAGTTAAAGCGACGCAGTGCCAATTTGTAAAAAGTGCTCTGGTCAGGAAGGGGGTAAATCCTTCCGGGGCTGAAGTGGTTAATATAGGGGGTCAACAATGCCAAGTGTTGGTGAAAGCAGGGGTCCGTCATCTGGAGATAATTCCGAAAAACATCTGGATTATTCTCCAGATGGAGCTCCCGCAGCAAAGGCATATGACATAATTAGTCACGATTAATAAAGCAACCAATTTTTGGTCCAAGAACTCCTCCTCCTGTTCCTGGACTTGGGTTAAAGCAATAACTCCAAGGCCAATAATAAATAACACGTTATCTCCTCTGATTCCACAACATGTCTGGTTGACGAACAGCCGTTCAGAAACGAATTGAAAAGCACAAAATTAAAAGTGCTAAATGAAAAGCCTAAATGAAAAGCGCAAAATGAAAAGCGCAAATCAACACTCACCAAACTTCTACTAACACGAAATTAGCAGAAGGAGCCAAAATGGTGGTGCTAAAGAGCTGAAAAACCACGTAGTACGTCACTACATTCGTGTTTGTTGGCCGACAATTCTTTGCCGTTTGTATGCAAGACAAAATCCAGGCACATGCCTTCAGACAAAAGTCAGAGGTTTTGTCTGCAGAAAATCCAATCGTGTGTACGAGGCTTTAGGCTAGGGAGAAACCTGTGCCCTCTCATTTGCTGGAGGTTAGATGCTTCCCTATACCTGAAAACACTGGGCTATCTATCCACAGAGGAAGGAGGAGCAGTGCAGGAATCCTGACAATCTAAGAATAGGTGAGGTGGGAGAGCCCTTCAAAATCACACTATAATTTTTTCCTGAATGGAAAGTGTTTTTTTACTCTTTGTCTTGACACCTTCGGGACATTAATTCTGCCAGGTTTGCCAAATTGGTAGCCCTTTCCAGTTAGCTGGGCAAATGCAACCTTAAATAGGGATCTTTATTTGGACAGGTGCACCCTAGTTTTGGTAAATATGAGAGATGTCAACCTGGAAAAACATTTTCACATCTTACATCTGTCTCCTTACTAGGGATGAGCCGAACACCCCCCGGTTCGGTTCGCACCAGAACCTGCGAACGGCCCGAAAAATTTGCACGAACGTTAGAACCCCATTAACATCTATGGGACTCGAACGTTCGTAATCAAAAGTGCTAATTTTAAAGGCTAATTTGCATGGTATTGTCCTAAAAAGGGTTTGGGGACCCGGGTCCTGCCCCAGGAGACATGTATCAATGCAAAAAAAACTCTTAAAAATGTCAGTTTTTTCGGGAGCAGTGATTTTAATGATGCTTAAAGTTAAAAAAAAAAGTGAAATATTCCTTTAAATATCATACCTGGGGGGTGTCTATAGTATGCCTGTAAAGTGGCGTGTGTTTCCCGTGCTTAGAACAGTCCCTGCACAAAATGTCATTTTTAAAGGAAAAAAAGTCATTTAAAACTGCTCACGGCTTTAATGTAATGTTGGGTCCTGGCAATATGGATGAAAATCAGTGAGACAAACAGCATGGGTACCCCCCAGTCCATTACCAGGCCCTTTGGGTCTTGTATGGATATTAAGGGGAACCCCGCACCTAAATTAAAAAAAGGAAAGGCATGGGGCCACCAAGCTCTATATACTCTGAACAGCAGTATACAGGCGGTGCAAACAAGACAGGGACTGTAGATTTGTTGTTAAGTAGAATCTGTTTGTAATTTTGAACTGGTACATTTTTAACGTGTTTAGCTCCAGCCAAAAAATCTATTTTAAGCTTTTTGGAAAACATAGGGAAGGGTTATCACCCCTGTGACATTTGTTTTGCTGTCTGTGCTCCTCTTCAGAAGATTTCACCTCACTTTTTGTCCCAATGACAAATGTTTTTTGAAAATTTGGGGTTTTTTGTGAAATAAGAATTGGTGATAAAGCATCAGTGGAAAGGAGAAACGTTTTTCCCATATTAACTCTTACAGGAGAGAATTTCCCTTCCTAGGGGTAGATTTCATCTCACTTCCTGTTGTCTCCTTCTGTTTGCAAGTAGGAGTCGTTTGTAAGTTGGATGTTTGAAAGTAGGGGCCTGCCCTATATACTCAGCAGAAATTTGGGCCTTAGGTGTTGTTGTGGCCACAACAATGTAAGTCCTCACAGGGCACTGCTGTGAAATATTAGATCAAGAATTGTAATTACATGCCCCTGTTGAACAGGGGCAGAAAAATTGGGCCTTTGGTGGTGGTGGTGCTAGTGCCACAGCACTGTAAGTCCTCAGTCGCTCTTGGTGGGTGCAGAAACGGGCCCTGCTGTGAAATATTAGATCAAGAATTGTAATTACATGCCCCTGTTGAACAGGGGCTGAAAAATTGGGTCTTAGGCACTGGTGCTGGTGCCACAACACTGCAACCCCTAACAGATACTCTAGTTAGAACGCAGAAACGAGCCCTGCTGCAAAGTATTGCATTAAAAATTGTAATTACACGCCCCTGTTAAACAGGGGCTGAAAAATTGGGCCTTAGGCACTGGTGGTGGCGCCCAGAACCAAAAATGTTCTTACAAGCTATCAGCGTGATCATTGAGGAGGAAGAGGATAATTACTCAGGATAGTCACTCAGCATCAGCATAGGCAGTGTTTGAAGGGATCTGAGATTTTTAAAAAAATTATTCGGTTACATCAGCATCAGGTGCTTGGTAGCTGGTGGTGATCCAAGACTGATTCATTTTTATGAAGGTCAGTCGATCGACCAAGTCGGTGGACAGACGCACCCTGTGATCGGTTGCAAAGCCTCCAGCAGCACTGAATGTGTGTTCCGAAAGAACGCTGGATGCAGGACAGGCCAGTAGCTCAATTGCATACTGTGCAAGCTCTGGCCAGTGATCCATCCAAGACCCAGTAACCCAAAGGATTTTCAGTGGGAAAGGTGTCCAAGTCAGATCTTGCCCCTAGGTATTCCTGCACCATGGAAAACAGACGCTGGCGATGGTTGCTGGAACCGATCATACCTTGGGGCTTGCGACCAAACAATTGTCTGAACACATCGGTCAGATGGCCACCTTCTCCACCGCTCCTTCTTTGACTGACCGAAGCCTCAGCAACATGTTGTCCAGAAACAGGAGTTTGTAACCTCCCAGTCTCTGGGAACGCGTTGCACAGACCTTTCTGCAAGGTCTCCCGAAGATGTTTCATCCTCTGCTCCCTCTGCGATGGCAAGATAAGGTCCGCAACCTTACCCTTGTAACGTGGATCAAGGAGGGTTGCCAGCCAGTATTGGTCCTTCTCCTTGATACCATGAATACGAGGATCCTTACGCAGGCTTTGCAGGATCAGGGAGGCCATGCAGCGTAGGTTTGTTGAGGCATTCGGTCCGGAGTCCTCTGGGTCACTAAGGACGACATGGTCCGCAGCCACCTCCTCCCAGCCACGTACAAGTGCATGTGTTTCTTGGGACTGATCCCTTAAAGACTGCTGCTGATGCTGAGTGCCAGGCTCCACCTCCATACTGACACAATCCTCCTCCTCTTCCTGTGTGATCGGCGTGCACGCAGGAACACTGTCTGGATAAAGGGGGCCTTGAGAGCTAAGGAAGTCCTCCTCTTCCTGCCTCTGTTCTGCCTCAAGTGCCCTGTCCTTTATTCTACGCAGCGTGTGCTCCAACAGGTGGACAAGGGGGACAGTGTCACTGATGCATGCACTGTCACTGCTCACCATCCTCGCGGCCTCCTCAAATGGTGACAGGACAGTGCATGCATCCCTGATCATGGCCCACTGGGGTGGGGAAAAAAAAACAAGCTCCCCTGACCCTGTCCTGGTGCCATAGTCGCACAGGTACTCATTGATGGCCCTCTGCTGCATGTGCAGCCGCTGCAGCATGGCCAACGTTGAGTTCCACCTGGTGGGCATGTCACAGATTAGGCGGTTCTTGGGCAGGTTAAACTACTTTTGGAGGTCTGCCAGCTGAGCACTGGCATTATATGACCGTCAGAAATGCACACAGACTTTCCTGGCCTGCCTCAGGACATCCGGTAAGCCCGGGTACCTGCCCAAGAACCGCTGCACCACCAAGTTAAGGACATGAGCCAAACAGGGCACATAGGTCATTTGTCCCTGTCGGAGGGCAGAGAGGAGGTTGGTGCCATTGTTGCAAACCACCATTCCTGCCTTAAGTTGGCATGGCGTCAACCACCTCTTAACCTGCCCCTGCAGAGCTGACAGAACCTCTACCCCAGTGTGGCTCCTGTCCCCCAAGCACACCAGCTCAAGCACTGCATGGCATCCTTTGGCCTGCATACTTGCGTAGCCCCTTGAACGCCTACGGAGCACCACTGGTTCCGAGGACAAAGCACAGGAAGAGGCCATGGAGGAAGAAGAAGAGCAGGGGGTGGAGGAGAGAGGTGTGTCACAATCATTAGTAGTGGCATTTTGGAGGCGTGGTGGCGGAACAACCTCCAACACTACTGCACCTTGTCCTGCATCCTTCCCAGCTGCCAGCAGAGTCACCCAATGTGCTGTGAAACTTAGGTAACGTCCCTGTCCATGCCTGCTGGACCATGAGTCAGTGGTAATATGCACCTTACCACTGACCACCCTGTCCAGCGAGGCCAAGACATTGCCTTCCACATGCCGGTAGAGAGCCAGAATCGCCTTCCGTGAGAAAAAGTGGCGTTTGGGTACCTGCCACTGAGGAACCGCACATTCCACAAACTCACGGAAGGGGGCAGAGTCTACCAACTGAAAAGGCAGCAGTTGAAGTGCTAGCAATTTTGCCAAGCTAGCATTCAACCGCTGGGCATGTGGATGGCTGGGAGCGAACTTCTTTCGGCGGTGCAGCAGCTGGGGCAGGAAAATTTGCCTGGTACAATCTGACGTTGGTGTACCGAAAGCAGATTGCCCACAAGTACTTGGCTGTGACACACCTAATTCTACACCTTCATTCCTCTCAATGCAGGTCTCAGAGAGGACTGAAGGTATAGTGGGGTTGGAGATCTCAGCTGATGAGGAGCAAGGAGAGGTCCTCTATGTTCTTTGGTGTGGGTCTTTTAGATACGCTTGCCAACGAACTGCATGGCAGGTCAACATATGTCTGGTCAAGCATGTGGTGCCCAAGCGGGAGATGTTTTGGCCACGCAAGATATTCTTGAGACATATGTTGCAAATAGCAGCGGTGCCTCGTTGGTGATGTGCCTCCTCCTCCTCCTCCTCTCCTATCAGGCACCCACGTTGAATCAGTGACCTCATCATCCCCTCCCTCCTCATCACTGGAGCAAACCTGGCAGTATGCTGCAGCAGGGGGAGCATGACTGCCAGATTGCTGTCCTTCTTGGGCACCCCCTTTGTCCGTGCTCACGTTACTGCCTTCATCTAGCTCAGTATCATCATCAGAGCCTTCTAAACGCCGGGCATCCTCCTGGAGTATGTACCCAACACTGTGGTCAAACAGTTTGAGGGACTCCTCAGGAGAACATGGTGGGCTAGGGAAGGAGTCACTGATGCCATTGAGCCGAGGGAAGAGGCCGCGTTGGCAGCTGCTTTGCCAGACAAAGTACCCTGAGCAAGGGTAAAAGAGGATGAGGAGGATGAGGACGGCTTGGTCACCCACTCGACCAAGTCTTCCGCATGTTGCGGCTCAACACAGCCAGCTGCCGAAAAAAAGGCCAAGCATGTCCCACGGCCACATGCTGATGAGGATGCACCGTCTCCACAACCAGCACTGTTGCCTCTAGACACAGAGCCTGCTTGCCCTCTTTTATTGGCTTGTGACTGTCTGCCTCTCCTTTTTGGCTTTCCAGACATACTAATGGCCTGTAGCTGCACTAAGCTGGGATATATATATATATATATATATATATATATATATATATATATATATATATACTGATACTGCAGCTAGCAAAATCAACTGCCTGCCTGTAGTATGAGAACACCAACAACCTTCTACAGGTAGCTTTATCTGAACACTGTGCAGAGCTCGCAAGAAACTAACTTGTAGCTTATTTAGCTGCCTGTGGTAGTGATAGGATCAGGAAAACACCACCAACCTTCTACAGGTAGCTTTAGCTGAACACTGTGCAGAGCTCGCAAAAAACTAACTTGTAGCTTATTTAGCTGCCTGCGGTAGTGATAGGATCAGGAAAACACCACCAACCTTCGACAGGTAGCTTTAAGTGAACACTGTGCAGAGCTCACAAAAAACTAACTTGTAGCTTATTTAGCTGCCTGCGGTAGTGATAGGATCAGGAAAACACCACCAACCTTCTACAGGTAGCTTTAGCTGAACACTGTGCAGAGCTCGCACTACACTAACTTGTAGTTTTAGCTGAACACTGTGAGGAGGATGCACTACACTAACTTGTAGCTTTAGCTGAACACTGTTCAGAGGATGCACTACACTAACTTGTAGCTTTAGCTGAACACTGTGCAGAGGTCGCACTACACTAACTTGTAGTTTTAGCTGAACACTGTTCAGAGGACGCACTACACTAACTTGTAGCTTTAGCTGAACACTGTGCAGAGGTCCCACTACACTAACTTGTAGTTTTAGCTGAACACTGTGAGGAGGACACACTACACCAACTTGTAGCTTTAGCTGAACACTGTGAGGAGAACGCACTACCCTAACTTGTAGCTTTAGCTGAACACTGTGCAGAGGTCACACTAAACTAACTTGTAGCTTTAGCTGAACACTGTGAGGAGGACGCACTACCCTAACTTGTAGCTTTAGCTGAACACTGTGCAGAGGTCACACTAAACTAACTTGTAGCTTTAGCTGAACACTGTGAGGAGGACGCACTACCCTAACTTGTAGCTTTAGCTGAACACTGTGCAGAGGTCGCACTAAACTAACTTGTAGCTTTAGCTGAACACTGTGAGGAGGACGCACTACACTAACTTGTAGCTTTAGCTGAACACTGTGCAGAGGTCGCACTACACTAACTTGTAGTTTTAGCTGAACACTGTGAGGAGGACGCACTACACTAACTTGTAGCTTTAGCTGAACACTGTGCAGAGGTCGCACTACACTAACTTGTAGTTTTAGCTGAACACTGTGAGGAGGACGCACTACACTAACTTGTAGCTTTAGCTGAACACTGTGCAGAGGTCGCACTACACTAACTTGTAGTTTTAGCTGAACACTGTGAGGAGGACGCACTACACTAACTTTTAGCTTTAGCTGAACACTGTGCAGAGGTCGCACTACACTAACTTGTAGTTTTAGCTGAACACTGTGAGGAGGACACACTACACCAACTTGTAGCTTTAGCTGAACACTGTGAGGAGAACGCACTACCCTAACTTGTAGCTTTAGCTGAACACTGTGCAGAGGTCACACTAAACTAACTTGTAGCTTTAGCTGAACACTGTGAGGAGGACGCACTACCCTAACTTGTAGCTTTAGCTGAACACTGTGCAGAGGTCACACTAAACTAACTTGTAGCTTTAGCTGAACACTGTGAGGAGGACGCACTACCCTAACTTGTAGCTTTAGCTGAACACTGTGCAGAGGTCGCACTAAACTAACTTGTAGCTTTAGCTGAACACTGTGAGGAGGACGCACTACACTAACTTGTAGCTTTAGCTGAACACTGTGCAGAGGTCGCACTACACTAACTTGTAGTTTTAGCTGAACACTGTGAGGAGGACGCACTACACTAACTTGTAGCTTTAGCTGAACACTGTGCAGAGGTCGCACTACACTAACTTGTAGTTTTAGCTGAACACTGTGAGGAGGACGCACTACACTAACTTTTAGCTTTAGCTGAACACTGTGCAGAGGTCGCACTACACTAACTTGTAGTTTTAGCTGAACACTGTGAGCAGGACGCACTACACCAACTTGTAGCTTTAGCTGAAAACTGTGAGGAGGACGCACTACCCTAACTTGTAGCTTTAGCTGAACAATGTGCAGAGGTCACACTAAACTAACTTTTAGCTTTAACTGAACACTGTGAGGAGGACGCACTACACTAACTCTAAATAGTCTAGCTGCCTGACTGTGGTACTAATAGGATCAAAAGAACACCAGCAATTTTCTTCAGGTAGCTGTAAGTACTGTAACAAGACAAGCCTGCCTGTCAGTAGGAAGATAACAGGAACGGATCTAGCTTAACTGAATACAGTGTATATATATATATATATATATATATATATATACAACACCTGGGATGCATATATATACAAAATACACTGTAAGTGCAGCTAACTCACTGACTGTCCTGCCTAATCTAGCTAACTCAAATGAAATGACACTGTCTCTCTGTCTATCTAAGCACGCTGGAACACACTACAGAGGGCTGCCGTGCAGGTGGCCTTATATAGTGTGGGGCATGTTCTAAACCCCCTGAGTCATAATTGGCCAAAGCCACCCTGGCTTTGGACAATTACAGCTCTCTCTACTGACGGCGCTGTGATTGGCCAAGCATGCGGGTCATAGTGCATGCTTGGCCAATCATCAACCAGCAATGCACTGCGATGCCGCAGTGAATTATGGGCCGTGGCGCGTCACACGAATTTGGTGCGAACGGCCCATAACGCTCGCAATTCGGCGAACGATCGAACAGCCGATGTTCGAGTCGAACATGGGTTCGACTCGAAAGCGAAGCTCATCAATACTCCTTACATATCTCATTTCTGCATCCCCCACTTACAGCTCACCTCTGGACCATTATCCTCAACTCATCTCTGCTCCCCCCCATATAGCTCATCTCTGCCCCTCTTCCACATCTCATCTCTACTTCCTTCCACATCTCACTTCTGCACCCTCTGTCCACATCTCTGACTTCTGTACCCCACTCCATCCAAAGCCCTCCCAATCCACAGTGTTAGGGTATTGAAATAATGCACTGGAAGCTTCTTGGATGCAGAGAATACTTTACCTTCATGGACGAATAGCTGAACATGTCTTTACATAGTGGTAACAAGAAGAAGGATACAACTAAATACACAGAGAGAGATAACACTTCCTTTGATTACATTCCCATAGATACACACTACAGTGTCACCTGCTGGGTAGAAAGGTATATTGCATACAGTATATAGTTCATAGTACTTTACATTACATGCTGTTGTCCTTCCAACACCCCTTCTCGACAGCGTGTGCTTTATCAAATTAAAAGGCTTCTTCTGGAAATAACTATGATGTTCCATCAACAAAGGCTTGGTGAGTGCATTAGCAGTCATCTCCTCTGATGGGCAGTATTGAATGTCAATAACACCTTGTTCTTGACTATCCCTCAGTAGGTGATACTTGATGTCGATGTGTTTGGTCCTAGGATTAACCCTTTCTGATTGCGTAAGCTTTATACATCCCTGGTTGTCTTCAAAAATGTGAATTGGTTTTGACATGTCTATCCCAATGTCCTCAAAAAGTTGACAAATCCATATAGCTTCTTGACACGCGTGTGCTGCTGCAATGTACTCTGCTTCAGTTGATGATAGAACGACAGTTGCTTGCTTTTGACTAGACCAACTTATGGTTCCTTCCCCATACTGGAAGATGAATCCACTTTTGGATTTGTGGTCTGTGCAGTCCCCGACCCAATCAGCATCTACATACCTGACCAGTTTTGGATATGATGTTGCTGGTAACCGCAACTTCATCTGAATTGTTCCTTTGGAGGTACTGCATCACTCTTTTTATTGCGTTCCAGTCTCGCTGACAGGGAGCTGAGACTTTACTGCATAGAATGCCCACTGCTGCGGCTATGTCTGGTCTTGTCACAGTGGCAACATATAGCAGCTTACCGATTGCTCCGTTTTCTGCTTCATTGCTCTTTTGATAGCCTGGTTCCATAGCATCTTGCACATGGAATTGTTCCAAGATTTTGGAGATTTTCTGAGATTGGTTGAGAAGATAACTTCCACCTTCTTCTCTCTCTATATGCATTCCAAGATATTTGCTAATGTTCCCTAGTTCTTTGATTTCAAAATTTTCTTTCAGCTTGTGAACTATCTGATTATAATCCCTTTCTTGTTCAAAACAGGTTATTTGTCATCAACATAGATAAAGATGTATATCCATCTGTCTTCTTGATTGGGGGGGGGTAAAAATGTGGGGGTAGTTGCCAAAGCTAGGTTAGCTGGGTTAGATTTTTCCAAGACGATCACTACTATGTTTCGCCAGAATATGCTGTTACACAAGATCTTCCCAGAGTAGTGTATATCCACAGCGATAGGATTACTTAGCAGAAATACTTAAAGAAGTTAAAAATCCTCCAAGACATCCGATTATCTGAGGGATAGGTTCACTAACCTTAAAGTATAACTAAAAGCAAAACTTTTTTTAGTTTTGGACAGAGTGGTGATGGATTAGAACGCCTGTCAGTTTTTATTGCTGTCTGGGCCCCTGTTAAGGAGATTCACCCACTCTATTTGTTCTGTTTAGCATTATTATTAAAAGTAAAAGTAAAAGAAAATCCCACATTTTGGGCTGTCCCCAGAAAAGTAATCTTCCAATGGTGACACTAGTTCTGTTGACCTTGGGGTCCCCAAGGAATTCCCTTAATTTTCAGCGATTTCCTCTCACTTCCCGCATGGCTATGGGACAGAAAGTGCAGGGAAATCCCCCAAATGGGGCACAGATTGTAAAAAAAAAAAAAAAAAAAAAAAAACTGACGGCTATAACCCTCCCTTGATCTTTCCAAAATGGAAAAAAAAATGTCTATAGTTTGACTTTAAATGTATTTCGGTATATGGATATGTGCTTGCAGGACTATGAATGCACTATACATACATCTTTGAAAGCAAAATTCTCAATATCTTGTCATCTATCACAGGGTCAAATGAATATACATAACAACAAGTATAGGCGCAACAACTCAGAATTCACATGATGTCAAGATCTACGTCTGCTATTACATAATAATCGGAATGGGGTTTGTGAAATGGAAACTAAGATGATAAATAGTCCATACAGCAAGCACAGGCTGATAAGTCTATGTGATGATGCTTGCGGGGGAATAAACACATCCAAAGGAAGCAAGCAGGGGATCCCCCCCATCAGGGATTTGTGACATTATCTGGAGGAAGGAGATCATGAGAGAGCCGAGGTGAGCGAGCATAGATCAGGAAGAACATAGCCTTGTGAAAAGGTGGATGGAGCCAGCGGTCTCCTATGCTCCAAGCCTCGCTCTGAGGCCACCTTCCGAAGCCGGCTTATACTAAATCCGGAAGAGCTTCTACTACACACAGCACAGACCACATATGGCACAGATTGGGAGCGTTATCCGTGACACCTGATACCATGCTTGTTTTCTTCTTGATAATGTGAGTTTATGTTTTTGTGATTAAAGTGTTATTTTATATAAAAACGACTGCACCCAGAGGCGCCTCTCTACTTGTTGTGTTTCAAATGAATATACACTGTGTGCACAATTATCAGGCAAGTTGTATTTTTGAGGATTCATTTAATTATTAAACAACTACAGTGCTCTCTGTCAATCCAAAATGCAGATTATTGCGCAGTGTTGCAGAGTGTTGCAGAGTATTGCAGAGTATTGCACAGTATTGCAGAGTATTGCACAGTGTTGCAGAGTATTGCGCAGTGTTGCAGAGTATTGCGCAGTGTTGCAGAGTGTTGCAGAGTATTGCACAGTGTTGCAGAGTATTGCGCAGTGTTGCAGAGTATTGCCATTATTTACATTGAGCAGCGCTGTGGGCACTAAACATCCAGCCCACTGCGCTGCTGCCATCTCTCCCCCTCTCCCCTCGCACTATACCGATCAGTACAGAGAGGGGAGGGAGGAACCGGCATAACAAACGGGTTTGTTTACAAGTGATCGCTCCATCATTTGACGGAACGATCACGTGGTAAACGGCCGCGATCAGCGGCTATTTACAGTGATCCGTGATGCACCGGGTCCTCTGGACCCGGCGGTCATGGATGTTCCCGGGTGTGCACCCCAGGGGGCGCGCGGGAGCAACATTCTGGAATGACGTCCATGGACGTCCACCCAGAACTAGCCGACCGCGCTGTTGCCGTCTTTCGGCAATGGCCCGGTCGGCAAGTGGTTAAGAAAGTAAATGTGATGTTTTGGTTTTCTATGTCTATGTGTGCACAATTATTGGGCAACTATTAGTGTGTAGAATTTATTTTCATCTGTTAAAGTGAGAATAATAAACAAAAACTCAAAATTTACAAATAAACATATCTGACATTTAAAAAAAAAAAAAGCAATCAATATAGCCACCCTTCTTTTCAAAAACAGCCACAAGCCTTCCATCCATGAAATCTGTCACTCTTCTAGACAAGGATGAAAACACCTTTGATAGGAAAGTACTTTTAGCACATCACATACTCAGGGCAAACAACAAGTAATGGTAAAACATTAGTCCAACATATAGAACAATCAGTGGTGGCACATCCACCCCTCCATCAATGTGTCCGGCCCCCTGACCTACATACAGGGCGCCGGACTATAGATTCCAATGGGGGGGGGGTTTGAAGCACGTGATTAGAGCCAGAGGCTTTAACCACTTCAGCCCCGGAAGGATTTACCAAACAAAATTGACGTCCTTTTTTTTCCCACAAATAGAGCTTTCTTTTCGTGGTACTTGATCACCTCTGCAGTTTTTATTTTTTGCGCTATAAACAAAAAAGAGCGACAATTTTGAAAAAAAGCAATATTTTTTACTTTTTGCTACAATAAATATTTCATCAAAAATATATAAAAAACAAATTTCTTCCACAGTTTAGGCCAATATGTATTCTTCTACATATTTTTGGTAAAAAAAAAAAATCGCAATTATTATTATTTATTATTATTATTATTATACAGGATTTATATAGCGCCGACAGTTTACGCAGCGCTTTAAAACATTAGGGCAGACAGTACAAGTACAATACAATTCAATACAGGAGGAATCAGAGGGCCCTGCTCGTTAGAGCTTACAATCTAGGAGGGAGGGTCAAGTTATACAAAAGGGTAATAGATGTGGGGGATGAGCTAATGGAGAAAATAGTACAGTTGTTAGATGGAGGCAGGATAGGCTTCTCTGAAGAGGAAAGTTTTCAGGGATTGCCTAAAAGTGGATACATTTGGAGACAGTCTGACAGATTGGGGTAGGGAATTCCAGAGGATGGGCGAGGCTCGGGAGAAGTCCTGGAGGCGGAGGATATGGGAGGAGGTGATGAGGGAGCTAGAGAGCAGGAGATCTTGGGAGGAACGGAGATGGCGATTAGGTTGGTATTTTGAGACTAGGTTAGTGATGTAGCTGGGGGCAGAGTTGTGGATGGCTTTGTAACTTATTGTTAGTATTTTGAATTTAATTCGTTGGGCGAGTGGTAACCAATGGAGGGATTGGCAGAGAGGGGTAGCAGACACTGAGCGGTTTGTGAGGTGGATGAGTCTGGCAGCAGCATTCATGATGGACTGAAGGGAGGATAGTCTGTTTAAAGGTAAGCCAATGAGGAGTGAGTTGCAGTAGTCGAGGCGAGAGATAACCAGGGAGTGAATCAGGAGCTTTGTGGTTTCATTGGTTAGAAAGGGACGTAGTTTAGAGATGTTGCGGAGGTTGAGGCGGCAAGCTTTGGAAAGGGATTGGATGTGGGGCCGAAAGGAGAGTTCAGAATCCAGGATAACACCTAGCACCCTGACATGTGGGGACGGGTGGATAGTTGTGCCATTGCTCTTGACAGACAAGTCAGGGGAAGAGGCACGTGGGGGAGGAAATATTATAAGCTTGGTTTTGGACAAGTTGAGTTTGAGGAAGTGGTGTGACATCCATATAGATATGTCGGTTAGTAAGTTAGTGATGCTTTAGGAGACTGATGGAGTGAGTTGAGGGGTGGAGAGATAGATTTGTGTGTCATCAGCATAGAAATGATATTGAAAGCTGTGAGAGGCTATCAGCTGACCCAGGGAAGAGGTGTAGATTGAAAATAAAAGAGGTCCAAGAACAGAACCTTGGGGGACCCCTACAGAGAAGGGAAGAGGAGTGGAGGAAGTAGAATTGTAAGTGACACTGAAGGTGCGTTGGGATAGGTAGGATGAGAGCCACTGAAGAGCACAGTCACAGAGACCGAGGGAGAAAAGTTTTTTGAGGAGGAGGGGGTGGTCAACCGTGTCAAAGGCAGCTGAAAGATCCAGAAGTAGGAGAAAAGAATAGTGTCCGTTGGTTTTTGCAGTTAGTAGGTCATTTGTGAGTTTTAAAAGAGCAGTTTCTGTGGAGTGTTGAGGGCGAAATCCAGATTGAAGGGGATCAAGAAGGTTGTTTTTAATGAGGTGGTCACTCAGTTGGTTGTAAACCAGGCGTTCAAGGAGTTTAGAGGAAAAGGGAAGCAAGGAGATAGGGCGTAGGTTGCTAAGATTGGTAGGGTCCAAGGACGGCTTTTTGAGTATGGGGGTGACCAGTGCATGTTTTAGAGCATCGGAGAAGATGCCAGAGGTGAGGGAGAGATTGAAGATGTGGGTTAGAGTGTAGGATGGAGTCAGAGGGCGACCGTAGCATTTGAGAGGGAATAGGGTCCAGGGGACAGGTGGTTAGGTGGGCGATAGAAAGGAGTTTAGCAACTTCATCTGTAGTAGCAGATTTGAATAGGGGGAGTGTCAGTTGTACCTGTTGACATGGGGTCTTAGCTGGGGGAGATACCTGTAGAATGGAGATTTCATCACGGATTGTATCAATCTTGTTTTTGAAGTGATTAGCGATTTCCTGGGCAGTGAGTAAGTCAGTGGGTGGAGGCGGTGGAGGACAAAGTAGAGAGTTGAAGGTAGAGAAGAGTTTACGGGGATTGGATGAAAAGGTGTTAATAAGAGTTGTAAAATAGGTTTGCTTGGTAGTGTGGAGGAAAGAATAGTATTTTTGGAGGGCAGATTTGTATTGGTTGAAGTCTTTGAGAGACTTAATCTTGTGCCACAGACGCTCAAGAGCGCGACTACGTTTTTTGTGAATTTTAGTGTCATCTGTTTGCCAGGGTTGTAGGGGTCGAGGCCTGATTCTGCGTGTAGTGAGGGGAGCGAGCTTGTCCAGGGTGGAGGACAGAGATTTATTGTAGATGGACGTGGCTTGGTTGGGGCAGGACAGGGGAGAGATTTTGTCATAGAGGTGGTCAGTAGCAGAATAGAGGAGAGAGGAGTTGAAGTTGCGAACATTTCTACGGGTGATGGTTAGGCGATTGGAGGGAAAGGTGGTGGAAGGCAGGGGGAGAGAGAAACTAATAAGGTGGTGGTCGGAGAGAGGAAAAGGATTGTTTGAGAAGTTGCATGGAGTGCATAGGTAGGAGAATACAAGGTCAAGGGTGTTGCCATCAGAGTGAGTAGAAGCCTGTACCCATGGGGACCCAGGTCAAATGAAGAGGTTAGACTAAGAAGTTTAGAAGTAGCAGGAGTGTTTGTATTAGCAGGGATGTTGAAATCACCGAGAAGGATTGTGGGAATTTCCGAAGAGAGAAAGTAGGGTAGCCAGGCAGAAAACTCATCAAGGAAAGTTGATAATGGTCCAGGGGGCCGGTAGATCACAGCAATTCTTAGGGAAGTAGGAGAGAATAGACGTATACAGTGGGCTTCGAATGATGAGAGGGAAATCGAGGGAGGAGGGTGAATAATCTGGAAGGTACTCTGGGGGGATAGGAGGAATCCCACTCCTCCTCATTTGCGTCCATTAGGTCTAGGGGAGTGAGCAATAAGCGTATATTGATTGGTTTGCCCAAAAGTTATAGCATCTACAAAATAGGGGATAGATTTATGGCATTTTTATTAATTTTTTTTTAATTAGTAATGGCAGCGATCTGCGATTTTTATCGTGCGACATTGCAGTGGACAAATCGGACACTTTTGACACTATTTTGGGACCACTGGCATTTATACAGCGATCAATGCTATAAAAATGCACTGATTACTGTGTAAATGTCACTGGCAGGTAAGGGGTTAAACACTAGGGGGCGATCAAGGGCTTAACTGTGTTCCCTCAGCATTTTCTAACTGTAGGGGGGATGGGCTCACTAGAACATGACAGAGATCACTGCTCCCGATCACTGGGAGCAGTAGATCCCTGTCATGTTGCTAGGCAGAACAGGTAAAAGCCTTGTTTACATCTCCCCGCTCTGCCTCCCCGTGCCACAATCACGGGCCACCGGTGGACATTGAGTCTGCGGGACCCGCAGGCATGCTCCTGCGGCGTGCGGCAGGCGCGCCCACTAGCCGCGGATGACGCGCAACGTACGGGTACGTTGTTTTGCACACCCGTGCCACTTTGCCGATATATATTGGCGTGAGCCGGTCGGCAAGTGGTTAATAGGCTTCAAAAAAGGCTGGGCTCGGAGCACAGAGCACTGCGCCCCGATCTCACCCACTATAGTGCAACTATAGTGAATGAATATTCGCTATTTTCACACTAAATCTCCTCCCAGCCAATCAGGAAGTGGGTTGTGAGACTCGTTTCCCGATTGGTCAAAACGTCAGGCAATCCTATTGGATGCCTAGCGCCTAGGAGGAGGAGAGAGGAGACACACGGTGGCTTGCATGGCGGAAGCCACCGTGCTGGAGGAGAGAACACCGGAGCCACTGCCCACAGCCCACCACCTAGATGGGGTCTGATGTTGTTGTTTGCCTTCCCCCCCACCCCAAAAAAAAAATCACCAGCCACCACTGAGTACAATATATTTAGATAGTTACTGTACATAGTATATCTGGTTGAAAAAAGACACTAGCATATCCAGTTTAACCAACATAGGGAAAAAAGGCATATATAGTACAAAGAACCTAATAGAATTAATTATGCAAAATCATTAAAATAACCTGCTCCAATGATCCAAAGTAATGCAAAATAATATTTTTATACATTGCAATTTGGAACCCAATTACCGTTTATGCTTAATAATCCTCCCATGCCAGAGAGTTCCCCCTACATTAATCATTGTATGATTTGTTTTTTATTCATCACAGACAGCATAATTTCTTCTAATATAATGCAGTCCAGTTAATATTCTGGTGAGAAGTGGGTGGCCCTCTGCTCTTTTTCACAGTATGAAATGCCTGTTTTTTTATTAAATGCAGTGAGTGTGTAGAAATTACTAATAGTGCACAGTTCCACTATGTAGGGCACACAAATCTCAACGGTTGGAGGCAAACATTAGAAGAACCAGAGAGGATCACAGTTGGCCAAACGTTATTTCATTTGTGGGGGCTGTAATCAATGGCTATATTTTTCTTGTTGGAATTGTTTTCCCTATTGGATCCCAGGAGCCAAAAGTAAATTGTTGCCAAAGCAACAACACATCAAGAAAATAGAATATTTCCTGCACGTTCTAGCTACAGATAGGATCACATCGTACAAATTCTTATGTGATATAACGATATGTTATTTGTATATATGTGTTATTTGATACATGTGTAATTTCTGCTTCACATTGATATATTTGGCTTGTCCTATCACAAAACCTCTCTATTACCCATCAGACCCATTACTTATAACCTACAGTATATAGTATTCCAAAGGTTAAAATATTTCAATATGATTGTCCTCTGATCAAGGGTCAATGGGGAAACCTCTCTATGCGTTTCACAGGCTGACTGTCTACTTCATCAGGAAAGTGTAGGAGGTGGATATCTGAAATAAAAATACTTTTTAAGATGCTGCTACTATTCAGTATATACTGTATCTTATAACACGTATAGTTCCAATTTTAAGCATTCAAATCTGTAATTGACATTCCACTTGGTAATCTATTTACTGCACCTTTCTACCATGTGCAGAAGGAGGTGCTATTATTCTTTTAATTTCATTATTATTATTATACAGGATTGATATAGCACCAACAGTTTACGCAGCGCTATACAATAAAAAGAGGGACAGTACAATGTTACATGATTAGTACCAAAAATAAGTTGATGTTTACAGGAGGGCTGTTAAAAATTAATCTGCTGTGGTTGTCAAATATGCTAGGTACACAACAGAATCAGATAACATTTTACATTATTTATGGAGGAATAAATAGCAGTGTCCTTCAGGTTCAACACGTGCAAAACAACTTCCTTGATAGCTTCTAATGAAAGATTAATTCATTTATTCAGTAGACCATCAAACAGCATTTAGCAGAGAATTCCAAGGCTGACCATCTTTATGTTTCTTCTTTTCATGTAAGGGTCTAAAATGTATCAGATTTTGCCGTCATTTACTACTTTAACTGGTTCCCGACCGGCTCACGTACTTTTACTGTGGCACAATGGCACCGCTGCGCGAAACCCCATACCCATAGGTGGCGCCCTCTTGCCGGCAGGGGACGTGACTCCGCTCTTCTTCTGTTGTTGAGGTGCAAGAACAGCAGGGCTTTTGTATGGAGCAGAGAGCCGTTACTAGTGCCGCTCATCCTTCTGGTGAACTGGCAAGCACCAGCGGCCTAGTACACCCTGGTCGTATATCCAGCACTGCAGTATCATGTGTTGACGTGGCAAGTCCCATAAGTGCAGTTCAAGCTGGTGCGGTGGCTAGCACAAGTAGTGTCCCACAGCCACCAAGAAGACAAACACAGGCCCATTGAGCCCATATTACCATTCCTGCTGCATTTGCCAATCCTAATTGGAAGCCCACCACTTCTGCAGCACCCGTATTTGCCCCATTCACTGGCTAACCTGGAATTCAGGTGGAAACAGTTGATTTTACGTCACTTGATTTTTATTCACTGTTTTTCACAGAAGATCTCTATAGATCTATTGTGGACCAAAGCAAGTTGTATGCTGGTCAATTCATGACAGCTAATCCTCAGTTGACCCTTGCTAGAGATTGGAAACCTGCTAAGTTTTCTGAATTTAAGAGTTTCCTGGCCCTATCCCTTCTCATGGGCATAACTAAAAAAAGTGAGTTGCGGTCATATTGGTCCACTGACCCAATTCACCATATGCATATGCCCGTGTTCTCTGCCTCCATGACCAGGACACGATACGAGCAGATCTTGCGGTTCATGCGTTTTAATGACAATGAACTCCATGCTGTGAAGGTTTCTTCAAAGTAAGAGCAATGAAAATGTGGAATAGACTCCCTCCAGAGGTGGTTCTGGCCAGCTCAGTAGATTGCTTTAAGAAAGGCCTGTATTCTTTCCTAAATGCACACAATATAACTGGGTAATAAGATTTATAGGGGGTCAGGAAGGAATTTTTTATCCTGCTGTAGCAAATTGGATCATGCTTTGCTGGTGTTTTTCGCCTTCCTCTGGATCAACTGTGGATATAGGATTGGGTATATGGGATTATTTGATATTTTTTATTTATTTATTTATTTATTTATTTATTTATTTATTTTTATAGTTGAACTAGATTGACTTGTGTCTTTTTTCAACCTGACTAACTATGTAACTCTGTCGTCCTCGGGGTGACCCTGAATTTGACCGGCTGTACAAAATTCGGTCCCTCATAAACCACTTCAACAAATAGTTGTTTACAAGCAGCCTTGTTTACTCCCGATAAAGTTGTTTGCATTGATGAGTCCCTGATTAAGTTTTCTGCCTACTTGTCATTCAAAGAGTATCTTCCCAGCAAGCGTGCCAGATATGGGGTCAAGATGTATAAGCTCTGTGACAGGGCAATAGGCTATACATATAGTTTTATGGTTTACGAGGGAAAAGATAGTTATGTGGAGCCTGAGAACTGCCCAAACTACAGAGGGAGCGCTGGTAAGATTGTGTAGGACTTGGTATCACCCTTATTCGGAAAGGGGTACCACTTGGACAATTATTACACAAGCATGCCACTTTTTAGTCACTTGTTTGATCATAAAATTGGCGCATGTGGCACCCTGCG
Organism: Aquarana catesbeiana; assembly: GCF_042186555.1. Lineage (NCBI taxonomy): Eukaryota > Metazoa > Chordata > Amphibia > Anura > Ranidae > Aquarana > Aquarana catesbeiana. The sequence goes on along the minus strand of NC_133334.1, from coordinate 207,421,154 downwards.
ATCTAATCACCGGGCTTACCCCAGCCCTCCCTGGTACCCCTATCAATCGATCACCCCAAAGAAGCTGTCGTGCCTGTGGAAAACACGGATATAGGCATGACAGCCGCTATTATTGTCCCTCCTGTCCTGGCCAACCTGGTCTTTGCATCTGTGAATGTTTCGAACCCTACCACACAATAGTGGAGTATTAGCATAGGGTACAGCACTGCACAGTCTAGGACACACTTTCACAGGGTCTCCAACGATGCCATCGCATTTTGAGAGACCCAAACCTGGAACCATTACAGTTACAAATAAAAGTGTAAAAACAAAAAAAAGTTGAAAAAATAAAAATAGTTTCTATTGTTCTCTCTCTATTCCCTCTCTATTGTTCTGCTCTGTTTTACTGTATTTTTTAACTGCAATGTTTTATTGTTACTATATTTTATCTTGTTTGCTTTTCAGGTATGCAATTCTTTTATACTTTACTGTTTACTGTGTTTTATTGTTAACCATTATTTTCTTCTCAGGTACACCAGTCAGCAGCAGCACTGATTTATTTATCTTGACAGCAACAGCATTTGCTCTCACGATACGTAAATCAGCGACTCCAGCGCTGTAGGAGGTGATTTCACCACTACAGTTAAAAACAAAGAGCATATATGCCCGAAGCATGGGGGCAAGGGTGGAGGGGCGATTTGCCCCTAGCATTAGGGTCGGATTGCCCCCATGCTTCGGCATATATTTCTTAATCTTTTTTTGGCACAGATTGTTAATGTTGTTAATGTTTTATTGTTACCATTGTTTTCTTTTCAGGTATGCCATTCAGCTGCAGCACTGATTTATTTACCTTGACAGCAACAGTATTTGCTCTCACAATACGTAAATCAGAGACTCCAACACTGTAGAAGGTGATTTCACCAGCACAGTTAAAAAAAACAAAAAACGGTGCATGTATGCCCATCATTTCAAGTGGGTGGATGCAGGGCGGTACTCTATTGGTGGACATACCCACCGATCAATATCTTTTTCCATTCAGCCCACAGGCTGCATGAGAAAAAAAGAACATTACAATATATAGCCAACAATATAATAATATATAGCCACTCCAAGTTCAGCCAACGTACTGGTATGTTGCTGAACTTGGAGTGGTTATAACAGAATAATGCCTGCAGGTTTAGGTATCATCTTGGTATCATTCTTTTCAGCCAGCAGTGGGCTTTCGTGTAAAAGCAATCTTAGTGGCTAATTAGCTGCTAAACTGCTTTTACAAGCAGTGGGAGGGAACGTCCCCCCCGCTGTCTTCCATGGTTTTCTCGTGCTCTCCTGTCCCACCCGGGAACCTGAGAATGCAGCCGGTGGATCCGCCAGCTGACCATAGAGCTTATCGAAAACCAGAATGGCTCCAGTCATCTCTATGGCCTAAGAAACTGATAGCTACTAGCATTTCTTGACTTCGGTTTCGCCGGATACAAACAGCGCCATTGGGAAATTGGGAGAGCATCTTATCACACTGATCTTGGTGTGGTGATGTGCTTTGAGGGCAGAGGAGAGATCTAGAGTCTAGTAGACCCCAATTTTTTTTAAAAAGAGTACCTGTCACTACCTATTGCTATCATAGGAGATATTTATATTCCCTGTGATAACAATAAAAATGATTAAAAAAAAATGAAAGGAACAGTGTAAAAATAAAATAAAAAAGCAAAATAAATAATAAAAAAAGCACCATTGCCCCCCCCCATGCTCGCGCGCAATGGCAAACGCAAGCGTCGGTCTAGTGTCATATGTAAACACCAATTTCACCATGCATGTGAAGTATCACTGCGAATATCAGATTGAGGGCAGTAATTTTAGCAGTAGGCCTCTTCTGTAAATCTAAAGTGGTAACCTGTAAAGGCTTTTAAAAATGTATGTAGTTTGTTGCCGCTGCACGGTTGTGCGCAATTTTAAAGCATGTCGTGTTTGGTATCCATGTACTTGGCATAAGATAATTTTTTGTAATTCACCGAACATTTGGGCAATATAGTTTGTTTTAGTGCATTAGAATTCAGAAAAAGTGTTTTTTTTCCCAAAAAATTGCGTTTGAAAAAATCACTGCGCAAATACTGTGTAAAAAAAATTGCAACACCCACCATTTTATTCTGTAGGGCCTTTGTTTTAAAAAAATATATAATGTTTGGGGGTTCAAAGTAATTTTACAGCAAAAGAAAAATATTTTTTCATGTAAACAAAAAGTGTGAGAAAGGGCTTTGTCTTCAAGTGGTTAGAAGAGTGGGTGATGTGTAGCATAAGCTTCTAATGTTGTACATAAAATACCAGGACAGGTCAACCCCTCCCCCCAAATGACCCCTTTTTGGAAAGTAGACAACCCAAGCTATTTGCTGATAGGCATGTTGACTCCACGGAATATTTTATATTTTGCCACAAGTTTCGGGAAAACGACAATAAATTTTTTTCTTTCTTCACAAAGTTGTCACTAAATGATACAATGGTGATACTGAAACCAAGCCAATGTGTAAAATTATATAAAAAATATATAGAAAATATATACAGAAGATCCAATATCTAAAAAATAATATATGGTTGGGTGAAAACCAGAACATACAAATACTGGAAATGTGATTTAAACCAGTGAAAAAATAAAGTGTAGTCTAACATGGGCAAAATCATCCACCACAGGATAATGAAGGGACAGAGAACCCAAATACTGAACACTGTTCGGTATGGAGAGCATCAAGAATATTGCATCCTCAACAATGGAAAGAAGTGCGTGTGCCCTTACCGGAACTGGTGGACTCCAATGTCAACGACATGGAATCATACAGGCATGGTGCCACAGATGGCCAATGTGTGGAACTCCAAAGGGACCAGGACCTCTGGGATGGAATCCAAGGAAGGGATGGAAAACCTCCAAATGGACCTCTAATCTTGGGAACGTCAAGATGGATCAGGATGGTGAAATCCACAGGATACCGGAGCCACTCACATTGAAATAGTATGTGGAAAAAGAAAATGCTTCCAAATAGTGCAGATCAAAAAAGGTAATTTATTTCTAAAAAACCATGTACAAAGATAAAAATGTGATCACGAAAATAAAAGGCAATGTGGAGAGTGATAAGCCAAACCCTACGCGTTTCAACCAATGGGTCTTCAACAGGGGCAGCTTGATGTTCCCAAGATTGGAGGTCCATTTGGAGGTTTTCCATCCCATCCTTGGATTCTATCCCGTAGGTGCTGGTCCCTTTGGAGTTCCACACATTGGCCATCTGTGGCACCATGCCTGCATGATTCCATGTCGCTGACATTGGAGTCCACCAGTTCCGGTAAGGGCACACGCACTTCTTTCCATTGTTGAGGATGCAATATTCTTGATGCTCTCCATACTGAACAGTGTTCAGTATTTGGGTTCTTCTGTCCCGTCATTATCCTATGGTGGATGATTTGGCCCATGTTGGACTACACTTTATTTATTTTTTCACTGGTTTAAATCACATTTTACAGTATTTGTATGTTCTGGTTTTCACCCAAGCATATATTATGTTTTAAATATTGGACATTCTGTATATATTTTCTATATATTTTTTATATAATTTTACACATTGGCTTGGTTTCAGTATCACCATTGTATTTTTATCACTTATATCACTATATTTGTGTTTCACTGGCTAGCGCTACATTGTTTACCTCCCAGATCTGTTTATGTTTGTCACATTGTTCATGTAGCTGCTTGTTTTTTTTTTAGGTTACTTGGGATTAGCGCAGTAATATTCAGTTTTCACTAAATTATATATTGCTCAAACATGCCATGGGCATATGTGAAATTACACCGCAAAATACATTCTGCTGCCTCTCCAGAGTACAGGGATACCACATTTGGCAGTCTAGCTGTATACAGAACCCCAAAAACCAAGCACCGCCTTCAGGTTTTCTAAGGGCGTAAATTTTTGATTTCACTCCTTACTACTTTACACAGTTTCAGAGGCCATGAAATACCCAGATAGCACAAACACCCCCCCCCCCCCCCCCAAATGACCCCATTTTGGAAAGTAGACACCCCAAGCTATTTGCTGAGAGGCATGTTGAGTCCATGGAATATAATATTTTGCCACAAGTTTTGAGAAAATTACAATAATTTTTTTTTTTCACAAAATGAGGGGATAAAATGGTGATTTCACTCCTCACTACCTATCACAGTTTTGGAGGCCCAGAAATGTAAAGATAGCACAAAACCACCCCAAATGACCCCAATTTTGGAAAGTAGATACCCCAAGGTATTTGCTAAGAGGCATGGTGAGTATTTTTCAGCTCTCTTTGTTTTTGAAAATGAAGAAAGAAAAGGAAAATTTTTTTTTTTTTCTATTTTCAAAACTTTGTGACAAAAAGCGAGATCAGCAAAATACTCAACATGCCTCTCAGCAAATAGCTTGGGGTGTCTACTTTCCAAAATTAGGTCATTTGGAGGGGGGGGGGTTGAGCTATCTGGGCATTTCATGCCCTCCGAAACTGCGATAGGTAGTGAGGAGAGAAATCAAGAATTTACGCCCTTAGAAAGCCTGAAGGCAATGATTGGTTTTCGAGGTCCTATACATGGCTAGGCTCCCAAAAAGTACCACACATGTTGTATCCCTGTACTCAGGAGAAGCAGCAGAATGTATTTTGGGGTGTATGTTTCACATATGCTCATGGCATGTTTGAGCAATATATCATTTCACTGACAACTTTGTGTAAATTTTTTTTTTTCGTCATTTTTCAATCACTTATGACAAAAAAATAAAATATTCAATGTGCTCAAATTCCTTGGGGGTGTCTACTTTCCAAAAATGGGGTCATTTGGGGAGGTTTTTACTGCCCTGCTGTTTTAGCACCTCAAGAAATGAAATAGGCAGTCAAACTAAAAGCTGCATAAATTCCAGAAAATGTACCCTAGTTTGTAGACGCTATAACTTTTGCGCAAATCAATAATTATAAGCTTATTGAATTTTTTTTTACCAGAGACATGTGGCTGAATGCTGTTTGGCCTAAATGTATGACTAAAATTGAGTTTATTGTATTTTTTTTTATAACAAAAAGTAGAAAATGTTTGATCTTTTTCCATTTTTCCGCAGAGGTGATCAAATACCACCAAAAGAAAGCTCTATTTGTGGGGAAAAAAAGGATGCAAATTTAGTTTGGGTACAGCATTGCATGACTGCGCAATTACCAGTTAAAGCAGCACAGTGCCAAATTGTAAAAAGTGCTCTGGTCAGGAAGGAGGTAAAACCTTCCGTGGCTGAAGTGGTTAAGACCATCTCAAAGACTCTTGAGTTCTACACGGAAGGTGCTAGTTTCAGGTCTGTAGCTCTCTGTAGACAGGTCCTAAATGCTTATTAAAATCCAGGTTAACGCTTATCACAGTTACATCCAGCACTGGGATTATAGTAAATTGGAGTGTTCAGAAGTATTCGTAATGTTTCAGAAGCGCTCAGTGTTTACTCAATGCTTTCATAAGATAGTACTTCAAAATATAACCAGCATGTTCATAAACTCCCCTCTGTTCCGTGAAGTCCACACTCAAAACTTCACACCATGAGATAGGGGGGAGGACGGTGAGGGCCTCTGAGGGCCTCTCACTGAGGGCCTCTTACTGTTACTCCCCTCTGTGAAGGATTTGGGTCTGTGAAGGATTTCTCCCAAACTGTGGGAGTTGGCTCTCTTTTCTTCTCCTTCAACATCTTCTTTTTCTCCTCCCTCCCTGCCCCGTCTCAAATACTTAGCCCTGTGGATGTTAGAGGACATGGATAAGGGACTGAGATAAATATACACCCCCATGTATTAATTCTATATGATTATGCCATCGCAGCACACCACAAAGGTGAGCCAGGAAGCTGCTGCCAGATTAAAGAAATTTTTTACGTCCACATACCCCTCCAAAAAACAGCCAACAGACCCAACCCGCCACTATGTTGTCTAAACTACAGTCTGGAGCTAATCCTGTAAGGAAGAGTTTGGGACAGTAAAAAAGAAAGAAGGACGGCGCCCTCTAAGTGCAGCATGTATGTTAAAAATATTTATTACAATAGATAAAAACACTCACATTTGAGTTGCTAAAAACCAGCATGTAAAGTAGTTTCATCCGCGTGCTCTCGGGGGATGTGGGTGTCACGGGCCAGTGGGGGGGTTCCTGGGATGTGAGTCCTGTGACTTGGGTCCTGGTAGCTGTTCCGGTGGTGCCGAGGGTCCTCAGAGCCTCCGGGCGGCCAGGATGTCGGTCATGGATCCTCCGTGGAGCGCCGTGCTGACCTGCGCCTTCACTTCCAGGAGCGGGGTGAGGCGGGTGGTGCTTCACGTTCGGAGCATGCGTGCTCCTTCATCAGGCTATGCTGGTGGCCATATTCAGTGTGAGAATTTATACCATAGCCACTGGGAGGGGTGGAGAGGTAATTGAGAGGAGGGCGGGACTATGTATAATGATTGGGCGCGTAGGTAACCATGGAGATGGGGGGTACACAATGTGGAAGGGGAGTGAAGGGAGACGGGGAGTGGGCGGGACTCTGAGGACCCTCGGCACCACCGAGACAGCTACCAGGACCCAGGTCACAGGACTCACATCCCAGGAACCCCCCCACTGGCCCGTGACACCCACATCCCCCGAGAGCACGCGGATGAAACTACTTTACATGCTGGTTTTTAGCAACTCAAATGTGAGTGTTTTTATCTATTGTAATAAATATTTTTAACATACATGCTGCACTTAGAGGGCGCCGTCCTTCTTTCTTTTTTATTGTTCCAGAGCTTCTTCTAGCTTTTATAGACTGGCTGCCTTCCATTTATTCAGCATCATTTTATCCTTACATGGACTAATACCTGAACTTGTTGTGAAACATTAACTACCACCACCAAGTTCCCTCTCTCAGGAGCCCCCAACCCACCCCCTTCCCCCCACCATTTTTAGTTATATGTACTCGGCTACCTCCATTGTGCGCCATATTAACCCCTTGAGAGTTTGGGACAGGGCCAGGTAACACCTTTGAAGGGGGCAAATGTCCCTACAATAAGCCCACCGGGGGAGGGGATAGAGGATGTCCAGGCGCAATCTAAACCTCCATCCACCACGGTAACCCAGGGGGAAGCAGAACCTTCATTAACGGAAATTCTACATGCAATTAATTCCTGCAAAAGGTCTATAATTGAAATGTCAGATCAGCTTAAAACTGTACGGGAAGAACTGACCCTTGTTAGGCATGCTGTGCAAAAGGTCAGGGAAAGGACTACTGCCCTTGAAGGGAGGGTTAGCTTAATGGAAGATGACTTGGATCTTATGAAAAGGGAGATGAGATCTATAAAGGAACAAATGACTAGATTAATTACCAGATTAAGATTGACAAAATGGAGAACAGGATGCGCAGGAAGAACGTACGGATAGTGGGGTTACCCGAACGAACTGAGGGATCAGATCCCATTGGTTTCCTGGAAAAATTGCTTAAAAATTTATTTGGGGACCAGTCCTTTTCTCCTTTCTTTGCATTAGAAAGAGCCCACAGGGTCCCCCCTAGACCCCCCCAACCGGGTGCCCCTCCAAGGTCTCTCCTGGTAAAAACTTTTCACTATAAGGATAAAGTGACTATACTAAATAAAGCCAGAGAAATGGGTAATATCCTGTATAACGGTAATAGGGTTTCCATGTACCCTGACTTTTAACCGACTTACAAAAAAGGAGGGCCAAGTTTTCAGAAGTTAAGCGTAAACTGCAACAATTAAAAGTGAACTATGCATTGCTATACCCAGATAGACTGCGAATAAATGCCTTGGGGGAGACTGTGTTTCTTGACACCCTGGAGAGAGTGGAAGAATGGATAGAAATTTATAAGAAGAGACTGTAATATACTTTGACTATTACCCTAAAATTCCATTAGCACTACAACTCAGTTGAACTCACACAATAAGCACAGTGTTGTATAATTAGGGGAGGACGGGAGGGGGTAGGTGAGAGGGAACTATGACCATTTAACCCCATGTTTTCATGGGATATGGCAAAGAGTTTTCTCTACATATGTTTTTCGTTCTGTGTTTTTGTGTTGTTCGTTTTGTGTGTTTGTTTACTTGTTGGTTACTTAGGGGTAAGGATTCGGGCGGGATAGGGAGGGTAGAATGTAAGTATATAAGCTCAATGATGTCAATAACACTTAAAATGATTGGTAATTGTAACGGTCACATTAGGATGCATCCGAACAGGCCTAGAGGCCAGGTGAGAGGGATGCATGGATGCACGAGTTGGAACACGAGGTGTGTTTGGTATATGAGATTGTTTGAAGTTAACTATACTTATGAGAGAGGGATGTATGGGTGCACGAGTTGGAATATGGGGTGCGTTTGGTACATGAGATTGAAGTAAATTACACTTATGAGGATAGGCAATATGGGGCCACAAAATTACATAAGAAAAGCACGAAAGTCAAGAAAACCACATTATCGGAAAATAGATTGGGTGTATGATTCACAAAAAACTAAACTTTGATGGTTAAAAGCACTCAGTCAAAAAAATTAACCTTGTGCTCTTGGAATGTCCGGGGTATGGGAGACACAGAGAAAAAAGCAGCAGTCCACTTGGTTGCAAAAACTTATGAGGTAGCTATCCTTTGTCTTCAGGAGACACACCTCACTAAAATTTCTGTTCCTCAATTGAGGTGACGAGATTACCCTACACAATTTCATTCAGTTCACTCCTCCTATTCTAGAGGGGTGAGTATCCTTCTTAGATCTGGGGTGGCCTTTTTTTGTATACAGTCCAGGATAGACAAATTAGGCCGATACGTCTTCTTGTACTGTAGGATTGAAAATAGACCCTGCGTAGTGGCTAATGTATACCTCCCCCCACCTTCTGTCTCGATCCTTTATGGGCTGATTGAGTTTGTCCTGGATAAGCCAGGGGTGCCGGTGATTGTAATAGGGGAATTTAATATGGTAATGGATCGGAGCTTAGCTAGATTCCCCCCAGGGATATCCACAACTAGTCTAGTGGACAGCCGGTTACCCAACTTTTTGAAAGAAACCGGATTGGGAGATATATGGATTACTCGGAATCCGGAGACTCAACAGTATTTGTGCTTTTCCAGGACACACTCTACGCTCTCTAGGATTGACTTAGTCTTGGGTAACGATGAGATGATGCCCATGATAAAAAATGTGAATTATAATCCAAGGGGCCTCTCGGACCATTCCCCGGTGACAGTGTCATTAGAGCTGGGTGAACAGAATCATCCTGGGGGGTGGAGGTTAATCCCCTTCTGGATTGACCTGATGGGAGACCCGTGTAAGATTTTGGTGTCTCTGGGTGAGTTTATTGACTCAAACCAGGGCTCTGCTTCAGAAGGAATAGTATGGGACACTCTGAAGGCTTTTCTATGGGGTTTAATGATACAACAGATCTCAAAAATTAAAAAACAGACCAAGGAATGGGAGAGATCAATTGGGGAGAGAATAACAATAGCGGAAGAACAATACATCAATAAACCGACCCCCAATACTCTTAAGCATTGGATAGAGGAGCAACACAACTATCGTTTGGTAGCCCTCCGGAAGTCAGAAAACAAATACCTCTCCCAGAGTCAAGTTGCCTTTGGAGAGGGGTAAACTGTGGGCCGTATGTTGGCGCAACTGGTCAGAGCAAACTCCCCCACCTCAGTGGTACCTTCACTTACCACAGAGGATGGAAGAGTGACCTTGTACACTTCAGAAATAGTGAGCAAGTTCAAAGAATTTTATGAGAATCTATATAGCTCTCAGCAGAATGAGATGAGGGAGGTAATGGATAGCTTTCTTGGGGATCTGAGTCTCCCCTTCCTCTCTGAGACTGACAGATCAGAGCTGGACCGTCCTATAACTCTAGAGGAGATGCAGCGGATCACTAATGAAATGGCTAGGCAGAAATCCCTGGGCCCAGATGGCCTCCCCGTCGAGATATATCACCAATATGGTAAGGTATTGCTCCCCGAGCTGTTGAGGGTATTGAATTGCTCCCTAGCAACGGGAGTGCTGCCCCATTAATGATGGATTCCACTATAATTACCATACATAAGGAGGGCAAAGACCCACTGGATGTTTAAAGGAAAAATAAAAAACTAAATGACCAAGGCACACCAAACAGAGTAAACTACAAAAAAGTTTATTAAGCTATACAAAGCTGAACACAGAAAAAAGTGTACACAACCACCCCTAAAAGACAGATATGGTGGAAATACCTATAAGGGGATCCCAGCAATCTATCTGTACCCTCCCTGTAAACAGTATATAATCCCTCATAAAAAAGGCGAGAAAGCCCGCAAGTGGGGGAGGATCCTCCCTACCCTAATAGATAGCACACCCCTATAGCACCTATGAAACCCCCTACTACCTGAGATGGCAGGCTGAACCATACAGTTCTTGAAGGGACAGCGTAATAATGCAAATGCACTAGATATTCAGGCTGTTCCCAGACACAAACAGCTCAATGGCTAGCCATGGTATCTGCAGTCAGTCAGTCAGTCAAAGGAAAAAATGGGTGGTAAAAAATGGGTAGTAAAAAATAGGAACAAGTTGGACAAAAACAAAAAACAATGGAAGAACAAAGAATATATATGATGATAAAGTGCTGTGATATAGGATGAAACAAAGGGGCCTGATTCCGCCTGGTAGAAAATTGTATCCTGAGATGTAAGTCCATCCAAAAGTATCTTCCTGTGTTATTAGAAACAGGGATATATCAAGTGTCCAGTATAGTTTTTGCCGCTGGATATAAAAGCGGTGTGTAACCACACAAATGGGGACAAGTGAGTGAATAGATATGCACTATACCCATATGCTGAAGAGTCTATTATAAGACAAAATGTCTTCACGGCTGAATAGCTGAATGAATGCTAGATAGAGACACAATTCCAATACACAATTGATACATATATTGTAGCAAGCATAAATGCAAGAAAGGGTATATGCAAAAAGGCCAGGGTTACTCACTGATGGCAGAAGAATATGGATGTCCCTCCAAGATAGACGACCTGGATGCAGATCTCTATGGTATCTATATCCAGACGATATTCCAATATGTCCATATTTAAACGCAAAGCATTAGTGCCTCTTCACCTGGGCTGCTTAGTTGATCAACAGGGCTGTGTTCCATTCCTTGACACCTGCTGCTGGTCTGATCCATGGTAATTAGTATGAAAAAGAGGATATATTCTCATCCAAGTGAATGAGTCAGGTAGTGGTTCAGTACCCCGATTCCATATGTCAGTGTAGGCTGTGGGGGGGGGGTTTGTGCATGGCGGGAGTGCTCTCCCAGCATAGAGCAGCTTACATGTTTTGTTCCTTTACTTCATGGAACTTTGGAACAGAATTTTGGAACTGGCCCCTTTAGGCTCGCTGGCCCCCTCCCAGAGGTTGTCACATTTGTTCTTGTTATATAGAACCTATTGTTATATAGAACCTCGAAAACTTTGCCAGTTCGGCCGTCGGCCAGATTCAAGATGTCCTAGGTGCGGGGAGTTAGAGGCGGATGTACTCCACATGTTTTGGAGATTCCCAAAATTGTCCTGTTACTGGACGGAGGTGACGGGAATCATAGATCGGACGTTTGGAACCTCCACTGAGTTGGAGGCAAAACACTGCTTACTGGCTTTACTGGAGGGAGTTGGATACCCAGGAAATTCTCAGCTGGCAGTTTTGAGATGTCTATTTCAAGCCAGGATTCTGATTGCCCGGAGGTGGCAGTCGGCGTCACCACCGTCCAGTGGGGATTGGCTAAATAGTATGAACGGGTAATTCTCAAGGAGTAATCGGTATATATAAAGCAAGGAACAATAAAGAAATATGACTCGATCTGGAAACCCTGGTTGGATGCAAAAGGATTTTCCTTATAAATTTTATCAGCGTAGTAAACACGCAAACGATGGCCGATGACCCAAAAGAAATTAGTCAGTGAGAGGATGTAAGATGTGTGATTGTGAGAAATGGATGGTGCTGTGACGGTGAAGTGAATGGAATAGGACAAAAAGAAAAAAAAAAAAAAAAAGAGTGAAGTCCACACTGATTCAAGCAATATTTATACAGTGGTCACTGTGGAATAAAGCTTTTTATTCTGCTATACACTGATCTCTGGAATCACTGACCAATACAGCTTCCTCAAGAACTGCTTGTGCCACCACTCTGCCAGTCAGCCACCCCTCTTGAAGATGCCATCCCGGTAATGTAGGCTATGCTTTTGTGATATCTGTGATGCCAAAGATATACTATTTTGAAGAAAATAAAAGTTATTGCTTTTGTTTTTGTTAAAAAAATTTGTAAATAAGTACGTTTTCTCTTTCACTGATGGGCACTGATAAGGCGGCGCTGACAGGCACTGATATGGCGGCACCGATGAGGTGGCACCAATGAGCGGGCACTGACGGGCACTGACGATGGGCACTGATATGCGGCACTGATGGGCACTGGTAGGCGGCATTGATGGGTGGCACTGATATGCAGCACTGATGGGCATTGATAGGCAGCACTGATGGGCACTTATGGGTGTCACTGGGTGTCACTGGTTGGCACTGATGGACACTGATAGGCGACACTGATGGGCACTGAAAGGCGGCACTGCTGGGCACTGCTGGGCACTGATAGGGTGGCACTGATAGTCGGCACTGCTGGGCATTGATGGGCACTGATACGTGGCACTGATGGGCACTGATACGCGGCACTGATATGAGGCACTGATGGGCATCCCTGGTGGCACTGGCAGTGGTAGGCATTGGAGTGGGCACTGATTGACAGCTGCCTGAGCACAGATTGGCAGCTGCCTGGGCATATAGTGGCATTTCCCTGGGGGTCTAGGGGCATACCTGGTGGTCCAGTGTGGATGGCTTCCCTGGTGGTCCTGGGCGGATTCCCTGGTGGTCCTGGGCAGGATCGGAGGGGGGGCTGTGCTGATAAACAATATATGATCAACATGTACAAATACATACGTAGTCCATTTAATGAACTTTGTGGTGAGTTATTCACTTTAAGGTCATCACAGAGGACAAGGGGGCACGCTTTAAGTCTGGAGGAAAAGAAATTTAAAGCTTTTGTTAACCCCAAAAAAAATAAAAATATAGATCCCGTTCCCTTAAAGCATTTTATACAGCACAGTGCTTGTGCTGTGTCATTTGGACCCCCGTATCACCTGAAATACCTGGCTGATCTTGTCTAGCTATGCCCTCCCCTCTACAAACAAACCACAATAATCATGGCTGCTGATCCCTGACATTTTGCTCCGTTTGCATGCCTCCCTCATCCGTAGCCTGCTATTTTTCTTCTGTGTCCTTCTCCTCCCTCCTCCCCCCTCCCCTCTCTGCTCTCATATCTTCTATTACATCATCACATCCTCTCTGCACCATTATAAGAAGTTTCCCTGTGCCTGTGTTCTGTAAAATACTGCACGATTCTACCTGTATGAGCTCCACTCCCGCCGCTCAGCTGATTGTCGGTGGCTCAGCGCTCTATCTCTCCTCTCTCCATCTCCTCCCCGGCTGATGTCAGCGGGAGGTCTTGGCCCTGCCCACTGCAGCTGTGAGCTGGAGATGGAACAGAGGAGAGGAATCAGCTGAGCGCCCGGATCGGATCTCATACTGGTAGAATCGTGCAGTTTTTTTACAGAACACAGGCACAGGGAAACTTCTTATAATGGTGCAGAGATTGGGATGATGTAATAGAGGTGGATTAACAACCACTTTAACCTCCAAATACGGAAAGGCTTCTTCACAGTAAGAACTATGAAAATGTGGAAAAAACTCCATCAAGAACTGATTCTGGCCAGCTCACTAGATAGTTTTAAGAAAGGTCTGGATTCTTTCCTAAATGCAAAAAATATAACTGGATACAAATATTTAAAGGTAAAGTTGATCCAGGGAATATCTAATTGCCTCTTGGGGGGATCAGGATTTTTTCCCCTTGCTGGAACAAATTGGATCATGCTTCATTGTTTTTTTTTTTTTTTTACCTTTGGATTAACAATGGGTATAGGCTTGTGTATATAGAGGATTTTGTTTTGTGTGTTTTTGTTTTTTTTTGTGGACTTTTTTTGTTTTTTTTCAACCAGATTAACTATGTACCTATGAGTACTGGTCCTACCCACAACCCTATATACAGATAGACCCGGTTCACACAGGGGTGACTTGTCAGGCGACTTAGCCGCCTGACAAGTCGCGTTCCGTTCTGTACAATGGAACCGTTCTAATAGGAGCAACTCAAGTCGCTCCGACTTAGAAAAAAGTTCCTGTACTACTTTTGGGGTGACTTCAGGCGACTTGCATTGACTTCTATACAGAAGTCATTTTTAAAGTTGCCGCTTGACCAATGGCTAGCATCAAAATAATTAGCTGGGCTGATTTCTCCCAGCTGATGGTTGTGGTTTTCTTCTGCGATGAGCCAGAGCTGGAGGTACCTGCAAGTGCTTCCTCTTTCTCCTGCATGAGACTGAAAATGCATTATCCAGCAATACAAGTGTACAAGTAGATCTTTTCATGGCCATATTGTACCTACACATTTGACCACAATCAAGTGTTTTTGCCCAGCTTTGGGCTCACTACAACATTACACTGTGTACACTGGGTTGTGAACAAGCAAGCTATCGCTTGTGAAACGTCTACCATTGCCTGTATCTGTCTGACCCTTTTTTGACAATAAAGATGACATTGAGATAATTTGGAGTTCCAGTGTGCAACCAATTCCTTGTCTTGTTCGTCTTCCACGGTGGTGAGCCGAGGTCTGCACCTGTGATCCATCCTGCACCTGAGTTTGCCTGGAGCGGTGTGCTTCTCTATGTTCTTTGCTACAACATTACACTGCTTTGTCAGTATGACAAACAGACCATTTTTGGCTCAGAGTCGTAGATAAAGTTTACCTGCTGCCTACATTCAGGTGTTTTACAAGACAAGCTGGCAGTAGTGGTGAATCTGTGTAGCATTTGGCAGTTGGTTACTCAATGGCCATACCCTTTTCCCCACGTGGGGTAAAATTTAAATATTCTCGGGGATGCATGGTGTGGTGGTGTGTGTGTGAGAAATTATGCATGCAGATCCTGTGCTGGAACAGCCTATAGGTTTAACCACTTCCCGACTGGCGCACGCCGATGTACGTTGGCAGAATGGCACGGCTGGGCAAATGGGCGTACCTGTAAGTCCCATTGAATTCCCTGCCGGGCCATTGCGTGCGCGCCGGCCGGGAGCTCCACGAGTCGGGTTGAGGGTCCCGCGGACTCGATCACCGCGGGGATGCCCACGATCGCCTCAGAGAGAGGATGAACGGGGAGATGCTGATGTAAACAAGCATCTCCCCGTTCTGCCTAGTGACAGTGTCACTGATCTCTGCACCCTGTCATTGGGAGCAGAGATCAGTGACGTGTCACAGCTAGCCCATCCCCCCTGCAGTTAGAAAACACTCCCTAGTACTGACTTAACCCCTCCCCGCCCCCTAGTGGTTAACCCCTTTACTGCCAGTGTCATTTACACAGGAATCAGTGCATTTTTATAGCACTGATTGCTGTATAAATGACAATGGTCCCAAATATGTGCCAAAAATGTCCGATGTGTCCGCCATAATGTCGCAGTCACAATAAAAATCGCTGATCACCACCATTACTAGTAAAAAAAAATTATTAATAAAAATGCCATCCAATCAATAAACGCTTATTGCGATTTTTTTTTAACAAAAATATGTAGAAGAATATGTATCGGCCTAAACTGAGGAAAAAAAATGTTTTTTTAATTATTTTTTTGGGATATTTATTATAGCAACAAGTAAAAAATAATGTGTTTTTTTCAAAATTGTCGCTATTTTTTTGTTTATAGCGCAAAAAATAAAAACCGCAGAGGTGATCAAATACCACCAAAAGAAAGCTCTATTTGTGGGAAAAAAAGGACGTAAATTTTGTTTGGGAGCCACGTCGCGCGATTGTTAGTTAAAGCGACGCAGTGCCGAATCGCAAAAAGTGCTCTGGTCAGGAAGGGGGTAAATTCTTCCGGGGCTGAAGTGGTTAAGCAGATAAAAATTGTCATTACTAGCTAAGAGGGTGTATCTTTTGTTGTATACCAGAATGTGTTGACACAGACCCCCCCATGAAAAAGGAATCTATTTTGTTTTGTGTTTGATGCAACTGTAACGAATAAACATGAACAGAAAATTAAAACACACTTGGCATCTGGGCTACCTTCCTGCAAGCCAGACATTTGAAGCTAACCCCAATAAGAGATATGAACTGGTGAAATCACTGTGCAGTTGTATTTAGAAGACTGGAAGCAAGCTTTTGGTCATATTGTAATTTTAATAGATTATCACAGACAATTTTTTTCATCCCCTTCCTATACATCTAGTCCATTATTTCTTTCTGGAACATAGTAGCAGTAATAAAGGAAACTCTTTCAGTATCTCCAGAATAAGAATAATATTATTTGATCCCTCCTTCTTACCAGGATACGTGTTAGGAAAGGTTGTTTTTTTTTTCAGCAAAGAAAACAATAGGTAACCCTTAACATACATTTTACTTTTTTATATAGCCAAGTGAGAAAATGTGTTATTGTTGGCATTGCTTTGTCTCCCTCTGTTGGCAGATTTATACAATTTCTTTTTTTCTCCATACATTTGATACGGAGGTTTATTTTCCTGGTGATACAACCAGTACATGCACATTCCATCATATATTCTCAGCATCCTAAAATGCTGCGATGTGAAGAGCGCCTTTGCTATAATGACATCAGAGATCGCCAGCAGAGATACTCATTCTCACAAGCCTTCCTATGTTTACTTCCTTGAAACACCCATGACAAGCAACATCACAGGGGCTATGCAATCACTTACAGTGTTATTAAACTCTGTTACAAACATTTTTCTAACCAGCCCCCTGCAGGTTTTGACCATAATGTACTACAACCCCTGGCAAAAAGAATGGAATCACCACTCTTGGAAAATGTTCATTTCATTGTTTAATTGTGTAGAAAACTAATCACAGACTTGCCTCAAAACTATTCGATTTTAACATTCTAACCTTCTGGCTTTAAGAAACACTTAAAAATTTTCAAAAAGAAAGAAAACTGTAGTCAATTGCAACTGTTTTTGCAGATCAGGCAGAGGAAAAAAATATGGAATCACTTAATTCTGAGGAAAATATTATGGAATCACCAAGTACCTTGCAATACTAAAACAAACATCTGCATCAGATTATATCCTGAAAAATGATGTCATCATCACCAAACATCCTTTTAATTGATGGAATAAGAAAAGTGTTCAAAATCTCAATATAAACATTTTGCATTTATTGAAGATTTAATGACTGTCACCTCCCCTGTACCTTTCCATTTGATTTGTACGAAAACCATAATTAAAACCATCATTAACACCTAAACAGAAAAAAACAAGGTTACAGTGGGCTAAAGATGACTGGATGAAAGTGATGTTCAGTGATTAATCACCAATCTGCCTTGGGTAAGGTGATGATGCTGGAACTTTTGTTTGGTGCCGTTCCAATGAAACTTCTGAAGACGGCTGCCTGAAGACAACATGCAAATTTCCACAATCATTGATGATATGGAGGTGCATGTCAGGTAAAGCTATGGGGGAGATGACAGTCATTAAATCTTCAATAAATACACAAGTTTATATTGAGATTTTGGACACTTTTCTTATGCCATCAGTTGAAAGGATGTTTGGTGATGATGACATAATTTTTCAGGATGTAATCTGATGCAGATGTTTGTTTTAGAGCTGTAAAGTACATGATGATTCCATAATATTTTCCTCAGAATTGAGTGATTTCATATTTTTTTCCTCTGCTTAATCTACAAAAACAGTTGCAATTGACTAGTTTTCTTTCTTTTTACGTTTTTTTAAGTGTGTCTTAAAGCCAGAAGGTTGGAATGCTAAATGAAAATAGTTTTGAGGCATGTTTGTGATTCATTTTTTTTCTACGCAATTAAATAATTGAATGAACATTTTCCAAGAGTGGTGTTTTGCCAGGGGTTGTAGTATGCATCGCACATGTATACGGGGGAATTTGTGACAGAAGAGACTGATAACATCTCTTCTATCATAAAAAAACCTGCCTGTCTGTCAGAAACCAAAATCAGACCGAGACAGAAGTAAAATCACGCTTGTTTAATAATAAAAGTATATAGAACAAACGTAGTCAAAACATAGCCAGAGTTCAGGGAACGGAACGGATAGTCAGACAAGCCAAACGTCAGGAAGCTGGAGATAAGCGTAGTCAAACAGCAAGCAGGATCTGGAGCCAGAAGGGATGTCAGACATGCAAGTCATTTAACAGGAATGCAGGGGAGCGTCTCTGTGATGTTGACTAAGGCGAAGGCAGAGATCCTCTGGGCTGGACGGCTTAAGTAAGATGGACTGACGAGCAGGATATTGTCAACAGCAGAGTAACTATGGAGAGATAGGAGCTGGCAATAAGCCGACAGCTGAGTGGCCAGCTCAGAGAAGGAAGGGCTGAGCCCAGCCCTGACACTGTCAGTGATTTTTTAAAAAATGAAAGTGAGTTAAATACCACTTTAAATTCCACCTCCTTTCTGTATATGCAGTGCTGGATAAAAAGTGTGTTACTGGTAGGATCAGTAGGTGAAAAGAAGAAAAAAAAAGCACAACATGAAATCTAATGCAGCCACCAGATTTGCGGATTGGCTACACTCTAAGCCAGTGGTCTCCAAACTGTAGCCCTTAGCTTGCCTTTATCCAGCCCTTGGGACACCTATTGTGAACCAATGACATCAACAATTGGGCACCATTTCTCCTACTGACATCAACAATGGGGCACTATTGCTGCACTGGGGGACACTGATGGGCACTGATAGGCTGCACTGGTGAGCACTGATGAGGTGGCACTGATTAGCACTGATAGGCTGCACTGGTGGGCACTGATGAGGTGGCACTGATGGAAACCTATGGACACTGATAGGCTGCACTGGTGAGCACTGATGGGCAATGATAGGCTGCACTGATGGACACTGATATGGCTGCTCTGGTGGGCACCAATGGGCACTGATAGGCTGCACAGATGGACACTGATAGGCTGCACTGGTGGGCACTAATGAGGTGGCACTGATGGACACTGATGGGCACTGTAGGCTGCACT
Organism: Aquarana catesbeiana; assembly: GCF_042186555.1. NCBI lineage: Eukaryota > Metazoa > Chordata > Amphibia > Anura > Ranidae > Aquarana > Aquarana catesbeiana. The sequence goes on along the minus strand of NC_133334.1, from coordinate 207,402,067 downwards.
AATAATCTGTACTGATGGACACTAATAGGCTGCACTGATGGGCACTGCTAGGCTGCACTGGTGGGAACTGATGAGGTGGCACTGATAGACTACACTCATGGGCACTGATAGGCTGCACTTGGGGAGACTTATAGGCTGCATTGATGGGCACTGATGAGGTGGCACTCATTGACACTGATAGTCTGCACTGGGGGGCACTGATGAGGTGGCGCTGATGGACACTGATAGGCTGCACTGATGGGCACTGATGAGGTGGCATTGATGGACACTGATAGGCTGCACTGATGTGGCTGCACTGGTGGGCACTGATGAGGCTGCACTGATGGACACTGATGAGGCTGCATTGATCGACACTGATGAGGCTACACTAATGAGCACTGATGAGGTGGCACTAATGGACACTGATGGGCACTGATAGGATGCACTAATAAGCTGTACTGATGGACACTGATAGGCTGCACTGATGGGCACTGATGGACACGGATAAGCTGCACTGGTGGGCACTGATGAGGTGGCACTGATAGGCTGCACTGATGGGCACTGATAAGCTGCGCTGATAAGGTGGCACTGATGGACACTGATAGGCTGCACTGGTGGGCACTGATGAGGTTGCATTGATGGACACTGATAGGCTTCACTGATGGGCATTGATGAGGTGGCACTGGTGGGCACTGATAGAAACGTATGGGTACTGATGGGCTTCACTGATGGACACTGATAGGCTGCACTGGTGGGAACTGATGAGGTGGCACTGATAAGCTGCACTGATGGGGTGCCACTGATGGACACTGATAGGCTGCACTGGTGGGCACTGATGGGAACTGATCTGCACTGATAAGCTGCACTTATGGGCACTGATAGGCTGCACTGATAAGCTGGAGAAGGTAGAAAAAGGAAGCACCACCTAAGTGCAGTATTAGAGGATACTTTATTGACACAATAAAAGGTCACACTTACAGGAAACACTCATAGTCACTGCTCCTTTCCTCAGGCCTTTTGAAGGAGCAGTGACTCCGAGCACGTAGGCTAGAAACATCTCTGCAGCACCACCGGACAGAGTACTACCGGACCTTGAACTGAGGACCACATCATGGACTACCTTCTTAATGCAGATGAGGCCTTTTAAACCTTTGTTTCCTGTAAGTGTGACCTTTTATTGTGTCATTAAAGTATCCTCTAATACTGCACTTAGGTGGCGCTTCCTTTTTCTACCTTCTCTTGCCTACTACAGAGCCAGCTCTCTGAGGACAGCAGCCACCTTTTTTAACCAGCCACGATACTTACCTGTTTAACCCTTGAACTGCCAGATACCTGCTTAACCCTTGAACTGCTATATTTAATGCTATGGACTAATTGCCTAGCTACCTAACATACCAAGTAATGTATGCACTTGTGTATCTGCGCTTACAGTTACCATTACCTCTTTCTGCACTGATAAGCTGCATTGATGGGCACTGATGAGGGGGCTGAAAAGGGGGCTGAATACAAATGCACGCCACACTTTTCAGATATTTATTTGTAAAAAATGTTGAAAACCATTTATCATTTTTCTTCCACTTCACAATTATGTGCCACTTTGTGTTGGTCTATCACATAAAACCCCAATAAAATAAATTTACGTTTTTGGTTGTAACATGACAAAATGGGGAAAATTTCAAGTGGTATGAATACTTTTTCAAGGCACTGTATACACTCATTTGAGTGTGTTCTTAAAACATGTACTGAGTATGTGAAGTGCTTTGAGTATTTTTTTGTTATTAGCGGTTTTCCCTTTTCTACTTTTTTGTTATTGTTTGATTGAGGCTATTTGTGGGTGGAGTTGGTGCGCCTATTTGCTACTACTCCCACGATGATAATGTCATGGGAGCCAAGAGGGCAGACAGAGGAGCCTCATGAAGTGGACAGTGGCAGGTGGCTGGCGTATGTGTGATACAAGAGGGAGACCCAGACAAAGAGTGCGGACTTGGACCCCCAGGCTCCGAACGGACACACACCAGGCCATGGCCAGAAGTGCGAGCACACTCTGGTGAATGCACAAGGTCGGTCAGAGACGGAGTGAGTCAGAGGCTTAACTAGAAACTTCAGGGCCCGGTGCAAGAAATTATGAAGGGCCCCCCCACGGAAGAGCATGATTTTGGTGTTGAGGGGGGGTGGAAGCGGTGGTACTTGAGAGGGGCGGTAGCGGTGGTACTTGAGGAGGGGTGGCAGCGGTGGTGCTTGAGGGGGGGTGGCTGCGGTGGTACTTGAGGGTGGTGGCAACAGTGGCAGTGGTGGTGCATCTTCTCCCACCACCACCTCTGCCTCTTACTGATCCCATCCCCCACTACCAATCTCATCCCTATCCCCCCCATCACCTCTGATGTAGAGGTGATGAGGGGGATAGGAATGAGATCTGCAGTGGGGGTGGGGGGATAGGCTCAGTAAAAGGTAGAGGTGGTGGAGGTTGGGATCGATTGCACTGCAAAATGTGACTTTACTTACCATCAATCAATCAATTGCCCCTCAGAATTCCATCACCGTTCCATCCAGGAATGCCTTGCCTCAGGGGTAGTCGGGACAGGGACTCCACGCAGTCGCAGAGGGGAGAGCTCCTCCCCCGCCTTCACTCAATTGGTGTCAGCAGGTCTGCAGGTTATTTTTCAGTGTCTGCCCTGCCTCCCTATATTCACTCTGTCTCTGGATAGGCAGGGACGGGGCTGTCCACAGTCTCAGCGCTGCCTCTGCCTTCTCTCTCTCCCCTCAGTGGGCGAAAGCCCCCCTTCCCTTGGCTGAACTAACCAACACATGCCGCCCTCACCAGAGCAGCCAGAGTGAACACAGAACAGTCAGGCAGGCCACTCACACGGGTGGGTCCACCTGAAGTGGCGGAACTACAGGGCCCAGGCGCAAGTGCGACTGCTGCGAGCCTGATAATTCCGCCACTGAAGTGAGTGACTCAGAGACACAGACAGGCAGGCAATCCCAGATGGTAGTGATGGTGGGAATTAGGAAATTATTAAATAAAATATTTTCAGTGACTAGTCACACTCACCAGCTCATTTCAGGCAGGCAGCAGGCCAGGCACACTGGCAGTGCCACTGTGACAGCCAGAGGAAGAGCTCAGGGCCAGCCCAGGCCCAGACAGAGCCCCCCTGGCCTCTGCCCTGCTCCACAACTACAGCTCAGGGCCGGCCCAGGCCCAGACAGAGCCCCCTGGCCCCTGCCCTGCTCCACAACTACCCAGCCCCAGCTGTAAACGCTTGCTAATGCTATGTAAAGTTTGGTTGCTGGCTGGGGGCAGATTAGGACACTACTGTTGGGTGGGGGTGATATGTAGTGGACACTGCAGTGATGGGGTCATGATATGAAGGGGGCAGAGAAGGACACTACTGTGTGGGGCAGTGTTGCCAACCGCCCATTAATTTATGGGCAGCCTGTAAAAAATACGGCTGTCCGCAGCCTCTGACCACCTCCTGTACCATGTCCACAGCCCCTGACCACCTCCTGTACAATGTCCGCAGCCCCTGACTACCTCCTGTACCACGTCTGCAGCCCCTGACCACCTCCTGTACCACGTCTGCAGCCCCTGACCACCTCCTGTACCATGTCCGCAGCCTCTGACCACCTCCTGTACCATGTCCGCAGCCTCTGACCACCTCTCTTACAATGTTTGCAGCCTCTGACCACCTCCTGTATAATTTACGCAGCCTCTGACCACCTCCCGTATGTAGCACCCTCTACTTAGGTAGGTGCTAGAGTCAGGATTTTTGTGAGAGCAGGTAAATTTAAGCAGGCCCTACATCCCTCTTGTTTTCAGAGGATTCTAGACTGGGGGGGTTGACCTTGGGCCTGGGACTCAGGTGCAGGATGGATCCTTTCAAGAACTCACAAAGGATCTGAACAGGAGACACAGAGAGGATTTAGAGAGGACAGCAGGAGCTCGTACTGCCGGGCAAGTCTTTAGGAGGGAACCACCGGTTTGCAGCCAAGAGGGCTGGTGAGTGACATGGGCAGTCGGGAGGACTGCAGAGGCATGCCAGAGAGGACTGAGAAAACAGCCAGAACTGAGTGTGGAGCCAGTGAGGATTGCAATGTCACGGGCACTGAAGTCAGGCAGCTGCAGCCAGGAAGGCTGTCAGGGCCTGAGGAGAAATTACTGGGAGCAGTAGTCCATAGGACAGCTAGCACTAAAAGACTTCATATTCCTATTTTTGCTACATTAAAAGGGACCCACAGTCTCTGCCTGCAAAAGGCAGTTGCTGAGGCCTGACTGAGTTAGAGTTGGGCCTAAGGCTTGATTCACATCTATCTATCCATGCGTATTGGGTGGAACGCACGCCGCACATGAGGTGACGCGATGAGTCTCTGACACCATTCACCCTGACATACGAGCAGTCCCAGTGCCGGGTAGGCACCGATCAATGTAAGCGGCCATTTGGCTATTTTTATTGTCTTTTTTTACATTTATTAAACGGTTTTACGCTATGGAGACTCCTTCTTGTTTCCTATATTTCCTATCCTGAACGAATGGGACGGGAGGGATCTATGCCTAAAGCATCACCCAGCCATCCAGCCTTTCATGTGAACAGGCACAATCCTGTACAAGCGCTAATGACTCTCTTTTTAGTTAAAGGAGTCATTGGTATCTGGTAAGCAGATATCTATTAATACAAGGTGTATCTCTTCCTCTTTGGTGACGGAACCTTTATATCATCAACAAGATTTTGATGCATCTATGAAGAGTTTTGATGTTTTCTTTGTTCCTTGTTTTTGTTTTTTCACTATTTTTATTGCTCTAATCTCCTCACTGGATTGGGACAATCAATTATCACGAATGTCAAATTTATTTTTGCACCAAAGATTTTTTAATGTGAATGTCAATCATTACACATCTAATTATTTCTGCATTTAGCACAGCAATATATATATATATATATATATATATATATATTTTTTTTTTTACGTTGTTTTTGTGTATCTGGTTTTTAAAACTGTCTAGCAATTTAATAACACCTAATTTTTTCAAGGCTTATAGCGCCCCCTACATTATAATATTTCTAGATTTGACCTTATTGTTCAAATAAGGGGAGCAGCTTGTTACCTGTGTTTTTGGGAGTTTTTTCTTTGAAACCTTTGTAATATTCACGGGTGATCTATTCTGGTATAACTATTGCACGGATCTTTCGTATTGGTCTAATTTTTTAATTTTTAAATTTTGTTATTGACACCACTGGCGCGGAGGTACTGTTTATTATTGATTCACATCTATGCATGTTGCTTTTGAGTGTTTCTGCAGTGCTTTTTGCGGCACTTGCCGCGTTTTTGGACAAGCGTTTTTACCGTGATTTTGCCGCGATTTTCGTTTTGTGGGTTTTTTTTTGTTTTTTTACACTGTATATAGCTGGTTGCTAAGGAGGGTTGATCTGCGCCCCCCACCCCAAAGCACCTTGCCCCCATGTTGATAGGGACAAGGGCCTCTTCCCGACAACCCTTGTCCGGTGGTTGTCGGGGTTTGCGGGCGGGGGGCTTATCGGAGTCTGGAAGCATTCTTTAAACAAGGGGGCCCTCAGATCCCGCCCCCCCCATGTGAATGAGTATGGGGTACATTGTACCCCTACCCATGCACTAAAAAAAAGTACTGTAATGTTAAAAAATACAGTAGACAGTTTTTGACAAGTCTTTTATTAAAATCTTCTTCTCCGCTTCTTCCTCCGGTCTTCCTTCATCTTCTCCCGCATCTTCATCCTCCGGTCTTCTCCTTCTCCCCCTGCTTCTTCTTCCGCTCTTCTTCTGTCTTCTTTGTCCGGTGTTCTTCTTCCTCTGCTGCCGCTCCCGTTGATGACACTCCTCTGATGCTGCGTCCCGCTGATCTGTCGGCGCTGATGTCCTGCACTTCTTAAATAACAATGGGGCGTGGCAATCGGATTGCGTCATCTGGAAGCCACGCCCCCTTGTGAAGTCACCGCCCGGGGCATGATGGGTCCATGATGTCACAAGGGGGCATGGCCTCCAATATGATGATGTAAGGATGATGTAATCCGCACTTTTCATTTCACACTTTTCAGTTTGCGCTTTTCAGTTCGTTTCTGAACAGCCATTCGTCAACCAGACAAGTTGCGGAATCGGAGGAGATAACGTGTTATTTATTATTGGCCTTGGAGTTATTGCTTTGACGTTATTTTTTGGGTTGAATAATGATTTGATTTTGTTATATTTTCTATATTTTTGGATGCATAGAATGCACTTTTTGGTTATATTCTATTGTCAAATAGCATGTCTAACTTTATTTGTTTTCTTTTTTTAATGCGCAATAAAAAAATTGTGTAGAATAATACTTGGCTATGTGTTTTACTTTAAATGACAGTTTGGGAGTAGGCAGTTACAAAAAATACATGTAAAATGTTAAATGTAAAATTGACAAGGGACACCAACATAGTTGTATCTTTGATCTTAAAAACGACGGGATAATGGTGTTGTGGTAACTTGGCCAAATTAAAAAAAAAAAAAAACATAATAATATTATTCTTGATATTACTAGAAAAAAAAGCCTTTGAAAATTTGTTTGCAATAACTCCATCAGTATCACCAGCAAAGCAGCTTCATTATTATCCCATTAAATAAGAAGAGAATGTGCGCTGCATTTGGAGATTTCATAATTTGCCACATCACGAATGTTAATTCTCCATTACAAACGCCAGTTTACTGCTGCTTCCGAGCATGAATGTTTGTACTTTGGACTTTTGTCCGACGGACTTGTGTACACACGATCGGAAAATCCGACAACACACATTTGTCCGCGGCAAATTTGAGAACATGCTAGCCAACATTTGTTGGTGGAAAGTCCGACAACAATTGTCTGATGGAGCATACACACGGTCGGATTTACCGACAACAGCCTGTCATCGAACATTTCCCGTCGGAAAGTCTGATCGTGTCCACGGCTTGAAATGCTTTCCTTTTTAGAAGCAACAGAAACAGATGACAGTATGAGATTGTCCATGAAGAACAACAACTCCACAACTCCAAAATGCTACAGATTGTCACCATAGTAACCAATTTTCGGACGTGTAGAGCAGATGCTGTGTGTGACATTTATAAAAAAGACTAGACAAACAGAACAAAATAAAATGAAGACAGAAATGTACTGGGTTTCTTTCTTTTAAGATTCTAAAGCAGGCTGGAAATGAAATGAAGCTAGGGATGAGCCGAACACCCCCCTGTTCGGTTCGCACCAGAACATGCGAACAGGAAAAAAGTTCGTTCGAACACGCGAACACCGTTAAAGTCTATGGGACACGAACATGAATAATCAAAAGTGCTAATTTTAAAGGCTAATATGCAAGTTATTGTCATAAAAAGTGTTTGGGGACCTGGGTCCTGCCCCAGGGGACATGGATCAATGCAAAAAAAAGTTTTAAAAACGGCCGTTTTTTCAGGAGCAGTGATTTTAATAATGCTTAAAGTCAAACAATAAAAGTGTAATATCCCTTTAAATTTCGTACCTGGGGGGTGTCTATAGTATGCCTGTAAAGGGGCGCATGTTTCCTGTGTTTAGAACAGTCTGACAGCAAAATGAAATTTTGAAGGAAAAAACTCATTTAAAACTACCCGCGGCTATTGCATTGCCGACAATACACATAGAAGTTCATTGATAAAAACGGCATGGGAATTCCCCAAAGGGGAACCCCGAACCAAAATTTAAAAAAAAAAATGACGTGGGAGTCCCCCTAAATTCCATACCAGGCCCTTCAGGTCTGGTATGGATATTAAGGGGAACCCCGGCCAAAATTTAAAAAAAAAATGACGTGGGGTTCCCCTTAAATTCCATACCAGACCCTTCAGGTCTGGTATGGATTTTAAGGGGAACCCCGCGCCAAAAAAAAAAAAAAAAACGGCGTGTGGTCCCCCCAAAGATCCATACCAGACCCTTATCCGAGCACGCAACCTGGCAGGCCGCAGGAAAAGAGGGGGGGACGAGAGTGCGGCCCCCCCCCCTCCTGAACCATACCAGGCCACATGCCCTCAACATTGGGAGGGTGCTTTGGGGTAACCCCCGACCCAAGGAGAAGAAGATAGAAGACGCCGCGGAGGAGATGCTGGACGAGAACGCCGGAGGAAGAACCAGAAGAGCCAGAAGAACCAGAAGAACCAGCAGATAAAGGAAGATAGAAGAAAGAAGAAGTATTTAAATAAAGGAATTGTCAAAAACTGTCTCTTGTCATTTTTAACATTTTTGACAGTTTTTTAGTGAAATGGTAGGGGTACTTTTGTACCCCCTTACCATTTCACACAGGGGGGGGGCCGGGATCTGGGGGTCCCCTTGTTAAAGGGGGCTTCCAGATTCCGATAAGCCCCCCGCCCGCAGACCCCCACAACCACCGGCCAGGGTTGTGGGGATGAGGCCCTTGTCCTCATCAACATGGGGACAAGGTGTTTTGGGGGGCTACCCCAAAGCACCCTCCCAATGTTGAGGGCATGTGGCCTGGTACGGTTCAGGAGGGGGGGGGCGCACTCTCGTCCCCCCCTCTTTTCCTGCGGCCTGCCAGGTTGCGTGCTCGGATAAGGGTCTGGTATGGATTTTTGGGGGGACCCCACGCCAATTTTTTTTTTTTTTTTGGCGCGGGGTTCCCCTTAAAATCCATACCAGACCTGAAGGGTCTGGTATGGAATTTAGGGGGAACCCCACGTCATTTTTTTTTTAAATTTTGGCCGGGGTTCCCCTTAATATCCATATCAGACCTGAAGGGCCTGGTATGGAATTTAGGGGGACTCCCACGTCATTTTTTTTTTTTAATTTTGGTTCGGGGTTCCCCTTTGGGGAATTCCCATGCCGTTTTTATCAATGAACTTCTATGTGTATTGTCGGCAATGCAATAGCCGCGGGTAGTTTTAAATGAGTTTTTTCCTTCAAAATGTAATTTTGCTGTCAGACTGTTCTAAACACAGGAAACATGCGCCCCTTTACAGGCATACTATAGACACCCCCCAGGTACGAAATTTAAAGGAATATTACACTTTTATTGTTTGACTTTAAGCATTATTAAAATCACTGCTCCTGAAAAAACGGCCGTTTTTAAAACTTTTTTTTGCATTGATCCATGTCCCCTGGGGCAGGACCTGGGTCCCCAAACACTTTTTATGACAATAACTTGCATATTAGCCTTTAAAATTACCACTTTTGATTTCTCCCATAGACTTTTAAAGGGTGTTCTGCGCATTCGAATTTGCCGCGAACACCCCAAATTGTTCGCTGTTCGGCGAACTTGCGAACAGCCAATGTTCGAGTCGAACATGAGTTCGACTCGAACTCGAAGCTCATCCCTAAATGAAGCATGTGATTGGTTGATTAAAAAAGAAATACACACATTCCTTGGAATAAAATTACCTTTTATGGTGCCCTGTAATTTTAAAGTGAACCTGTAGCCAGGGTATGGACAATCAATCATTTACATATACTTAAAATGTTACTAAACCAACAACAGGAAAAATCAGTCTGTATATGCAGTAAAGCATGCTTATTATACTCACTGTGAAACCTAAGGGGTTATTCCTCTGCATTGTGTAAAAAGGCTGTTTGATCCTGTCTTCACTGTTCATCTCCTTCTTCCACTGTCTTCAAAAAAATAACCTAATATTTACAGAGCCAGGGGACAGGCTGCACATGCTCAGTTTGGTGTGGATTGCTAGAGAGATTTTTTTTCTTGAGAGAGTGCATGTGAGCAGCACAGGGCCAATCAGCACTGTCAAAACAGAGGGCCAGGGGTCCTGCATTTTCATTGGACAATTGTGAGAGAATGAAAACTCCTTCTACAAGCTTTAACTACACTGATAGAAATCACAAGACTGCTATGAGGAAAGGTATTTAGCAGTTTATATTTACTAAAATAATTGCATTTCCATGTTCTGTGTACTGCGGGAGACCAGATGTAGTGAATGCAGGGTCCGGGGTTTAGTATCACTTTAAAGCACACCTTTACTCCCAAATGCTTGATTGTAATATAGGGGTTGATTTACTAAAATCAAATGGATTGATCACTTTGCAACAAAGTTACACTTTGCAAGGAAATTTTCCCCAGAACTTAATGAATGGGGTGAAGTTCTGCTGACTTCCATCATCCAATCACATGCAAGCAAATATGAAATATAAGTTTTTCCTTACATATAATAGGATATTTTTTGCACAAGTGTACAACATTCACTAAGCTATGGATAGAATTCCCTTGCAAAGTGAATAGACGATTTGTGTTTAGTAAATCAACCCCATAGTAATCCTCCCCCCAACTTATCCATAAAATAGCAACCTTTTTTTTTTTAACTTTTATTTCTATATTTTTGGTCCAGCCCCTCCCAGGCAAGAATTACGTCAGTTCACAAATAACAACACTGTGTTTGTAATATTTTGACATCCAGCCACAGCTCATCCACCCATCCCTGGGTTGCCAGATTACTTGGATGGGAGGCCGCCTCCCATTGTAGTGCAATATAGACTGTCTGTCAATTATAGTGCAATATATGTGGTATAATGTATCTATATAATGTTTTACATTATATTTTTCATATATAGGATATAATATATATATATCCAAAAATATATTTTAATATATAGAAGCCAGCAGTTAGCCCTGGTTCACACTGATGAGGTGTGGGAAACGCAGTGAATACTGTGCGTTTCCTGCACCGCATTGCAATTGCACTGTGTTTTGCAATCTGCTGCGGGTGGAGTTGCTACCTCATCTCTTTAAACCCGAACACATATTAATTACACAGGTTCTGAGGCTAATTTCATGTAGATAAGGCACCAAGTGAGTTTAATTATCACCTTAATCAGCCACAGAACCTGTGTAATTAATATGCGTTCAGTTTTAAAGGGATGAGGTGGCAGCACTAGCTGCGGGTGTCAATTAAAACTTAATACACCCCAAACGCAGGCCGCAAAGGCAGTGCGTTTGCCTGAACCAGATCCCATGGACTTAAAAACAGCTAAAAAAAAAGGTGCCTGCACCTTTATTTCCACAGGAATGCGGTGCAATTCACATGCAGTTCCTAGTGTGATCCTAGGCTTAAAGAACTTCAGAACTGTGGTTCAGGCGTTTCTGGTAAGTAGGGATGAGCTCAATGATCGTTTCAAACATAAGTTCAGCTTGAACATCGGGTGTTCGACCGCTCGCAGAACAGCAAACATTATGGGGCATTCTAAGGAAATTCGAGCGCTGCAGAACACCCCATAATAAACTGCGAGATCACAGTACATTGCTGTATGATGATTGGCCAAAGCATGCACCTGACCTGCATGCTTTGGCCAATCACAGCGCGCTCTGCTGAAAGAGCTATAATTGGCCAAAGGCAGGATGCCTTTGGCCAATCATGGCTCAGGGGGACTAAGTCCACGCCCCACACTATATAAGGCTGCTTACATAGCGGCCACGTGTAGTGTTGTTGGCGTGGACAGAGCGATAGCTTAAGTTAGATAAAGCAGGTAGGTTATTATTAGTTAGTGGCAGTGTATTTGAGATGTATATATATATATTAAGTATAACTTGTTGCATCTTTCCCAAAAAGACTCATGGCTGTATTAGATTAATAAATCTGCAGAAATGTCAACAATTCTGTGTTTTTCTGGCAATATGGGGTGCTGTGTGTACATTAATGAGGAAAAAATGAACTTAAATGATTTTAGCAAATGGCTGCAATATAACAAAGAGTGAAAAATGTAAAGGGGTCTAAATACTTTCCATCCCCACTGTATACTGCTGTTTAGAGTATATAGTGCCTGGGGGCCTTGGGGACCCCCACGCCATATTTTTTTTTTTAATTTTGGTGCGAGATTCCCCTTAACATCCATACCAGATCTGAAGGGCTTGGTATGGATTTTGGGGGGGACATCCACGCCATTTCTTTTTGTATTTTTGTTGCAGGGTTCCCCTTAATATTCATACCAGACCCAAAGGGCCTGGTAATGGACGGGGGGTGGGGACCCACGCCGTCTTTTTCAATGATTTTTATCTATATTGCCGGGATCCGACAATACATTACAGCCACGAGCAGTTTTAAATGACATTTTTACCTTTAGAAATGTAATTTTGCTGTGGTAATGTTATAAACATGGGAAAGACTTTACAGGCAGACTAAGGAGACCCCCAGGCACGATATTTAAAGGTATATGTAATTTATTTTTATTGTTTCACTTTAAGCATTATTAAAATCACTGCTCCTGAAAAAAATACAGTTTTTAAAACTTTTTTTGCATTGATATATGTCCCCTGGGGCAGGGCCCAGGTCCCCAAACACATATGCATATAAGCCTTAAATATTAGCACTTTTGATTTTTCACGTTCACATCCCATAGACTTTAACGGTGTTTGCACAAATTTTTTGCCTGTTCGCATGTTCTTCTGTGAACAGAACCGGGGGGGGAGGGGTTGAATAGGATAGGTATTTGTATGTAAATCAAAGTTTATTAGGCTTTTTAAGATTATTGGAGTATTTTCATGGAGAATTAAGTTAGCCCTACTCCAGCAGCCTTCAGCAGCTTCCCCTACATTAGATATTCCACAAAACATCGGCTTACACTATGTCATCAGAGGGCCACCTGCTTGAATCTGAAAGAGATAGCCAGAACCCCATGATGTCAGGAAAAAAGGTGGTGGCTTGGGACCCAGCATGAGGCCTCTGAGTGGCAGATCACTGGGGGACAATGCTGGATTCACTGAGCGTGTAAGTATGTGAACCCTGAAAACCAATTCCAGCAAACCAAGTATTAACCCCTAGAGGAAAAGGGGGGGTTCCTCTTTTATCAGCAGTAAATGAGACTTAAAACATGTTCATTTGGAATAATTTATCTTCATAGGTAACACTGAAGTCCTTCTTTAGTAACTTAGCTCACTCCTTTTAGCAGTGACTCAAAACATACCCCATATTGTTCAACTATACACGTCGTGCTTTATAGGATTATTTCACACTACTTTATTTATACAATGTTGTGTACAATTTATTCTGCACACTTGTCCACACTATGCAGTGTGTTGGATGTAATGACTCCACACTGTATCATGGTATATAGTACACTGTTCTGGAAATATTATACCCTGCTACATCCTGTAACCTGTTCCTCTAGTGCTTAGATGTGTAAAGCCACATTTCTTTGTTAAACTGAAATTTGAACATTTACTATGGGTTATTAAAGGGTTACCATTTTCACTTTACTATTATGTTTGCTGCCTTGTTTATTTACTTGCCTGATGGTACAATAATTTAGTGTTAGCTAGGAGGTCTATGTTTTTTTTGCTCTAAAGCTGTCATGAAGAGTTTTCTAAAGTTACGAAAATTCTCGTACGACAGAACAAAAAATCAGAAGTGATGTAAGATGTTGTAGTGTATGTGTATTGTATTTTCAAACGACAGCTGTACTGATTAAACGAAAATCATACGATCTGGCATCGTACGAGAATAATTTTTGTGCTTGTCCGAGTGGATAATATTGGATGAACTGTTGTGATCGGCTCTTGAAAGCTCTGTACTATTGATCTGATTATTGTATAATCGCTTCGAAAAGCTGTATTTTTCATACGATTTTCGAATCGTGTGTATGGGCCATTACTCTTTACAAACTTCCTGGAGAGAATCCTCTGTTTAATATTTCCACCAATGGCTCCAGCTGACTCCTCCTGTCAAAGTAACACAGTCTCTGGTGCACACCAGTGTCATGCAGCTTGGACACATAAGTTTTGACTTCTTCAAGGACTTGCCATGAGAGGGCAGTCTGACAACACAACATAGATTTAGATGTACTGGGCAGGAAGCTGTAGACATGCCTCATGCACCAACACATTAAAGTTGAACTGTAGTCATCTAATAATGCCATGTATTGCAGTTGGAGTAGGTTTTATTCCTGAAAATGACACCTCCTTGTTTATTGTTTATCTGTTACTACGAGTACATGCTCTGTAAATGTAATGTTGCTGTAAATGAAACTACATTGATGTCAAATACAAAGTTTGGCAAAATACATTTCACACCATAAATTTTCATCACAAAAATTAGGATATAAATTTAGCGAGGCACAAGCTGCTGGGATCGTGGTCCTATGTCAACTAGGTTTCTCACCTACACATAGTGAGGAGCTCAAGAGTTTATGGTCGATTTGGAGAAATCAAACTTGTTGTTTACTCAAAATCTTTGGAAGTTCTGTCCTGGGTCCTGGAACCTGGAGACTTTGTAGAGCTTTGGGTGGGAATAAGGCTCTAGTCCTAAGTCTGCATCTTACGTGCTATCCAGACCTTGTTTTTAGTCTCAGCTGTGCACAGGCCTTTAAATATGTGGGCTGATTGATGCTTAGGGATCTCCTTCTGGCTCTCCCTGCTTTGGGAGCCTGCTGCTGCTTGAAAAGGCTAAGTGCTAGCAGAACCCTAAAAATGTACAATACATGTCTTGCCTGTTTTAGTTGAGGAACCCATAAGTGGACACCCTATTAGTTAGAAATTGACTGGAGTTTAGTTAGTTGTTCAGATGCTTTATGCTATGGACATGCTGTACATAGCCCTGCTGCACTGAAACTGTGTTTGTTTGCGGTTTGCGTCAAGAAAGTGCAGAGCAAAACTGCTTAGACTGTTCTTGGGTGTTCCTGTCTTTTGCCTGGTTTACTGCTGCCAGTGTCGGTTCAGCCTGTCCTCTTTACAACATACTGTATATATTTTTTTCATACAGTGGTTGAAGTTTAACATCTATTGAAAAACAGATAAAGCATAGTTTTAAACATGCCACATCTACATATTTTATTCTACAGTCACCTTTTCACTTATCTTCATGAAGGTATCAGCCAGGCGTAAGCTATCAGCCAGGCATAAGTATTTATCAGCATAAGTATATATAGCAGTATTAGCAGGCAGCTTTATATGCAGAAAACGGAAAATTGAATACTTACCTTTCCGTAATTTTCCTTTCCTGGTGCATACCCATGGCAGCATACCAATGGTTGGTTGCTCCACCCCCGACCAACCCACAGGACCACTTTAACTCTATAAATAAAAGAGTTGTTCTTCCCTACCATCATTCTTGTAACTAGATCTCAGAAAACTAAGGATTATTGAAGGGAGGGTGTATGCTGCCATGGATAGGCACCAGGAAAGGAAAATTACGGAAAGGTAAGTATTTAATTTTCCGTTTTCCTGGTGCCTCCATGGCAGCATACCAATGGTAAATAACTCGCTTACAGGGAGGGTACTGCAATAAGAAATTTAATGAAAAACTACAGCCTTGACATCTGTAAGGTTCTTTCCCCAAATTCCCGGGAAGTAAGAACCGCTGGGTCTACACTATAGTGAGACATGAAAGTGTTGAATGACGACCAACTAGCTGCTTGGCAAATTGTCTCAGGGGAGACCCGCGCCAATGCTGCCCAAGAAGAGGCCATTCCCCAAGTGGAATGCGCGCTGACCGCATCTGGAACTGCCAGAACACTAGCCCGATAGGCCCTTTGGATTAATTTTACGATCCAGCTCGCCAAGGTCGTCTTGGATGCTGCCATTCCCTTTCTGGCGCCTTTTGGGATGACAAACAGTCTTTGTGAAACTGTTGTGTTGAGTTTAAATAGTGTCTCAGGGTTCTGGCTACATCTAGCTCATGTAATCCTGAAGACTCTGGATCTTCTCCAAATGCTGGGAGAACCCATTCCCGATTAAGATGATAGAGAGAAGGTACCTTCCCTGTCTGGGAAGAAGGTGATGTAAGGTTCCCGTGATCCTAGAGCTTGGATTTCCGATACTCTGCGAGCCGAGGTGATGGCAATCAAGAATACTGCTTTTAATGAAATGTCCTCTAGGGTGCAATCTTCTGTGGGAGCAAAGGGAGTATTTGATAGGACATCCAGCACAATCGTCAAGTCCCATTTGGGGTATAATGCTTTCCTGGGAGGTCGCAATCTCAGGACTGCCTTCAAAAAGCGTTCTACCAGAGGGTTCAAAGCCCATCGTGTATCTGTCAGGGCTGAGAGAGCCAAGACCTGGACCTTAAGAGTGTTTAGACCTAAACCTAGATCCCAGCCATTCTGTAGGAAGAGAAGCACATTCTGGACCCCAGGATCCAGGGGATCGAAATGATTAAGCTCTGCCAGTTCTGTAAATTTTCTTCATATTCTGTAATAGAATTAGTGGAAGACTTCCTTGCCTGTAGAAGTGTTTGAATAACATTATGTGAGCACCCTAAATCATCCAGCCTTTTGCGCTCAATTTCCAGACCCTCAAGTCTAGGATTTCCGGATGCGGGTAAGAGAAGTCGTTTTGAGACAGAAGGTCGATTAGGTGTGGAAGAGGAAGCGGTCTGCATACAGCCAAGTTGACTAGGAGTGTGAACCACGGTCTCTTGGGTCAGTATGGGATTACTGCCAAGACTGTGACTTCCTCCGTCGTCAATCGCTGAAGAAACCTCAATATCAGAGGAGTCAGAGGAAATGCGTATCCTTTCTGAAAATTCCAAGGCTGGGCTAGAGCGTCTACTTCTGCTGACCCTGGGGACGGGAACCTTGAGAAGAACAGAGGCGTCTTCGCGTTGAGTGGAGAGGCAAATAGGTCGATTTGGGGGGTGCCCCATTGTTGGCATATCCAGTCGAAAACCTTGGGATTCAGGGACCACTCGTTGTTGTTGACGAATGATCTTGACAGATGGTCGGCTAACTGGTTCTCGGACCCTGGGATGTATGAGGCCCGCAGGTTGATTAGGTTCCTCTCGGCCCAGGTCAGAATGGGCGTCACTTCGCTGAGTAGAGACCTGCTGTGTGTTTCCCCCTGGTTCTGGACATAGGCCACTGCCGCTTTGTTGTCCATCTGTAGGAGTATGGATTTTCCTCTGAGGTAGGTGGCTAAATGTAAAATTGCCATCCATGCCGCCCTTAGTTCCAGTATGTTCGATACTACCGCCTCCGAATTGAACTGCCATCTCCCTTGGACTAGTTGACCTTGGAAGTGCGCACCCCAGCCCAACTGACTTGCGTCTGACGTAAGAATGGTCCATGGGATGGGCCCTAGGGAACAGTGTATCTGCAGGTTGGATGGTCTCGTCCACCACCAGAGACTGGACTTCATTATGGATGTGACTAATATTCTCTGATCTAGGGGATTCTTCCTCCACTGTGCCAGAAAGCCTAGTTGGAATCCCCGCAGATGCCACCTGGCCCACTTCACCATGGGTATACAAGAGGAAAGGGAGCCCAGGAGACTCAGACAGTCTGATGCCAACATGGAATGGCTTGCCAATACTCTCTTTACCTTCCTTATCAGGACAGGAATCTTTAGGGGAAGTGAAACTGCCCTCTCTGGAGTGTTGAAAAGTGCTCCTAGATATGTCATCTTTTGTGTAGGTGTGAGCTGGCTTTTCGAGTAATTGATTAACCACCCGAACTTGCTCAGGGTGTCTAGGACCAACCGTACATGCATTTCTAGGCTCCTTTTGTGCTGGGATAGAATGAGGATGTCATCCAAGTAGTGAAGCACTCTAATCCCTTTTTCTCGAAGAGGAGCCAGGATTGCCACTAGCACCTTGGTAAAGATTCTGGGAGCTGTTGAGATCCCGAACGGCAGGCATTGAAACTGTAGGTGTAAATCGCCTACTTTGAAACGTAGGAAAGGTTGAAACTGCTGCAGGATAGGTATATGGAGATATGCGTCTTGAAGGTCTATAGAGACCATCCAATCCACTGGCTGTACTGATAGGATCACTGTATTTAAGGATTCCATTTTGAAATGCTCTGTACGGATGTATCTGTTTAACCTCTTCAGGTCCAACACGGGCCTCCAGCCGCCCGATTTTTTGGGGACCAAAAAGACTGGGGAATAGAACCCTGAGTGTTTTTCCAAGTCCGGAACTGGAACTACTGCTTGCTGCCGGATAAGAATTTGTACATACTGAAGAAGGACCTCTTTCTTCTCTTTGGAGGTTGGTATCTTCGTTGGCTGGAATGAAAAGGGTGGGGGCCGTTTTCTGAATGTCCAGAAATGCCCCTGAATGACAGTGGAGACTGCCCATTGATCTGTACAATTCTCCACCCAAACCTGGGCGAACGCCCTGAGTCGAGCTCCTACTGGAGCGGTTTGGGTGGATAGGGAGTCAAAAAGACTTCTGGCCCTCAACCGTGGATGTTGAGGTTTTCGGCTTCCCCACCTTCAAGAAAGTTGCCTTCGAGCCCTTCCACCCTCTTCTGTACTCCCTGCCCGGGCGGTACATTCTGGAGTCTCTTGCTCTCTGCTGACCAGCTGGATGTGACACAAATCTTTTCCTCCTGCTTCTGTCCTGGGGAATTAGACCACTTTTCCCTCCTGTGACTCTGGTAATCGCTGCATCCATTTTGTCGCCGAACAGAGCTTTCCCATTGTATGGTATGCGACACCACGATTGTTTTGAGGTTGGGTCGGCTGACCATGTTTTTAGCCACAATGCCCTTCTGGCAGTGATGGAATACAGCATAGCTCTGGAGGAACACTTGAGGACATCAATGGCGGCCTCCGCCATGAAATCTGAGGCCAGCTTCAGCTCATCTAGTGCTTTGATGATCTCATTAGACCCCACCCCCTGTCTGAGGGCTGTCTCAATATTGTCTGACCATACTCTAGTAGCCTGAGAGATTGAAGTCAGGGCTACTGCTGGCTTACATGCCCCTCCTGCAGCTTGATAAGATTTTTTTAGATCTGAATCGATCCTTCGATCAAGTGCATCCCTGAAAGAGACCGCATCCTCTAGAGGCAGTGTTGTATTCCTGGCTAATCTCATAATTGAAGCATCTACCGTTGGAAGCGAATCAAAAAGCTGGGCATCTGCTTCAGCAAGTGGGTATAATTTGAGAAAACGATTGTAAGCTAAGGGTCTTTTATCCACCTTCTGCCATTCATCTGTCACAACTTCCTTTATTTCTTCCATTAAGGGGAAGGTTGATAATTTTTTCTTCAGGTGTGGAAAATATTTCTTTGTTTTAGATGGAGGCTCTGGATCTTCCTCCCATTGGATTGCGTCCTTTACCGCATTGATAAAGGGTTCCACTAGAGCAAAATCAAAGGCTGAAGCATTCTCTTCTTCCACATCCGAATCGCTTTCAGAAATAACCTCTGTGTCTGGCTGTGGATTGGGTGTATTCACTGCTGCTTCATCTGCGGGTGGGGTTGCTTGATCTTGGGATAAGGCTAACTCCCGGATGGAGTCTTTGATCATTCTTTTGATTGATTCCATTGACTCGAGTTTCTCTCTCTCTTTGTCTCCTGTAGCTCCCAGGAGGCATTGACCACATACCAATTTATCAGGGAGGGCTTGTTTGCCACACACCCAGCATGCTTTCTCTCCTGGATACACAGGTCTGTGCTGGGAGTCCTGTTTACTAGAGGTATGTCGGGATGATCTGTGCCCACTGTGGGAAGTATGGGCCGAGGACGAATGAGAATGACCCGAGCTCCTATGGTCCTTTGATCTTCTATTCGTAGAATCTCTATGGGATGATCTGCGGGAAGATCCGTGATGCGGGCTAAGACAAGAAATAGAAACAAAGGCAAGGGTGTTTCAATCAGCCTGGGGTGCTCTTTTCTCTTGATAAAAAAACTTACCTGAAAGTTGCAGCCCTTACCTAGTGGTATGTTGAGGATCTTTTTGATGCGACATTATAGTACTAGGGACAGCTGAAAAGGAACGATTAAAATTTAATATAAAAGTAGTTAAAAACAAAAAAGGATTTTGCAGAGGAGGGAAGAACAACAAAAATTTTATATATATATATATATATATATATATATATATATATATATATATATATATACATATAGGTATACATATAAATATATATATACTCACATTCCTCCCTGGTACCTTGGCTGGGCTCCATAGCACAGAGTCAAAAAGGATAAAGGAGCTGGAGAGGACACCTCATAGATGCTTGCTCTAAGGCAGCTGCTCCTCTACTGACAGTAAGCTCTCTTATATACTAGAGAGCGGTCTGGGAGTCCCAAGATGGCCACCGTCGACTTCACAGTGCTACTGAGCATGCACCGTGACATCACGCGAAGGCCCCGCCCCCCCGCCAGGAAAGCAGAGCTGAACGGCGCGCGCGAAGCGCTGCACACTCAGAGGAGAGCTACACAGGCACATGAGGCATGCTGTGGAGGTAGGCAAAAACCTCATAGCGTTTTTGTAAAAAGCACAAGCATTTAAGCATTCAGGGTTTTAGTATGCCGAACAAGGGAATATATAGGAGAGAAAAACTGGCTCCTGTTAACCCACCAAGCCCCAAAAAGATCCACAGAAAAACGGGCTCCCATACTTATCTGGCGCTTTTAGCAGCCCAAGCAATGGGACTCCATACTGCAGGAGAGCATGAACCTGCAATGGTCACACCATAAAGCGGTGAGGTAGGGCTGAGCGCTTGATCCTGTAGGAACGAGGACAGAGAAAAGAATGATGGTGGGGAGGAACAACTCTTTTATTTATAGAGTTAAAGTGGTCCTGTGGGTTGGTCGGGGGCGGAGCAACCAACCATTGGTATGCTGCCATGGAGGCACCAGGAAAGTTTTATTTTGATAACTGTGTTCTTTCCTGGCATACTAACATTCCAAGTCTTTAATGATCCCTATGTATAAAGCAGGTAAAGACAGTATTGTCAGTGCTGCTCTGAAACACAGCATTAATGTGCAGGGGCTTCCAATGAACAGCATCTGATGGAGTCACTGTAGCAGGGCCAGTACAAGGGGGGCAGAAGGGGGCGGATGCCCTGTACAGAACAATTCATTGTAGGAAGCAGGGTGCAGGTGAAGTGCTGGTAGTGTGCTGATAAAATCTTTCTGCTGGAATGCAGAGCTGCCTGCAACGATGTGCTGAGTGCATTCCTGCACCCAGCACAAGCCTAGGACCTGGTGCTGGCTGAGATCAGAACTCAGCCTTCTGCACTCCAGCTCCTTCCAGTCTCCGCTCCTCCAGCCCTCTGCACTCCAACTCCTCTCAGTCTCCCTTGGAATGCTATTCACTCCACATCTGCCCCCGTCCCTGTTTGCACCCCCCGGTTTTCTGGGGGAAACCTGTTTCGGTACAACACTGGCCTTCACTTCCCTGTCAGGCAGAGCCGCAGAGAAATCTCCGCCCGTCAGGTGCTTCCGAGTCCTGGCGAGGTGTGACGTCATTAAGAGGCTGGCCGGGAGGGAGAGGACCATAGAGAGCAGCACAGTGAGTGTGACCTAGAGGAGGAACCAACCAGGCAGTGCATCAAAGCAGTAAGCAGATGGGCATCTACAGATGAATCGGCTAACTCTGGGGGGGGATTAATTAATTACCAATGGTATTTGTAATATGCAGCATTAAGGGGTTTATAAACACTGACACCGCTGTAATTCAGCACAAAGGGGTAAATTAACTGACACTGGTTATTAATGCATTAGTGAACAGTGGCAATACATTAAACCCCTTCATACTGCATATTACAAATACCATTGGTAATTAACCACTTGCCAATCCGCCGCAGTACAGGGACAGGGCTGCAGCTACAGGCACCACAGAGTACCCATACATTGCTGCCTGTTTCGGGCGCATGCCCTCACCCGTCAACTCCCCTGTAATTTGACACAACTAGAATCTGTCAGCAGATCTCAGCCATTATATCTTTATACAGGGGGGTGCAGTTTGACATCTTCGCCCTGGGCACTGGATGACATTGTCTCGGCACTGCGCTGTTCTAATGTCATCATGTGTCTTTCACAATTACATCATCATATAAGAGCACCAAATCCTTCATAGGGTGCATAAGGTTATAACTAAGAATGGTTATCACTAGCAAAAGCATATTTAATAACATTTATGGAGCAGACCAATAAATGAAGAGGGACACATCTCTGATTTAGGGTCATTTTAATCAAGGCTTATAAAGGGGCATTTGCTTTGGGATGACCATCAACTCATAGTAACTAAGCTAGAAAAATAGGCTTTTTTTAAAATTATTTTTATTTTGACCAGAATCCTACGATGAAAGGACATGTCTTTTTTCACAGTACAGTAAATGTGTTTTAGGTACTTTGGTCAATACAAACTTGATTGTTGTAACTAAATAGATGTAGCCAGGTGCCTAGCTAACTTTGCCTGTATCACCATGGGACATTCTGTAACATCAGCTGCAGAGAGAAGCCCGTAGCAACAGCATGTAATGCATAGAGGAGGGCATACATGACTGTGGTAACAGGGGAGTTAATAGTTTTAGGGGTGTGGTATTAAGTAACCGAGGGGGAGGTAGCAAGGAAGGCTTTATAAGGTAACCCCGCCCAAGGGGGTGTAACAGTAGTTGTGGAAAGTTCCCACCCACCCTCCCCTTTTTTGGTATAGTAGGGTTAACTAGATATGGTTATGGTTCAATTTAAAAAAAAAAAAAAAAAAAAGGGTTTTGACGAGGGCATGGCAGTGGCGGGCGTTGGTCTGGGCAAAAAGCAAGGTAAATGGCAAAAGTAAGAGTCTTTTCGGGAGCTAGCGTTGATATGGCTCATGATGGTGGTTCCCGGTTAACGGAGGTTAGCCGGGAAGTGATAATGGGGCACTGCGGTCATTGCTAGTCTCTGAGCCAGCTTGTCGGCTTGAGGCCTATTTGATAGATTTGATGGGACCGCAGTGCAAGTCCTGTTATGGATGATCAAGATATTGCTCAGACCAACGCTTGATAATTAAGCAGGTTGTTTCAACAGATGATGTTTTTGTTGTTGATGTTTTTCTATTTATGATAGATAATGTTGATATGTTATATTTTTATATTTAAGATTATTTGTTTAATAAATTAGGCCGCTACGGCCTTTTAATACTCCAAGCTCGGTGTGGTTTGAGTCATTGGGGTAACAGGGTAGTAGGTTGCTATTAGGGAAAAATTACATCTGTAATCCGCCAGTCATGAGCCTGTTTCCCTCTAGTGCTCAGCCTGGACACTGTGTCATCATCTGCTGAATGAAGAGCAAGCAGAGACCACAGCTGAGAGCAAGGGATCATAGGATATATGGTCCAAGGAGCCAGGATTTGCATTGGAGCCAGGCTGCTGCAGTCTACAAGTTCCAGCCAGATGGGAGAGAGAGAAGAATGCTGAGCGAGGACATACAGTCAGGTCCATAAATATTGGGACATCGACACAATTGAAATCTTTTTGGCTCTATACACCACCACAATGGATTTGAAATGCAACGAACAAGATGTGCTTTAACTGCAGACTTTCAGTTTTAATTTGAGGGTATTTACATCCAAATCAGGTGAACGGTGTAGGAATTACAACAGTTTGTATATGTGCCTCCCACTTTTTAAGGGACCAAAAGTAATGGGACAATTGGCTGCTCAGCTGTTCCATGGCCAGGTGTGTGTTATTCCCTCATTATCCCATTTACAAGGAGCAGATAAAAGGTCCAGATTTCATTTCAAGTGTGCTATTTGCATTTGGAATCTGTTGCTGTCAACTCTCAATATGAGATCCAAAGAGCTGTCACTATAGCACTGGTGAGCTCAGCAACACCAAAAGACCCGGAAGACCATGGAAAACAACTGTGGTGGATGACCGAAGAATTCATTCCCTGGTGAAGAAAACACCCTTCACAACAGTTGGCCAGATCAAGAACACTCTCCAGGTGGTAGGTGTATGTGTGTCAAACTCAACAATAAAGAAAAGACTTCACCAGAGTGAATACAGAGTGTTCACCACAAGATGTAAACCATTGGTGAGCCTTCAAAAACAGGAAGGCCAGATTATAGTTTGCCAAACAACATCTAAAAAAGCTTTCACAGTTCTGGAACAACATCCTATGGACAGATGAGACCAAGATCAACTTGTACCAGAGTGATGGGAAGAGAAGAGTATGGAGAAGGAAAGGAACTGCTCATGATCCAAAGCACACCACCTCATCAGTGAAGCATGGTGGTGGTAGTGTCATGGCGTGGGCATGTATGGCTGCCAATGGAACTGGTTCTCTTGTATTTATTGATGATGTGACAGCAGGATGAATTCTGAAGTGTTCCGGGCAATATTATCTGCTCATATTCAGCAAAATGCTTCAGAACTCATTGGACAGCGCTTCACAGTGCAGATGGACATTGACCCAAAGCATACTGCGAAAGCAACCAAAGAGTTTTTTAAGGGAAAGAAGTGGAATGTTATGCAATGGCCAAGTCAATCACCTGACCTGAATCCGATTGAGCATGCATTTCACCTGCTGAAGACAAAACTGAAGGGAAAATGCCCCAAGAACAAGCAGGAACTGAAGACAGTTGCAGTAGAAGCCTGGCAGAGCATCACCAGGGATGAAACCCAGCATCTGGTGATGTCTATGCATTTTAGACTTCAGGCTGTAATTGACTGCAAAGGATTTGCAACCAAGTATTAAAAAGTGAAAGTTTGATGGATGATTGTTAATTTGTCCCATCACTTTTGGTCCCTTAAAAAGTGTGAGGCATGTATACAAACTGTTGTAATTCCTACACCGTTCACCTGATTTGAATGTAAATACCCTCAAATTAAAGCTGAAAGTCTGCAGTTAAAGGGTATCTTGTTCGTTTCATTTCAAATCCATTGTGGTGGTGTATAGAGCCAAAAAGATTAGAATTGTGTGATGTCCCAATGTTTATGGACCTGACTGTAAATAACCTGATCTGGGGAGAATTATTTCTCTTGGGACAACAGACTTCAGCTGAGAGCAGGGACCTGGCTGCTCTGGGGAATGTGAGCAGGTGCTATGGCCCAGGTGGCGTAGAGCAATGTTTCTCAACTCCAGTCCTCAAGTACCCCCAACAGGTCATGTTTTCTGGATTTCCCTCAGATAGAACGGCTGTGTATCAGGAACCATGAATCAGACCGAGACAGAAGTAAAGTTAAATCACACTTGTTTAATAATAATAAGGTAAACAGAGTAAGCATAGTTAAAGCAAGCCAGAGTTCAGTAACCAGATCGGGTAGTCAGCCAAGCAAATGTCAGAGAGCCAGAGATAAACTTAGTAGTACAGCAAGCAGGATGAGGAGCCAGAAGGAACGTCAGCTGAGCAAGTCTTCAACAGGAACGCAGGAGAAAGTCTCTGTGATGTTGACAAAGGTGAAGGCAGAGATCAAGTGAGCTGGACGACTTTAAGTAAGCAGGACTGAAGAGCAGAATCAACAACAGCTGGATAACTGTGGAGAGAGATGGGAGCTGGCAATTAGCTGACAGCTGAGCGGCCAGCTAAGAGAAGGAAGGGCTGAGCCCAACCCTGACAGTACTCCCTCCTCAACGACCCATCCCCCTCGGAGGACCACCGGGCTTGAGGGGAAAATGTCTATGGAAATCACGGAGGAGGACAGGGGCATGTACGAGGATGAGACCCAAGAGCGTTCCTCCAGACCGTACCCCTTCCAATGCACCAGGTACTGTATGCGCCCACGGAACCTACGGATTGTACTTCATACTCCTCATGGTTCTCAGCCTGTATAGGGTGAGGACATGGCACCGAGGTGGTAAAGCGATTGCAGACCAAAGGTTTCAATAAGGAGCTTGAAACACATTAGAGATGCGCATACTAGGAGGAAGGTCCAAGGCGTAAGCCACGGGGTTAATCCTGTGAAGGATACGGAAAGGCCCAATAAAACGAGGTGCAAACTTCAAAGAAGGATCACGAAGTTGGAGGTTGCGAGATGACAGCCAGACTCTGTCCCCAACCTGGTAGGAAGGTGCAGGCAGGTGTCTGCGGTCAGCATGGAGTCTGTACCTATCGTTAGCATGTTGCAAAGCCTCCTGAACTTGTGCCCAAGTGGAACCAAGACCACGGAGATGTTATTCTAACGCAGGAATACTCTGCGGAACAAACGAGTCAGGCAACATGGAAGGTTGGAAGCCATAAGTCGCCATAAACAGGGACAATCGGGAAGCAGAATTCAAGGCACTGTTGTGAGCAAACTCTGCCCATGGTAATAGGTCTGACCAGTTGTTATGATGGTCAGAAATATAGCAACGTAAAAATTGCTCCAAGGGCTGATTGGCTCGTTCTGCAGCCCCATTAGACTGCAGGGGATACGCAGAGGAGAGAGCAAGCTGAATTCCCAACTGTACACAAAAGGCTCGCCAGAACCGGGAGACAAACTGACTACCCCTGTCTGAGACAATCACTTTGGGTAGCCCCTGTAAGCGAAAGATCTCCCGAGCAAAGAGCAAAAATGGAAGCCAGTTCCTTAGAAGTGGGCAGCTTCTTAAGTGGAAATTCAATGACACATCTTTGAGAACCGGTCAACCTCTATAAGGATAACAGTGTTGCCTTGGGAGTTGGGTAACTCCACAATGAAATCCATAGACAGGTGGGTCCAGGGCCTCTCTCCATTGGGTATGGGTTGTAGGAGGCCCACTGGAAGGTGTCGTGGAGTCTTACTCTGAGCACACATGGAACAGGCAGCTACGAAGGCAGTTACATCAGCCCGTAGACTAGGCCACCAGAATTGTTGGGAAATGGCCCAAACGAGTTGATTCTTCCCAGGGTGGCCAGCTGCCTTGGGAGAATGGTAAGTCTGGAGCACAGCAGTATGGACACTCTCTGGGACAAAGCAGTGGTCACAAGGTTTCTCAGGAGGAGCATGGACCTGAGCAGCAAGAATTTTGTCACCCAAAGGAGAAGTAAGACTGGTGCAAACCGTAGCCAGAATACGATCAGGAGGAATCAAAGGAACCAGAACCGACTTCAACTTAGAAGTGGAGGAAAATTTTTGTGACAAGGCATCAGCCCTTACATTCTTAGTACCGGGTAAGAATGAGACAATGTAATTAAAACTTGACAAGAAAAGAGCCCATCGCGCCCTCCTGGGAGAGAGGCGCTTAGCCTCAGACAAGAATGTGAGATTCTTATGGTCAGTAAGAATGAGAACTGGCACAGTGGTACCTTCAAGGAGATGTCTCCATTCTTTCAGGGCTAAAATGATCGCCAACAGCTCTCTGTCACCAATCTCGTAATTGCACTCTGCAGGTAACAGTTTCTTGGAAAAGTAGCCACACGGACGCATAGCGCTCTCAGAGTTAGGACGTTGAGACAGAAGGGCACCAACTCCAGTCTCAGAAACATCAACTTCTAGGATAAAAGGCAACGTAGGATCAGGATGTGCCAACACAGGAGCAGAAACAAAGGCAGCCTTGAGACTCTCAAAGGCCTTAATGGACTCCGGAGACCAACTCTGTGGGTTACCATCCTTTCTGGTCATATCAGTCAGGGGCTTGACCAGAGACGAGAAGTTCCGAATAAACTTCCGATAATAGTTGGTAAAGCCCAGGAAACGCTGCAGAAGATGTAAACCCACGGGTCGGGGCCACTGTAGGACTGCCGAAAGTTTCTCTGGGTCCATCGAAAAACCAGCAGTGGAAATGACATAGCCCAGGAATTTAACCTGTTCATGATGGAACTCGCACTTCTCCAGTTTACAATAGAGATTGTTTTCTCTTAGTTTCTGAAGAATACGGCAGACATCTGTGTGGTGGCTCCCCAGGGACTTGGAAAATATGAGGATATCATCGAGATAAACTACCACACATAACTGCAACAAATCTCAACAGAAAACGTTAATAAATTCATGGAAAACTGCCGGGGCGTTATAAAGCCCAAAAGGCATTATGAGGTACTCATAATGGCCTGTACTGGTATTAAATGCAGTTTTCCACTCGTCGTCCTCCTTAATTCGCACAAGATTGTATGCCCCTCTCAAATTAAGCTTTGTGAAAACCTTTGCTCCCTTGAGGCTGTCAAATAACTCTGTAATCAACAGAATCAGGTAGGCTTTCTTAATCATGAAACAATTGAGACCCCTATAATCAATACAAGGTCTCAGTTCACCGCTTTTTTTTTTTCACAAAGAAGAAACCAGCACCAGCAGGAGATGAGGATTTGCGAATGAAACCTCGAGAAAGTGCGTCTGCAACATACTCCTCCATGGCCTTATCCTCCAAGACCGACAAAGGGTAAACCAGGCCACGAGGGTGTATGGCACCAGGTTGAAGGTCAATTGCACAATCATAAGACCGGTGTGGAGGCAAACTACCGGCTTGACCTTTGTCAGACATCGCTAAAATCGCGGTACTCCTCCGGCAGGGAGGAGAGTGAAGAGGTGCACAGGACCTTGGCTACCTTCTGGACGCATGTCTCACTGCATTGTGGTGACCAGGAGAGAACCTCAGCACGGAGCCAATCAAAAGAGGGGTTGTGCCTCTGTAACCAAGGATAACCAATAACCAGTGGAAACCTAGGTGAGGAAATAACTTGGAATTGGATTATCTCATGGTGAAGAGCCCCTACGGCCATGGACAATGGAACCGTCTCATGAGTCACATGGGCAGTCTGTAGAGGTCTCCCGTCAAGAGCCTCAATGGCAAGTGGAGTGTCACGCAGCTGCAGTGGAATCGAGTGCTGCGATACAAAGACAGCATCAATGAACAGGCCTGCAGCCCCAGAGTCGATTAGAGCCTGTATCTCAATGGATGACTCAGCCCAAGAAAGGGTGACCGAAACCAGGGGCTTATCCTTCTGGATAACTGGGGACGAAACAACGCCACCTTAGGTCTGTCCATGACAGGACCTCAAGGTTCGGGCGTTCCCTGGACGGGTAGGACAAGACTTATTGTGACCTGCTTGGCCACAATAAAGGCACAACCTCTCCCTCCTTCTAAAGGCTCTCTCATCCGCAGAGAGACGCGTGAAGCCCAAGTGCATGGTTTCATCTTCACAGACCGACTTGGTACCAGGAAGGCCAGTCCTGTATTTGTGCATCAAAACAAATTTGCCAAGTTGGGTGAAGATGTGGAGGTGGTAAACACAGAGGTGGCAGCCCTAGATGTCACTGCTACTCCTAACAGCCGGGAGAGCAGCCCATCTAGTAGAGGTAAAGCGGATTTCTTCACTGGCACAAGAGCACCTTATATTCTATAATCTATATTTTTTTAGTTATCTGATGTTTTTTCTAGTAGTTTTTATTTTGAAATGGACATTGTAGAATTGTACACACAGGTGATCTGCCTGTTGTTTTTCTAAATAGTAATTGCACTTTAGAACGTTTTGGCATGCTTAGTAATTGTAATTGCACCTTAGACTGTTTCAGTATGCACAGCAATTGTATTTAGTGTTTTACTTTTATCTTAACGGGTATTACATACATTGACTTTCCACACCAAGGATCACACACTTTGTTTTGTTTTAATGCAAGACCACACTGTATATGTATTTTTTGTTTTTGTTTTATTTGGTTTCACACAATTGTAACACTTACTAATAGAAATGCTGTGAACTATCCCCTTATTTTCTAGGATTTTTCCAAAGAGAGTAGCATATATTTGTAGTAATTTTTACATACATTTCTAGTATCACACCTTTAACCACCATTTGCTAGCAGTAGAACAGCGCCACATCTACTTTGTTTTCTTTTCATTTTGTTTACTCCACCTAGTGGAAGTAATTGGTAGAGGCAGCAGTTCTGTTAACCTCTTCCAAACCCTTAATCCAGTACTTAGTCCTTTGCGCAGAGACTTTTTCTTCTTTCTCTGTCAGACAAACCTGATTTCTTTTTATGAAGAGGTAAGTAAAACCTTGGACAGAGGGGTGGCTGTGGATGTGGTATACTTGGATTTTGCAAAAGCGTTCGACACAGTTCCCCACACGCGGCACATGTGTAAGGTAAAGTCTACAGGCTTGGAAATATCAGTTTGTAAATGGATAGAAAACTGGCTAAAAGACAGAATTCAGAGAGTAGTGGTTAATGATTCTTACTCTGAATGGTCTAAGGTTATCAGTGGTGTACCCCAAGGTTCAGTGCTGGGACCCTTACTTTTTAATAACTTTATAAATGATATTGGGTCTAGGATCGAAAGTAACATTTCTGTCTTTGCAGATGACACCAAGCTATGCAGTGGAATAACGTCCTTACAGGATGTCTCCAATTTACAAGCTGACCTCAATGCACTGTCTAATTGGGCGACTATGTGGCAGATGAGGTTTAATATTGAGAAATGTAAAGTTATGCACTTGGGGGCTAAGAATATGCATGCATCATAAATGCTAGGGGGAGTACAACTGGGGGAATCCGTGGTGGAGAAGGATCTGGGGGTTTTGGTAGATCATAAGCTCAATAATAGCATGCAATGCCAAGCTGCGGTTTCCAAAGCGAGCAAAGTCCTTTCTTGTATTAAGAGAGGTATGGACTCCAGAGAAAGAGATATAATTTTGCCCCTGTTCAAATCATTAGTAAGACCTCATCTGGAATATGCAGTTCAGTTTTGGGCACCAGTTCTCAAAAAGGATATCGGGGAACTGGAGAAAGTGCAGAGAAGGGCAACCAAACTAATAAGAGGCATGGAGGAGCTCAGCTATGAGGAAAGATTAGAGGAACTGAATTTATTCACTCTTGAGAAGAGGAGAATAAGGGGGGATATGATCAACATGTTCAAATATATAAGGGGTCCATATAGTGAACATGGTGTTGAGTTATTCTCTTTACGTTCAACCCAGAGGACACGGGGGCACTCTTTACGTCTAGAGGAAAAGAGATTTAATCTCCAAATACACAAAGGTTTCTTCACAGTAAGAGCTGTGAAAATGTGGAATAGACTCCCGCCAGAGGTGGTTCTGGCCAGCTCAGTAGATTGCTTTAAGAAAGGCCTGGATACTTTCCTAAATGTACATAATATAACTTGGTACTAACATTCATAGGTAAAGTTGATCCAGGGAAAATCTGATTGCCTCTTGGGGGATCAGGAATGAATTTTTTCCCCTACTGTAGCAAATTGGAGCACTATATTAGCAAACATGTAGCACTATATTATGTTATTTGCTACATGTTACTTATGGTCCCACATGCATCCATGTGCACCATTAAATATTTAATAGTATCTACCAATTGATTATCTAGTTTTGGTGTTGTGCTTCATATAAAGTCCCACCAACTCCCCCCCCCCCCCTTTCTATGATTCAGGGATGGAGACATACAAACTCTGTAGCAGTCTTGGTCTCATACAAAGTCCCAACAATTTTATTTGTAGCAATAACTCACAGTGGAGCTGCTGGTTTAAAGCGGGCTGTTACCTTCACTCTCGCCACCTCTGTTTCACCGGCATCGGGTCTAGGGTCCCGTTGAGTTTACCTCTGAACGATGTAGGCACCAAACACTTGAGTATGTTTTCCAATGCTTTAATAAACAAGTAATAAAGGAAGTAACAGGAAAGAGGCAGAAGGAAAGTTGCAGGGAAGCTCAAATACCTATCTTTAGTATTCTTTAGAACATTATCAGGAATTGAACACTTGTAGTTGAATGCACTCCCCTTGTGGGATTCAATCTTTGCTCGCCTGGATAGGCCTCTCTCACTTGCCTAGCAGCCAGTAAGTAGCACGAACAAAAGTCTCTGGAAAAAACTTGTTTGGAACAAAACCGGTACGATCCTCTGCCACAGGATGTAATTGTTTACGATGAGTATCAGACACAGTACTTGAACCTTTAAGCCAACCCGGCAGTACTATGCAGCAAGATTACTTCAGGATACGTCCTCCAACTGAGTCACCAGGCCCCTCTCCAGACCAGCACTCTGCATGATCCTTCCATGACGGGTCCTCCCCTGGAATCTCCTCAGTTGTCCAGCTTCTTCACTCAGGATAGACAGCTCAGGACCATTCCTCTGCCGCTGCGGTAGGCCCCAGACATGCCTCTGGGCCCACCCACACGCCGCAGTGACGTGGGCCTCCGGAACGGAGGACCACGAGGTGGTATTCCTAATGCATACTTGTCGGCCAGGAGGGCCAGCATGTGGCTGAAAACGAACCCCTAAACATGGCATCTGTCCCATAAATACCCTCTCCCAGAATGCAACTCGGAGGACCACCTCCACCGAGTTGTCTCCGGGACAGAGGAGCACTCATACGCTTCAACACGTTGCCTTTCCAACACTGACCCATGGGGACAACGATACCCACCGGCGCAGTGTGGAATCACACGCAACTCAGCCAAGCTGGAACAGAGGCAAACCTAACTTCACCTAACAAGTAATCCACTAGATTTACCTATCAGTAGTAGATTAAAAATCTCTATTTTAATGAGATACAGGTGCATTATCCACTTACATGGCGTTTAAGGAAGTAAGACACGAGTCCATCCACACGGGTGTGCGTTCATTGCAGAGCGGCATTCTGAACAGCTGTTTTTTCTGCCTATGGGGGAGAAATCCTAGCCAGCAGGATCTCTGGGACCACAGCGATGAAACCGAGGCTTGGATCTAGCTGATGGTGAGGGCTGAAACGCAGCGCCGGGTGTGATGATGTCACTGGTGGGTTGCAACTGGGTTTCGGAGCATGTGCACTGGCAGATAGGACTCCGATGGGAAATCAGCTGTTCAGAATGCCACTCTGCAGTGAACGCCACACCAGGGTGGATGGACTTGTGCCTTACTTCCTTAACCACTTCAGCCCCGGAAGGATTTACCCCCTTCCTGACCAGAGCACTTTTTACAATTTGGCACTGTGTTGCTTTAACTGCTAATTGCGCGGTCATGCAATGCTGTACCCAAACGAAATTGGCGTCCTTTTCTTCCCACAAATAGAGCTTTCTTTTGATGCGATTTGATCACCTCTGCGGTTTTTATTTTTTGCGCAATAAACGGAAAAAGACCAAAAATTTTGAAAAAAAATGATATTTTCTACTTTTTTTTAAAAAAAAAAATCCAATAAACTCAATTTTAGTCATACATTTAGGCCAAAATGTATTCGGTCACATGTCTTTGGTAAAAAAAATGTCAATAAGCGTATATTTATTGGTTTGCGCAAAAGTTATAGCGTCTACAAACTAGGGTACATTTTCTGGAATTTACACAGCTTTTAGTTTATGACTGCCTATGTCATTTCTTGAGGTGCTAAAATGGCAGGGCAGTACAAACCCCCCCAAATGACCCCATTTTGGAAAGTATACACCCCAAGGAAATTGCTGAGAGGCATGTTGAGCCCATTGAATATTTATTTTTTTGTCCCAAGTGATTGAATAATGACAAAAAAAAAAAAAATTACAAAAAGTTGTCACTAAATGATATATTGCTCACACAGGCCATGGGCATATGTGGAATTGCACCCCAAAATACATTCAGCTGCTTCTCCTGAGTACAGGGATACCACATGTGTGGGACTTTTTGGGAGCCTAGCCACGTACGGGGCCCCGAAAACCAATCACTGCCTTCAGGATTTGTAAGGGCATAAATTTTTGATTTCACTCCTCACTACCTATCACAGTTTTGAAGGCCATAAAATGCCCAGATGGCACAAAACCCCCCAAAATGACCCCATTTTGGAAAGTAGACACCCCAAGCTATTTGCTGAGAGGCATGTTGAGTCCATGGAATATTTTATATTTTGACACAAGTTGCGGGAAAGTGACAATTTTTTTTTGCACAAAGTTGTCACTAAATGATATATTGCTCAAACATGCCATGGGCATATGTGGAATTACTCCCCAAAATACATTCTGCTGCTTCTCCTGAGTACGGGGATACCACATGTTTAGGACTTTATGGGAACCTAGCCGCGTACGGGGCCCCGAAACCAAGCACCGCCTTCAGGATTTCTAAGGGCGTAAATTTTGGATTTCACTCCTCACTACCTATCACAGTTTTGAAGGCCATAAAATGCCAAGATGGCACAACCCCCCAACCCCCATGACCGCATTTTGGAAAGTAGACACCCCAAGCTATTTGCTGAGAGGCATGTTGAGTCCATGGAATATTTTATAATTTGACACAAGTTGCGGGAAAGTGACAATTTTTTTTTTTTGCACAAAGTTGTCACTAAATGATATATTGCTCAAACATGCCATGGGCATATGTGGAATTACACCCCAAAATACATTCTGCTGCTTCTCCTGAGTACTGGGACTTTTTGGGAGTCTAGCTGCGTACGGGGCCCCAAAACCAAGCACCGCCTTCAGGATTTCTAAGGGCGTAAATTTTTGATTTCACTCCTCACTACCTATCACAGCCATAAGGCCATAAAATTCCAAGATAGCACAACCCCCCCCCCCAAATGACCCCATTTTGGAAAGTAGACACCCCAAGCTATTTGCTGAGAGGCATGGTGAGTATTTTGCAGCTCTCATTTGTTTTTGAAAATGAAGAAAGACAAGAAAAAAATTTTTTTTTCTTTTTTCAATTTTCAAAACTTTGTGACAAAAAGTGAGGTCTGCAAAATACTCACTATACCTCTCAGCAAATAGCTTGGGGTGTCTACTTTCCAAAATAGGGTCATTTGGGGGGGTTTTGTGCCACCTGGGCATTCCATGGCCTCCAAACCTGTGATAGGCAGTGAAGAGTGAAATCAAAAATTTACTCCCTTAGAAAACCTGAAGGCAGTGCTTGGTTTTCGGGGTCCCGTACACGGCTAGGCTCCCAAAAAGGCTCACACATGTGGTATCCCTGTACTCAGGAGAAGCAACAGAATGTAATTTGGGGTGTAATTTCACATATTCCTATGGCATGTTTGAGCAATATATCATTTAGTGACAACTTTGTTCAAATAAAAAAAAAAAATGTGTCTTTTTCCCTGCAACTTGTGTCACAATATAAAATATTCCATGGACTCGACATGCCTCTCAGCAAATAGCTTGGGGTGTCTACTTTCCAAAATGGGGTCATTTGGGGGGGTTTTGAACTGTCCTGGCATTTTATGCACAACATTTAGAAGCTTATGTCACACATCACCCACTCTTCTAACCACTTGAAGACAAAGCCCTTTCTGACACTTTTTGTTTACATGAAAAAATATTTTTTTTGCAAGAAAATTACTTTGAACCCCCAAACATTATATATTTTTTTAAAGCAAATGCCCTACAGATTAAAATGGTGGGTGTTTCATTTTTTTTTCACACAGTATTTGTGCAGCAATTTTTCAAACGCATTTTTTGGGAATAAAACACACTTTTTTAAATTTTAATTCACTAAAACACACTATATTGCCCAAATGTTTGATGTAATAAAAAAGATGATCTTAGGCCGAGTACATGGATACAAAACATGACATGCTTTAAAATTGCGCACAAACGTGCAGTGGCGACAAACTAAATAAATTTTTAAAAGCCTTTAAAAGCCTTTACAGGTTACCACTTTAGATTTACAGAGGAGGTCTACTGCTAAAATTACTGCCCTCGATCTGACCTTCGCAGTGATACCTCACATGCATGGTGCAATTGCTGTTTACATTTGACGCCAGAACGATGCTTGCGTTCGCCTTTGCATGAGAGCAGGGGGGGACAGGGGTGGGTTTTTTTTTTTTTTTTTATTATTTTTTTTTTTTATCTTATTTTTAAACTGTTTAGTTCATTTTTTATTTTTTTAATACTTTTTATTGTTATCTCAGGGAATGTAAATATCCCCTATGATAGCAATAGGTAGTGACAAGTACTCTTTTTTGAAAAAATTGGGGTCTATTAGAACCTAGATCTCTCCTCTGCCCTCAAAGCATCTGATCACACCAAGATCGGTGTGATAAAATGCTTTCCCAATTTCCCAATGGCGCTGTTTACATCCGGCGAAATCTAAGTCATGAAATGCTCATAGCTTCCGGTTTCTTAGGCCATAGAGATGACTGGAGCCATTCTGGTCTCTGATCAGCTCTATGGTCAGCTGGCTGAATCACCGGCTGCATTCTCAGGTTCCCTGTGGGGACAGGAGAGCCAGAGAAAAACATGGAAGACGGTGGGGGGGGGGGCATTCCCTCCCACTGCTTGTGAAAGCAGTCTAGAGGCTAATTAGCCACTAGGATTGCTTTTACATGAAAGCCGACCGCTGGCTGAAAAGAATGATACCAGGATGATACCTAAACCTGCAGGCGTCATTCTGGTATAACCACTCAAAGTCCAGCAACATACCAGTACGTTGCTGGTCCTTGTTGGGCATATATTGTAAACTTTTTTTTCATGCAGCCTGTGTGCTGAATGAAGAAAAGATATTGATCGGTGGGTATGTCCACCATTAGAATACCTCCCTTCATCCACCCACTTCTAATGATGGGCATACATGCATCGTTTATATATGCCGAAGCATGGGGGCATTCTCCCGCAAAAGGCAGGAGCAAATCGCTCCTCCACCCACTGCTGCCCCCACGCTTCGGCATATATGCTGAAGTATGTAACTGTGGTGATGAAATCACCTCAGACAGCGCTGGAGTCACGGCTTTATGTATCGTGGGAGCAAACGCTGTTGCTGTCAAGATAGATAAATCCGCGCTGCAGCTGAATGGCATACCTGCTAAGCAAATGATGATTAACAATAAAACAAAGTAACATTACAGTATAACAGTAAGACTTACCATACCTGCAAAGCAAATACAAAAAAAATTGTAAAAAATAAGGCCCCTTTCACACTGGGGCGGTGGGGGGCGTCGGCGGTACAACAGCGCTATTTTTAGCGCTGCTGTACCGTCGTTCTTGCAGCTGTATTCGGCCGCTAGCGGTGCGGGTTTAACCCCCGCTGGCGGCCGAAAAAGGGTTAAAATCACTCATACAGCGCGGCTATAGCCGTGGTATTGCCGCGGTATAGCCGCGCTGTCCCATTGATTTCAATGGGCAGGAGCGGTTTAGGAGCGGTGAATACACCGCTCCTTCACCGCTCCAAAGAAGAAAGAAGCGGTTTGCAGGACTTTTTTCACCGTCCTGCCAGCGCACCGCTTCAGTGTGAAAGCCCTCGGGCTTTCACACTGAACAAACAGCGGAGGCTGTTTAGGGGCAGTTTGCAGGCGGTATTTTTAGCGCAATACCGCCTGCAAACCGCCTCAGTGTGAAAGGGGCCTAAAACATTTAAACGCAACCTGTGCCTAAAATATATATATGCCGAAGCATGGGGGCATCCTCCCGCAAAAGGCAGGAGCAAATCGCTCCTCCACCCACCGCTGCCCCACGCTTTGGCAGATATGCTGAAGTATGTAACTGTGGTGGTGAAATCACCTCCGACAGCGCTGGAGTCACGGCTTTATGTATCGTGGGAGCAAACCCTGTTGCTGTCAAGATAAATAAATCCGTGCTGCAGCTGAATGGCGTACCTGCTAAGCAAATGATGGTTAACAATAAAACAAAGTAACATTACAGTATAACAGTAAGACTTACCATACCTGCAAAGCAAATACAAAAAAATTGTAAAAAATAAAACATTTAAACGCAACCTGTGCCTAAAATATATATATGCAGAAGCATGGGGGCATCCTCCCGCAAAAGGCAGGAGCAAATCGCTCCTCCACCCACTGCTGCCCCCACACTTTGGCATATATGCTGAAGTATGTAACTGTGGTAGGGAAATCACCTCCGACAGCGCTGGAGTCACGGCTTTATGTATCGTGGGAGCAAACCCTGTTGCTGTCAAGATAAATAAATCCGCTCTGCAGCTGAATGGCATACCTGAAAACAAAAAAATGGTTACCAAACATGATAAAAACATAACAACAGTAAAACATTGCAGAATAGAATACAGTAAAAAAGAGCAGAACAATAGAGAGAGAATAGAGAGAGAGAACAATAAAACGACAACTATTTTTGGTTTTTATTATTTTATATTTTTTTGTGTTTTTTTTTTTTTTTTTACTTTTTTTGTAACTTTAACTTTTGTAACTGGTACCAGGTTTGAGTCTCTCAAAATGCGATGGCATCTTGGGAGACCCTGTGAAAGTGTGTCCTAGTCTGTGCAGTGCTGTACCCTACGCTAATACTCAACTAGTGTATGGTAGCGTTCAAAACATTCACCAATGCAAAGACCAGGATTGTCAGGACAGAAGGGACAATAATACCGGGTGTCACGCCTAAATTTGCGCTTGCTGCAGACACAACATCTTTTTTGGGGGGCTCGTTGGGTAGGGGTACTCGGGAGGACATAAAGAAAATGCCTCTCATACAGCCGGCTTACTGCATTTGGTTAGGGATGGTGAGGTGGAGCACCGTCTGGAAACAGAAGGGCTCTGACGATCTCTTCCTGGAATTTAAGGAAGG
This sequence comes from Aquarana catesbeiana, assembly GCF_042186555.1. Classification (NCBI taxonomy): domain Eukaryota; kingdom Metazoa; phylum Chordata; class Amphibia; order Anura; family Ranidae; genus Aquarana; species Aquarana catesbeiana. Next base: position 207,364,134 of record NC_133334.1, on the reverse strand, counting down.
ATCCAGTCCGTCCTGAAGCTCTGTATAGCACATAAGCGTTCAGCAAAGCCAATTGAAATAAATAAACAGACTCTTTTTTGTACCAGCGTCTGGCCTTACAGGCAACTAGGTACGGCGCCAACAACTGGTCGTTGAGGTCCACCCCTCCCATATTTTGGTTATATTCGTGGACACAGAGGGGTTTCTCCACAACACCAGTTGCCGTAGTAATTTGGACCGTCATGTCTGCATGAAGGGAGGTAAGAACGAAAACATTCTTATTGTCCCTCCACTTCATAGTGAGCAAATTATTACACTGCAAGCAGGCTCTTTCCCCCAGCCTAAGACGGGAATCTACAAGCCGCTGGGGAAAGCCCCGGCGATTAGGTCGCACAGTGCCACATGCTGCAATCTGATGATCAAAAAAGTGACTAAAAAGTGGCACGCTCGTGTAATAATTGTCCACGTACAAGTGGTACCCCTTTCCGAATAAGGGTGACACCAAGTCCCACACTATCTTGCCAGCGCTTCCTATGTAGTCAGGGCATTTTGTCGGCTCTACGTGACTATCTTTGCCCTCGTAAACCATAAAACTACATGTATAGCCTGTGGCCCTGTCACATAGCTTATACATCTTGACCCCGTATCTGGCACACTTGCTGGGAAGGTACTGTTTGAATGACAAGCGGCCAGAAAATTTAATCAGGGACTCATCAACGCAGACAACTTGATGGGGAGTAAACATGTCTGCAAAACGTTGGTTGAAGTGGTTTACGAGGGGCCAAATTTTGTAGAGCCGATCGTATTCAGGGTCTCCACGAGGACGACAGAGTTCATTGTCATTGAAGTGCATGAACTGCAAAATCTGCTTGTATCGTGCCCTGGTCATGGAGGCAGAGAACACGGGCATATGATAAATTGGGTCAGTGGACCAATATGACCGCAACTCACTCTTTTTATTTATGCCCATGTTGAGGGAAAGGCCCAGAAAGATCTTAAATTCGGAGATCGTAATTGGTCTCCAATCTCTGGCAAGGGAGGACTGGGGAATAGTGGCGATGTGTTGACCAGCATATAAATTGCTTTGGTCCACAATAGATCTATAGAGATCTTCGGTGAAAAACAGCGAATAAAAATCCAGTAGCATAAAATCAACTGTTTCCACCTGAATTCCGGGTTGGCCAGTGAATGGGGGAAGTACGGGTGCTGCAGAAATGGTGGATACCCAATTCGGATTGGCGAATGCAGCAGGAAGGGCACTATGGGCACGGAGGCCCTGTGTTCGTCTTCTTGGTGGCAGCGGGACACTACTTGTGCTTGCCACCTCGCCAGCTTGAACTGCACTTATGGGACTCGCCACGTCACCAAGTGTTACTGCAGTGCTGGATGTACGACCAGGGTGTACTAGGCCGCTGGTGATTGCCAGTTCACCAGAAGGAATAGCGGCACTAGTACTTCTCTGCTCCATACGAGAGCCCTGCGGTTCTTGCACTTCAAGGACAGAAGAAGAAGATTGGGGTCTAGTACGCCTGACCTTAGCAGGGACCACAACTCCATCGTCAGAGCTATCTGTCATGGAGCCGCTGTCGTCTACAGGATCGTATTCTGAGCCTGAATCTGACAGATGAGTGACTTCCTCTCACTATCTGTCATGCTCAGAAACGTGTAGGCCTCTTCACTAGTGTACCTTCGATTTGCCATTTTGGGCTCTAAATTTAGGGTTACACTAGTGAGACTCACAGGCAAAAAAGCTCCTGACTGTTAGCGACTGATTTAAAATGCTACCAAAAAACTGTTAGCGATCGCAGGGATCAGGCTTGACTCTGCGAACGCTGCAGTTATGTGTGCTTAGTGTTTTGTAAGTGTCAGTGATCGATCGATACTGCACTTGGGTGGGCTGGGCTGGGCCGAGGGGCAAAACGCAGGTGCTAGCAGGTATCTGGGCTGATCCCGCTAACACTGCGTTTTTGCGAACCTTAAACTGCTGGGGACGCTAGTATAGATCTGATCGGATCAGATATCGATCCGTTCAGATACTATAGCACTAAGGGAGGTGTATGCTGCGTGCGTGGGTGTTAGCGGTACTGGCGCTAACCTGACGCTGCCTGGGGCGACGCAGACCTTATCTGACCCTAAAAACGTAACTTATATTACCGCCGGGCAATTAGGGGGTTAAACCTTTATAAGGTAATAAACGGTGGGTGCCCTAAAACTATCATAAACTATAAAAAACAAACTAACTAACCAGCGTCACCCGTAACACTTATACGGTGATCGCTGGTGAAAGGGTTAACAAGGGGCAATCAGGGGGTTAAAACCTTTAGTAGGTAGTATATGGGGGTCCCTGTCGCTATAAAACAGTGACGGCGAACCTATATACTTACCTCCCTAACTAGCGTTACCTGTGTCACTAATACAGCGATCAGAAAAACGATGATGGCGACGGGGGGTGATCAAGGGGTTAACCTTTATTAGGGGGGGCTAGGGGGGTACCCTAGACCTAAAGGGGGGTACCCCAGACCTAAAGGGGGCTAACCCTAACTGCCCTAACACTTATAACTGTCACAAACTGACACCAATGCAAAAAAAAAAACCTGCTATTGGTGTCACTGTGACAGGGGGTACAGGGGGGGGATCGGGGGGTGATCGGGGGGTGACTGGGGGGTGAAAAGTGTGCCTAGTGTGTTCTACTGAAAGTGTAGTGTTGGTGCACTTACTTGATGTCTTCTCTCCTTGGCGCCGGAACGAAAAGACCGGCTCGAGGAGGGATGACATCACTTCCTCTCCCTCTGTTTACATTACAGAGGCAGAGGAAGGATTTTCATTCCCCAGGAGCGATCGTGAGGGGGTGGCCACGAATGGATGGCCTCCCCCTCACCTTTCATCGCCCGCGAACAAATGCCGGCCGCCTCTGGCACTGGGGGGGGTCCGATAGGACCCCCCGCCCGCGGGAAGGCAATCATGTACCAGGTACGTGATTTTGCCTGCCCGTGCCATTCTGCCGCAGTATATCTGCGTGAGGCGGTCGGCAAGTGGTTAACCTCCATCTAAGTGGATAACACACCTGTATCTCATTAAAATGTTTACAGTTCTAACCTAGAGGCGCCTGTGTTTCTTTTCTCATTTAAATGTTCATTTAAAGAATTTTTGTTTCAAATTCTATCCATCTACCCCAGTAAAGCTTCACAAAATGGGCAAACTACCCGACTCGCTGTATGGCAGGTGTAAGATAGTGCCAGGGGACCTGATACACCTCCTTTGGTGTTGCCAAAAACTCCATAGATATTGGAAGGGGGTCCTGACCACGCTTAACCAGGTTTTCCAAACGGATGTCCCTCTTGATCCACTATGTTGCCTCCTGGGAGTACTGGAGGGGCAATCCCAGAGGAAGTGACTAGGATGGCCTTTGCCAGAGCCCTATTCCAAGCTAGGAAAACAATACTTATGAGCTGGAAATACACCACTCCGCTGTCGGTTAAATCCTGGATTCAGCACATGGTTAATACCCTTACCATGGAAAAATAAATATATCAGCATAGGGGGAAGCCTGAGAAATTTGACAGATTATGGGCCGCGTGGCTGGATACACCCGGGATTAGTCCCAGGGAACTGGTACAGATGAGGCTGCTAAGATGCCCATAAACATAACGGATACCCGGGGAAATGCTAGCTTTTTTACACAAAGTAACATTGTAGGGGGAAAAAGTGGGAATGCAGAGGCTGCCAGTACCATGACAGGGGATCACAGAGTATTACCATACAGAATTAAACGGTATACGAGCCGCACACTGAAGATTCATTGCTACTCCGGTATTGAAGGGAATGACGAATGGTTATCTCAATGTTCTATCACTGACAAATTGAAGTGCAATGTGATGTATGTTTTGATTTGATCTGTTTTTCTTTTGCAATAAAAACCTCTTGATTTAAAAAAAAAAATTCTATCCATCTATGTCTAGCTTAAAGGAGTTGCAAAGGCAACATTTTTTTTTATCTTAATGCATTCAATGCATTAAGATAAAAACCTTTTATGTGTAGCAGCCACCCCAGCACCCCTTAATTACTTACCTGAGCCCCATCTCTCTCCAACAATGTCCACAAATGTCTAAGCCGTCCAGGACACTCCTCCTGATTGGCTGAGACACAGCAGCGGCGTCATTGGCTCTCACAGCTGTCAATTAAAGTCAATCAGCCAATCAGGGGAGAGAGGAAGCGGGGCCAGGTCCGCCTCCGGGTCTGAATGGACACACGGAGCTGTGACTCGGCTCCAGTACCCCCATAGGAAGCTACTGATTATGGCGGCACTCGATAGGAGGGAGGGGCCAGAAGCAGCAAAGAGGGATCCGAGAAGAGGAGGATCGGGGCTGCTCTGTGCAAAACCTCTGAACAGAGGAGGTAAGTATAACATGTTTGTTATTTTTAAAAAAACTAACCTTTACAATCACTTTAAGTCCTGTAGTAAAGTTCTGGGTCTTGTAGGCTCCTGTGGATGCAGACACATGATTAATATAAAAGATTTCTATCTCCCTTCCACCCTTCATAAAGCTTCATGTCTGACTCCTAGTTAAAATGCCCATATATCCTACTTCTGGTTTTATTTATTATTACATGTAAATAATAAGTAATATGTATTATTACTTTTACTGTTCCGCAGTATAAAAGAACCCCTTATAGTAGCAATTATCTGCTCTTTTTGTACTATAAAGGGCTAATTTTAGTTTTTTTAATTACAGGTGATACAAAAAACGAAGTTACTTACCGGTAACATCCTTTTCCAGGAGTCTTTCAGGACAGCCACCATAGAGAGACACTGGCTCCTCCCCTCTCAGGAAACACAGCCTTTCAATTTCAGATTTAAACCTCACTGTCCCGCCGGCCCCTCAGTTCTTCAAGAGTACCTCCGGCCAACTGGGGAGACACAAGAATACGTCATACTAACCTTTATCTTACTTGACGATCTCATGCGATCAGTTCTCATAGATAGCCAACAATTTGGGTGGGTACCGGTGCTGTCCTGAATGACTCCTAGAAAAGGATGTTACCGGTAAGTAACTCAGTTTTCCCCCGTTCGTCTTTCAGGGCAGCCACCATAGAGAGGATAAGCAAGCACCTTACCTTAGGGTGGGACTACTGCCTGCAGCACTTTACACCCAAAGGCCTGATCTTTGGCTGACAGCAGGTCCAACCTGTAGTGCTTCACGAACGTGGCAAAACTGGACCACGTTGCAGCCCTACAGATCTGTTCTGGAGAAGCACCAGCCCACTCTGCTTGATAAGTCACCACTGCCAGGAGTCAGGGAGCGTCTCCGCTCGCCGGGCTCCGGTGCGCATGCGCGGTGGACTGGCGCTTCGCCGCACACCCGTCCGCGGCCTGGCGGTGCGGCGCGCGCGGGTGCACGGCTGTCCCCGTGTGCGTGCCGTCGCCCGTGCGGGTGCCCGGTAGCGCGTCACGCTGACGCGCTCGTCGTGCAGGGAGACTATTTCAGCCCAGTCGGGTTGCTGGTTCGTCGTCAGCTCTCCCAGATTCCCTGTGCCTGAAAGTATCCTGTTATCTGCCTGCTCTGTGTACTGAACTCTTGGCCTGTTTAACCACTACTCTGCTGGATTGTCCCATTATCTGCCTGCTCTGTGTACTGAACCCTTGGCCTGTTTAACCACTACTCTGCTGGATTGTCCCATTATCTGCCTGCTCTCTGTACTGAACCCTTGGCCTGTTTAACCACTTCTCTGCTGGATTTTCCCATTATCTGCCTGCTCTGTGTACTGAACCTTTGGCCTGTTTAACCATTACTCTGCTGGATAATCCTATTACCTGCCTGCTCTGTGTACTGAACCCTTGGCCTGTTTAACCATTACTCTGCTGGATTGCCTGATACCCTGACCTCTGCCTGTGTAACGGACTTGTCTCTGCCTGATTGTCTGATACCCTGACCTCAGCCTGCATAAACGGACTTACCACTGTCTAACTGCCTGCTACCCATCTAACCTCTGCTTATCGTTACAGTCTTGCCTCTGCCTTTACTCAGTCCTGATCCTTGGTCCCGCCTACAGATCCCAGAGCACCCGTTTCCTATCTTCGGATCTCTTGCCTACCGGATGCCCGTGCCTCCGCGTGCCCGCAGCTCTTCGGGGTCTGGGTGCGCGTGGTCGTAAGGGCGAGCCGCTCTCGGCATCTCGGCCTCGGTGAGTATTAGTCCGTGACACCTGGTGGAATGTGCTTTAATACCCTCCAGGGGCTCCAACTCCCCGATCACATAGGCCTGACTAATGGCCAACCTCAACCATCTGACTATCGTACATTTAGAGGCTCTGGACCCTTTCCTAGCCCCTGAAAATACACAAAACACAAAAAAGGAATCAGATTTCCTAAACTGATTTGTACTATCTAAGTACTGAAGGACGCACCTTCAAACGTCCAATTTATGAAAAATATGTTCCTGTTCCCTCACAGGATTCGGACAGAAGGTAAAATAATTTCTTGAAAATGGATAGTGCTGCGCTAATCCTAGGCATTCAACAGAAAAATATAATCAATGGTATAAATATAAAACTTGAATACGTGACTATTGTTAAAATCAGATAAGCGTATGATGGTATTAGTTATAGGGTGGGATGGCTAGAATGATGGTAAATGCAATATAAATACCCCCTAAGATCTGAGCGGGGGTCTATATCCAGCATAAGGGGGCGGCGATAGTATTGAGTGGGATCAATAAAAAAACAATATAAAAAACAATACTATTATAAAATAATAAAAGGCATAAGTGACTGCCAGTAATGTATAAAGTGCATAACAATTGGGAGTAAGTGCATCCACAGTGAGGGGTACACAATACTAATTAGTGCAAATATAAAGTGCAGCGTGAGAAGCCTATTAAGGCAGTGAGGTAGTAGTGAACTGCTAATTCATACAGTGCATAATGTGCAAAAAATGCCTTTAAAGAAAAATGAATAATAAGGTGTCTCAAATCCTTGTAAAAGGGTTGGCAAGGAAAAGTCTTATAAAACCAAAACATAAAAGTCCATAAAATTCAAAAAAATGTGACCACAACGTCCTGGCATGCGCACGTTGCAGTTAAAGTGCTCAGGTGTATCACATCCAGTGCTTCTTCGTGTAACAACACTCAGGTTAAGGTAGTGGCCCCTTACCTTTAGGTAATAGGGCAACAGCATGTAGCCAAAATGACTCTTTAGAATCCTCCTATGGGCTCCAGCGCGTCCCTCACCAACCTACGTCCTGAGATGGGGTTCCCTCAGGTTTAGTGCCGGGGCGGGGGATATAAGGGATGATGGGCAAAAGAAAAAGGCCAATAGTGTAATCCCGTTTTTGGTAGATTAACCTCTTTTATTAAAAGTATATAGGTACTCACATTAAAAAATGAACAACAGCGAATGTAGTCCAACGAGCGGCGAGCTCGTGTGCCTCTGTGGTGAATGCAGCCTGTCTCGTCCCTACGCGTGACGTCACACCACACGTGACTTCATCAGGGGATGATTACAGGCTAAAATTGTGTCTTTAAATAGTTCAGAATTGGCCGTTATGGGGCGGCCATTTTCTTGGAGTCTAAAGGAAGTGGGTGCGGCGGCCATTTTCTCAAGGATTGTGCGCCGCTACTTCCGCTGAGATGTACTTCAGTGTAACGTCCCAGCTGACTAGTTCGACCAATGGGAACAGTCCAGGCATCGATAGTGTCTCCTACTGTCAGCAGAGAGGGTCAATTACTACTCCGTTAGCCGGGTCCCGGCGAGGGAGTGATTTGATGTGGACAATAGATAAGTGCTATCGCTGGCTACATAGTAATATGGACCAGGTGTTGGGAATAATTTAGACCTTAACGGGTCAAACGATCAGATCGAGTGCTAGCCCCATGCAGGGGACACATCCTGCAACGCTATTAATTAAGTCTGTAATTTAAAGCCAGGGGGGAAGAAAAGCAGCAGACACCAGTGGCATAAACAATGTATATAAACAAACATGTTGGATAAAAACAATAATTATAATAATAAGATAAATGACCATAAATATATATGTACCCCTAAATACATTGGTATAAGTTATTGCTTAATAAATTGTGTAAAGGGTAAGGAAATATGGGGAAACATTCAATCAGTTTAATATTAAAAAGTGTAAGACAGGAAAAAATCAAATATTGTCTCTTTTGAGGGCATTTAAATTAATGTGGCAGGTGCTACATGCAAATAGTAGCTCTTTATCTGGGTCTCTTATCTTGCAGTGTATACAGACTGTATTTCTATTGCATGACACAGTTGAGGGTAAGGTGATGCGGACTGCAGGAGTGGAAGGGTCACAGTGTGTGTCTTTCCATAAGAACATGGAAGACAAACATTGTGTATGTTAAAAGTATAATAAAAATATTAATAAAAATATTATAAAGACATTGAGAGGGTATTCTTTAGGATAGGTAAAATTGATTATTAAAATTACTTAAAAATTAAAAATCACTCAGGAAACAGTTGAGATCAAACTCTATGTTTAGGCCACGGGGCCAAAATGTGTCTAGGGTGAAAATCCATTTGGATTCCAGTTTACTGAGGGTTCTCACCTTGTGGTCTCCCCTCCAGTGTTTAGTATATGGGGTAATACCCCAAAAACTTAGGTGGGTGGGGTCTCTGTTGTGGCAGGTTAAAAAATGTTTGGACACACAGTGTTTGTCGTAGCCATTAAGGATGTTTTTAACATGTTCCTTAATGCGGACTCTCAAAGGTCTTTTTGTGCGGCCTACATATTGTAGGCCGCAGCTACATTCCAGTGCGTATACTGCCCCTTCGGTATTGCAACAAATGAAATCTTTGATTGCATAATTCTCTCCTGTACTGGTGGAGGTAAAGTCAAACATTTTTTTGTTTGGGCGTTTGGTCCTTAGGCAGGCAAAACACCTTTTGCATGGATAAAATCCATTCCCAGTAAAAAAGGAAAACGGTTTTTTGGGTGGGTCTACAACATTTTTGACTACTATATCTCTGATTGTGGGTGCCTTTTTATATATAAATTTTGGTTTTTTGGGAAGAATGTCTTGTAGTTGCTTATCTGCCAATAGTATGTGCCTGTGGTTCTTGATTATTTTTTCGATTTTTCTATATTGTACATTAAAGTCCAGGATCAGGGGTATTCCCTCAAGTGTCTTCTCCTGCTGTTTGGTTTTTTCTTCGATCAGTAGGTTTCGATCCAGTTTGGAGACTTCTGTAATTTTGGTTTGGATAAATTTGTGCTCATGGCCTTTCGATATGAATCTCTCACCTAATTTTTCAGCTTGTTCAAAGTATGTGTTTATTTTGGTACAGTTTCTTTTTATACGTATCAATTGTCCTTTTGGGATGTTAAAAATCCAGTTTTTATGGTGGCAGCTTGTGGTTGGAAGGTAGCTGTTCCTGTCTACTCCTTTGAAATGCGTCTTTGTACTAAATGTAGATCCATTAAGTGAGATCTCTAAGTCAAGGAAGTTAATTTTTTTTTTTTTTTTAGTACTGATGTCCCAGGTTAGTGAGATATTTCTGTCATTCTTATTAAGTTTAAGGAGGAATTCTGTTAGGTCTTTTTCTTCTCCATCCCACAATATAAAAATGTCGTCTATATACCTTTTGTATATGACAAGCTGGCTGGGGCGGTCTCCAAAAACGCTATATTCTTCCCACTGTGCCATGAATATACCGGCTATGCTTGGGGCAAACTTGGCGCCCATGGCTACCCCAGTCTGCTGATGGTAATAAGATTTATTGTACCAAAAATAATTATTTTTAAGGTTGAATTCTAGACACTTGATCAGGAATTTCCTCTGTGTGCATGGGAGTTGAGTATATTTTCTAAGGCCCCATTTGGCTGCTTCGCACGCCTTATGGTGCGGAATAATTGTATATAACGCCGAAACATCGGCAGTTGCCATAATCCAAGATTTATCATCTCCCTGGATGTTCTCTATGACTCGTAGCATCTCTTTACTGTCCTTGAGGTATGCTTCCGTTTTTTGAACCACCGGTTGTAGGAAGACATCTATGTACTGACCCATCCTTGATGTAATTGACTCGATGCCATTGACTATCGGCCTGGGAGGTGGGTCAGTTCTATTTTTGTGTATTTTAGGCACTGAGTAAATGATTGGCGTCCGGCAGGAATCTGGGATGAGGTAGCGTGCTTCTTTCTTATTTAGTATTGCCCTCTTAACCCCCAGATGTACCACTTGCTCTAGTGCTTTTCGGCAGCTAAAAACTGGGTTTTTAAGTAGTCTGGTATATGTATTAGTGTCATTCAACATAAGAGTCATGGTGTTGTGATACTGTTCTTTGGAGAGGATCACAATCCCACCTCCCTTATCAGCTGGTCGAATAACTATATCCTGCCTCTTAGTTAGCTTCCGGATCCCACTTTTAATAAAATTCGGTTCTTCTTTTTTACTTGATTTTCACCTCCTTTATTTCGTCTAAAACAATCTTTTTAAAAACATCAATATGTTTGTTGTCTTTTGCTGGTGGGTTAAAAATCGATTTGTTCCTGAGTGAGCTATGTAAAAACCCATTCTCTGTTGGCTGTACTACTTTCGGCAATGGGGCATTTCCTATCATATATTTTTGTATGTTTAATTTTCGTACAAACTTTTGAATCCCAATATAGGTCTCGAATTTGTTCAGATTTTTTGTGGGTGCATATTTTAACCCTTTGTCGAGCACCCCCACTTCTTCATGTGTGAGTTCTTTCCCACTGAGGTTGAATATCCCCTCTCCTCTCACTGTCTCTTTCTTTTGTTGTCTCTTGCCAGCTCTTCGTCCTCTCTTCTTTCGGGACTTTTTCTGAGGTCTCGCATTTCTTGCACCCACAAAAAATCTGAACAAATTCGAGACCTATATTGGGATTCAAAAGTTTGTACGAAAATTAAACATACAAAAATATATGATAGGAAATGCCCCATTGCCGAAAGTAGTACAGCCAACAGAGAATGGGTTTTTACATAGCTCACTCAGGAACAAATCGATTTTTAACCCACCAGCAAAAGACAACAAACATATTGATGTTTTTAAAAAGATTGTTTTAGACGAAATAAAGGAGGTGAAAATCAAGAAAAAAGAAGAACCGAATTTTATTAAAAGTGGGATCCGGAAGCTAACTAAGAGGCAGGATATAGTTATTCGACCAGCTGATAAGGGAGGTGGGATTGTGATCCTCTCCAAAGAACAGTATCACAACACCATGACTCTTATGTTGAATGACACTAATACATATACCAGACTACTTAAAAACCCAGTTTTTAGCTGCCGAAAAGCACTAGAGCAAGTGGTACATCTGGGGGTTAAGAGGGCAATACTAAATAAGAAAGAAGCACGCTACCTCATCCCAGATTCCTGCCGGACGCCAATCATTTACTCAGTGCCTAAAATACACAAAAATAGAACTGACCCACCTCCCAGGCCGATAGTCAATGGCATCGAGTCAATTACATCAAGGATGGGTCAGTACATAGATGTCTTCCTACAACCGGTGGTTCAAAAAACGGAAGCATACCTCAAGGACAGTAAAGAGATGCTACGAGTCATAGAGAACATCCAGGGAGATGATAAATCTTGGATTATGGCAACTGCCGATGTTTCGGCGTTATATACAATTATTCCGCACCATAAGGCGTGCGAAGCAGCCAAATGGGGCCTTAGAAAATATACTCAACTCCCATGCACACAGAGGAAATTCCTGATCAAGTGTCTAGAATTCAACCTTAAAAATAATTATTTTTGGTACAATAAATCTTATTACCATCAGCAGACTGGGGTAGCCATGGGCGCCAAGTTTGCCCCAAGCATAGCCGGTATATTCATGGCACAGTGGGAAGAATATAGCGTTTTTGGAGACAGCCCCAGCCAGCTTGTCATATACAAAAGGTATATAGACGACATTTTTATATTGTGGGATGGAGAAGAAAAAGACCTAACAGAATTCCTCCTTAAACTTAATAAGAATGACAGAAATATCTCACTAACCTGGGACATCAGTACTAAAAAAAAAAAAAATTAACTTCCTTGACTTAGAGATCTCACTAAATGGATCTACATTTAGTACAAAGACGCATTTCAAAGGAGTAGACAGGAACAGCTACCTTCCAACCACAAGCTGCCACCATAAAAACTGGATTTTTAACATCCCAAAAGGACAATTGATACGTATAAAAAGAAACTGTACCAAAATAAACACATACTTTGAACAAGCTGAAAAATTAGGTGAGAGATTCATATCGAAAGGCTATGAGCACAAATTTATCCAAACCAAAATTACAGAAGTCTCCAAACTGGATCGAAACCTACTGATCGAAGAAAAAACCAAACAGCAGGAGAAGACACTTGAGGGAATACCCCTTATCCTGGACTTTAATGTACAATATAGAAAAATCGAAAAAATAATCAAGAACCACTGGCACATACTATTGGCAGATAAGCAACTACAAGACATTCTTCCCAAAAAAACTAAATTTATATATAAAAAGGCACCCACAATCAGAGATATAGTAGTCAAAAATGTTGTAGACCCACCCAAAAAACCGTTTTCCTTTTTTACTGGGAATGGATTTTATCCATGCAAAAGGTGTTTTGCTTGCCTAAGGACCAAACGCCCAAACAAAAAAATGTTTGACTTTACCTCCACCAGTACAGGAGAGAATTATGCAATCAAAGATTTCATTTGTTGCAATACCGAGTGGGCAGTATACGCACTGGAATGTAGCTGCGGCCTACAATATGTAGGCCGCACAAAAAGACCTTTGAGAGTCCGCATTAAGGAACATGTTAAAAACATCCTTAATGGCTACGACAAACACTGTGTGTCCAAACATTTTTTAACCTGCCACAACAGAGACCCCACCCACCTAAGTTTTTGGGGTATTACCCCATATACTAAACACTGGAGGGGAGGCCACAAGGTGAGAACCCTCAGTAAACTGGAATCCAAATGGATTTTCACCCTAGACACATTTTGGCCCCGTGGCCTAAACATAGAGTTTGATCTCAACTGTTTCCTGAGTGATTTTTAATTTTTAAGTAATTTTAATAATCAATTTTACCTATCCTAAAGAATACCCTCTCAATGTCTTTATAATATTTTTATTAATATTTTTATTATACTTTTAACATACACAATGTTTGTCTTCCATGTTCTTATGGAAAGACACACACTGTGACCCTTCCACTCCTGCAGTCCGCATCACCTTACCCTCAACTGTGTCATGCAATAGAAATACAGTCTGTATACACTGCAAGATAAGAGACCCAGATAAAGAGCTACTATTTGCATGTAGCACCTGCCACATTAATTTAAATGCCCTCAAAAGAGACAATATTTGATTTTTTCCTGTCTTACACTTTTTAATATTAAACTGATTGAATGTTTCCCCATATTTCCTTACCCTTTACACAATTTATTAAGCAATAACTTATACCAATGTATTTAGGGGTACATATATATTTATGGTCATTTATCTTATTATTATAATTATTGTTTTTATCCAACATGTTTGTTTATATACATTGTTTATGCCACTGGTGTCTGCTGCTTTTCTTCCCCCCTGGCTTTAAATTACAGACTTAATTAATAGCGTTGCAGGATGTGTCCCCTGCATGGGGCTAGCACTCGATCTGATCGTTTGACCCGTTAAGGTCTAAATTATTCCCAACACCTGGTCCATATTACTATGTAGCCAGCGATAGCACTTATCTATTGTCCACATCAAATCACTCCCTCGCCGGGACCCGGCTAACGGAGTAGTAATTGACCCTCTCTGCTGACAGTAGGAGACACTATCGATGCCTGGACTGTTCCCATTGGTCGAACTAGTCAGCTGGGACGTTACACTGAAGTACATCTCAGCGGAAGTAGCGGCGCACAATCCTTGAGAAAATGGCCGCCGCACCCACTTCCTTTAGACTCCAAGAAAATGGCCGCCCCATAACGGCCAATTCTGAACTATTTAAAGACACAATTTTAGCCTGTAATCATCCCCTGATGAAGTCACGTGTGGTGTGACGTCACGCGTAGGGACGAGACAGGCTGCATTCACCACAGAGGCACACGAGCTCGCCGCTCGTTGGACTACATTCGCTGTTGTTCATTTTTTAATGTGAGTACCTATATACTTTTAATAAAAGAGGTTAATCTACCAAAAACGGGATTACACTATTGGCCTTTTTCTTTTGCCCATCATCCCTTATATCCCCCGCCCCGGCACTAAACCTGAGGGAACCCCATCTCAGGACGTAGGTTGGTGAGGGACGCGCTGGAGCCCATAGGAGGATTCTAAAGAGTCATTTTGGCTACATGCTGTTGCCCTATTACCTAAAGGTAAGGGGCCACTACCTTAACCTGAGTGTTGTTACACGAAGAAGCACTGGATGTGATACACCTGAGCACTTTAACTGCAACGTGCGCATGCCAGGACGTTGTGGTCACATTTTTTTGAATTTTATGGACTTTTATGTTTTGGTTTTATAAGACTTTTCCTTGCCAACCCTTTTACAAGGATTTGAGACACCTTATTATTCATTTTTCTTTAAAGGCATTTTTTGCACATTATGCACTGTATGAATTAGCAGTTCACTACTACCTCACTGCCTTAATAGGCTTCTCACGCTGCACTTTATATTTGCACTAATTAGTATTGTGTACCCCTCACTGTGGATGCACTTACTCCCAATTGTTATGCACTTTATACATTACTGGCAGTCACTTATGCCTTTTATTATTTTATAATAGTATTGTTTTTTATATTGTTTTTTTATTGATCCCACTCAATACTATCGCCGCCCCCTTATGCTGGATATAGACCCCCGCTCAGATCTTAGGGGGTATTTATATTGCATTTACCATCATTCTAGCCATCCCACCCTATAACTAATACCATCATACGCTTATCTGATTTTAACAATAGTCACGTATTCAAGTTTTATATTTATACCATTGATTATATTTTTCTGTTGAATGCCTAGGATTAGCGCAGCACTATCCATTTTCTAGATTTATTCACAAGGTCAGGTGTTTACCTTTAACAGTGCATGCAGCTTTTCTATTTCTAGCCGATTTCATATATGATAGCGCGGGAATAACCTATCTTTATATCTAAAATAATTTCTTGACCTCTGTGAAAACTAGAGGCCACCTTTGGCAAAAAGACGGGATCCGTTTTAAAAATCAAACGGTCAAAGAAAACCTGAAAAAAGGGTGCCCTAATAGAGAGGGCTTCGAGTTCACTCATTCTCCTTGCCGTGGTGACTGCCACCAAAAACACAGTTTTGAGGGTGATCAACTTCAACGTAGAGGACTCCAACGGCTCAAAAGGATCACCTGTAAGGGCCTGTAAAACTAAAGAAAGATCTCACACTGGGAAGGGGGAAATTCTGACTGGCCTCTGTCTGCCTAAGGCTCTGAAAAACCTACCTATCCAAGGATCTATTGCTAGCAGCTTTTCCAGGAAAACGCTGAGGGTGGATACCTGTCCTTTCAAGGTGCTAAGGGCTAACCCTTAATCCGCTCCTGACTGCAGAAATTCCAAAACTTCTACAGAACTGCATACATCGAAGGAGCTTTCTGTGCACCAGCTATTGAAGCGTTTCCACACCTTTAGGTAGATAGCTTGCGTCTCCTTTTTTCTGCAAATTAGGAGAGTCACCACTAGACGATCCGAGAAGCCCTTGCTCTTTAGCAATTCCTCCTCAGTAGCCACACTGCGAGGTTCCACTGCTCCACCTGGAGGCAACAGATCAGCCCCTGAGAAAGAAGTTCCTCCCGGACAGGCAGAATCCAGGGAGGTTCCAACACGTGGAGGCATAACACCTGGAGAAACGCCAGCTCTGAGCCAGTGCATCCACCCCGGCTGCTCGGTCAAATCTGTTCAGGGTAAAGAACAGGCACACTTTTGTGTTCTCCCTCAAAGCGAAGAGGTCCACACAAGGCACACGCCAGTTCCGAGTGACCATCTCGAAGATATCCTGGTTCAAAACCCAGTCGCCCTCCCTCAGCAACTTTCTGCTGAGAAAGTCCGCTACCTGAATTTGTTCCCCCTTTAAATGTACCACCGAAAGGATAAGAATGTTTGTTTCAGCCCACCTGAGGATGGATTTCACCAGGAGACACAAGGATCTGCTCCTGGTACCCCCTTGCCTCTTGATATAGGCCACCACTGAGGAGTTGTCCGAACGGACCCGCACGTGCTGTCCCTGGAGTTCTCTCTTAAAAGCTCTGAGTGCCAAGTCTATTGCTCTCCATTCCATCCATTTCAAGGACTTCTTTGCATCCTCTCTACTCCAAGTACCTTGTACCATCCTGGAATCTAGGTGCGCCCCCCAACCTGTGCCGCTCCCATTGGTCGTTACCGTCCTGGAGACTGGTAGGACCCACTCCAGGCACAGATATTAGGGAGTCCAGGGACCCCTGACTGTGGTTCCAGACCTTCAGGATAAACAGTTGTAGAGGGCGAAAATGCAGCTCTGCCCACTGAACTGCCGGGAGCGTGGATGTCAGTAAGCCTAAAGCAGACATCGCTTTTCTTACTGAGACCCGACGGCTGCCCTGAAGCAGCAACATTGCTTTGTCCACTTTCTGGATCTTCTCTAAGGGAAGGAACACCTTTTGCTTTGTTGAATCCAACACGTAGCCCAGGAAGGTGACCTTTTGGGACGGAACCAAACTGGATTTTTCCAGGTTCAAGAGCCACCCCAAGTTTTCTAGGATGTCTCTTGCTACCTGAAGATCCTGAGACAACTGCTCCGGGGAAGAGGCAAACAGGAAAAGATCGTCCAAGTATGTGACTACCGAGATTCCTCTGAGTCGCAAGAAGGCCAGGACCTCCACCATAACCTTAGTGAAGATGTGGGGGGAAGAGGATGGCCCAAAGGGGAGTGCTTTAAACTGTAAATGAAACGTCCCTTCCCTGGGTTTTACTGCCAGCCTTAGAAAACCTCTGATAACTCTCTGCGACTGGGATGTGCAGGTAAGCGTCTTTCAAGTCTATCAATGCCATAAGCAGTTTGGGGGAAGAAGCGCCTTCACTGAGTAGACAGAGTCCATCCGGAATCTCCTGTAAGTAATTGAGACATTCAGAGGCTTCAGGTTCATGATAAGCCTGAACTTTCCCGAAGGTTTGCAGGCCACAAAGATGTGGGAATAGAAGCCTCTGCCGGTCACTTCTGCTGGAACTCATACCACCACCTCTTATTCCTCCAGCTACTGTAGGTAGGATAGAAGAGCTGATGATTTTTCTGCACATTTTGGCAGCTCGGTGACAAGGAGTCTGTGCGGAGGAGGTTCTGAGAACTACAGCCAGCAACTTCTTCTTATGATCCCTAACACAAACTGGTTGGAGGTGATCCTTTCCCACTGTGGAAGGAAAGCCCCCAATCTTCCTCCCACCGTGGTTAACCAGTCATTGGGTTTTCTTGGGCTGTTCAGGAGGGCGAAAAATTGCCCCTCCACGACCCTTGCCCTTCTGCCCCCAAGCCTTTTTCTGCTGTTCAGCTTTTGGGGCTTCAAACTTTCTCTGAAGGCGAGACTTTCTTTTAGTCTGCTCCCCAAATTTCTTTTTAATGGGAAAGGCCTTTTTCTTACCGGCCATCCGATACAAAACGGCCCCCAACCCTGGTCCAAACAAAAGATCCCCTGTGAGTGGAATCCCACAGAGTTTAACTTTAGACGCGCTGTCCCCTTGCCATGTCTTAAGCCATAAGGCCCTTCAAACTGAATTAGTCAGGGTTGAGGACCTTGCGGAAATGCGCACCGATTCGGCTGAAGCATCCGCAATATATGCGACTCCCTTAAGTAGCATGGGGAAGGAAGACAAAATAGTTTCTTTTGGTGTCCCTGCTTCAATGTGCGCCTTAATTTGAGTAAGCCAATATTCCATGTTGCGGGCCACCACTGTGACCACCATGGCAGGCTTAAGGTTTCCCTGGGATAAATCCCAGGTATTCTTCATAAAAGAGTCCATCCTCCTGTCCATGGGGTCTGAAAGAGCCCCCATATCCTCGAAGGCCATGTCCATATGTCTGAGAAACCTGAGAAAAGGCTGCATCTAGTCTAGGCGATTTATTGCAGACTAGAGCCTCCTCTTCTGCAAAGGGAAACCTTTGTTTCAAAGCCCTTGAAAAGAAAAGTTTCCTTTCAGGATCTTGCCATTCCTTCTTGATGGCTTCGACCAAGACATCATGGACTGGGAACTTCCTCCTCTTTTGTTCCCCCAGACTTTTGTACATCTGGTCATGGAGCGATAACGCCTTCTTTTCCTCTTGTATACCCAAAAGTGGTGTGGATAGCTCCCAAAGATTCTTCACTTTTTCAAGGGAAAGTTTATAGCGAGAGGCTCTTGTGGATTCCCTATCCATGTCCTTGGGAGTCTGACTCTCCTTGGGAGTCTGAAGAGGCGCTGTCTGGCTCCTCCTCAATTTCCTCTCTGGACCCCCCTGGTCTCTCTCTACTAACAGAGGAAATATTTACTGGACTAGGTTTAACACTCTGCTGTGCTGGTGGAGGATTGCTCATGGGCTGTGCAACTGAAAACTAGAAAAGAGTGCCTGAAAGGTGCTAGAAAGCTCCTTGACGGACGCCGTCAGGTCCATACCCTGTTCTGCCACCTGCTCCCTCACTAACCTCTCAATGCACTCCTTACAGAGTGCTTTGGTCCAGGAATCTCCCATGGTAACTCTGCATGAGGGACGTTTTCTCTTAAAAACATGGGGCGACTTGTTTTTGTCTGTGGCTTTCTGAAACACAGAAAGAGAGAGCAACCATAAATGTTTACGCCCACCAGCGCTACCACAGAGGACCACCGGGAGTGCCCCCCACAGGACCAACCACCACCAGGGTCCCAGACGCACTCCCCTTCCCCACCGACCACTAAGAAGGGGAAACTCCCATGGAGCTAACGGGGATAGGTAAGGGAACACCACCCCAGGGGAGAGTGGCTGGTGCTGTTCTCTCCAGGAGGTGTTCATGAAGCCTCTGCCACCGACATGTCCCGCTGAGGATGGATGGTCAAAAGTGCCTTCTGATAGCTGTTGGTCCATTCTTGTAAGCCGCGTCCGGAACTGGAAGACACGGACTTCCCGAAAAGCCTGCCCCCACCGGAACTGACGTCACCCGTCGTCCGGCCCAGGAGATGCTGAGGTGCGCCAAATGCCACCAACCCGGGCACCCTAGCCACCAGGCAGCACTAGAGAGACTACCGTCTCCCCCTTTTCAGGTAACGTCTGGCCTCAGCCTCCCCGGCTGTACAGCCCCAGTTCCTTGGCGATGTCTCCCCTCCGGGACGGTGAGGTATAAATCTGAAATTGAAAGGTGGTGTTTCCTGGGGAGGGGAGGAGCCAGTGTCTCTCTATGGTGGCCGTCCTGAAAGAAAAACGGGGGGAAAAAAAGAATGCTGCTGCTGCTGCTGCTGCTACTAAGATGTTTAGTAGCAGCAGCATACTTTTTTTGTATCACCTGTCAAAAAAAAAAAAATTAGCCCTTTATAGTAAAAAAATGAGCAGATAATCGCTACTATAAGGGGTTCTTTTATACTGTGAAAGTAATAATACATATTACTTATTATTTATATATATAGATATGTATATCTATATATCTATATCTATATATATATATATATATATATATATATATATATATATATATATAAAACCCAGAAGTAGGATATTTGGGCATTTTAACTAGGAGTCAGCTATATGAAGAGTGGAAGGGAGATAGAAATCTTTTATATTAATCATGTGTCTGCATCCCCAGGAGCCTAGAAGACCCAGAACTTTACTACGACTTAAAGTGATTGTAAAGGTTCTTTTTTCTTTTGTTTTGTTTTTTTAAATAACAAACATGTTATACTTACCTCCTCTGTGCAATGGTTTTGCATAGAGCAGCCCCAATCCTCCTCTTCTCGGGTCCCTCTTTGCTGCTCCTGGCCCCTCCCTCCTATTGAGTGCCCCCATAATCAGCAGCTTCCTATGGGGCACTGGAGCCGAGTCACAGCTCCGTGTGTCCATTCAGACCCGGAGCCGGACCTGGCCCTGCTTCCTCTCTCCCCTAATTGGCTGACTGACTTTAATTGTTCACACCTATGCGTTTTTTGGTTCTTTTTGCAGAAATGCATTCCTATGGAATACGTTCACATCTATGCTTTTTCAGGCGCTGCGTATTTCAAAAGGGTAAATTACTTTTTTCAATGCAAAACTGCTTTTTTTTGCTTTTTTGGTTCAATAGACATCAATGGAGAAGCTGCAGAAAAGCATGTAATGCGTTTTTGCCGCAACTTGTGTTTTTTAATCTGCCCAACAACAAATTGGCAAAAGTAAACATAAAAAATGCAAAAAGCTAAATCGCATGTGCAAAAACGCACAGCAAAAAGCACTGCAGCACAAACAGATCAAAAGCAAACTGCATAGGTGTGAACGAGAATATTCATACGAAAATACTTTGTACATTCGCTGAATGAAAGAATGTCGTTTAACAATAAATGTTAAAAGAAAAAGAAATTTTCAAATTGAATTAAATTTCTGAAAAAAAAAAAAAACATACACGGTCTGAAAATTCCTTTGACCAGAAGTTTTCTATTCTGCTCCTTCAAATTTTCCCGTCACTGTGGTTGAAAATGAACAACGATTTGACCCCACTAACGATTAGAAAATCAAACTAAATCGTTCGTAAATTCAATTTTTTTTTTTAAGGAAGACATGGTTTTTCTATGGCCAGCATAAGTGACAGCAGGCGCAGGGAGCTTTTATCAAGCCACCTGCCTATGGCTGGATTCACACCTATGCATTTTTAGTGCTTTTTGCATTTTGCAGATTTGCACTACAGAACATGTTCCATAGGAAACAATGTTAAATGGACTGTAGTGCAAATCTGCAAAATGCAAAAAGCACTAAAACTGCATAGGTGTGAATCTAGCCTATGACAAGGGAGTCTGTCATACATAATATGTTACAGTTCTGTATGAAAATTGGCAAAACAGCCTTTAATTTATTTCTTCTTTAAATAAAAATTTGATCTTTGAGTCTGATATTTACCAGATTCAACCTCTATTAGTATATACAGTATATCTCCTCTAATAGTATACACAGTATATCTCTTCCGTCTGTTATTCTCAGAGTGGATTAGAGATTTTGCTCCCTAACCATATAGTTGGTTATTTATATTTAACACTGCAAAGAGGTATTTAAGAATAAATTGCCTTTTCTTTTAAACTTTACATATTAACTAAATTATACACCACAATTTTGATAAGGTTATGTAGCAATAACTCTCGGTGGAGCTGCTGGTTTAAAGCGGGCTGTTACCGTCACCTTCGTTACCTCTATTTCACCAGAACCAGGTCTAGGGTCCCATTGAGTTTAATACCAGACAATGTAGGCACCGGTCACTTAAGTATCTTTTCCAATGCTTTAATAAACGTAACTGTAGGAAGTAGCAGGAAAGGGGAAGAAGAAGAGTTTCAGGGAAGTTCAAATACCTTTTCTTAGTGTATTATTAGGAAATGAAATCTTGTAGGTGAATGTACTTTCTTCTTAGAGTTGAATCTTTGCCTGCCTGGATAGGTTTCTCTCACTAACCTAGCAGCCAGTACGCAGCATGAACAAAAGTCTCTGCCACAGACTTGAATAGACCAATCTCGTACGATCCTCTGCCACAGGATGTAATGGTTTAACATGGATAGCAAACACAGCACTAGAACCTTTAAGCCGACCCGACAGTACTATGCGGTAGAATAACTTTAGGATACGTCCTCCAACTGAGTCACCAGGCCCCTCTCCAGACCAGCACTCTGCATGATCCTTCCATGACGGGTCCTCCCCTGGGATCTTCTCAGTTGTCCAGCTTCTTCCCTTAGGACAGACAGCCCAGGACCATTCCCCTGCCGCTGTAGTAGGCCCCAGACATGCTTCTGGGCCCACCCACACGCTGCAGCAACGTGGGCCTCCCAATCGGAGGACCACGCGGTAGTACTCCTAACACATACCTGTCGGCCAGGAGGGCCAGCAGGTGGAACGAAAGACGAACCCTAAAACATGGCGTCTGTCCCATAAATACCCTCTCCCAGAATGCAACTCGGAGGACCACCTCCACAGTTATCTTCGGGACAGAGGAGCACTCATACACTTCAATGTGTTGCCTTTCCAACACCGACCCATGGTGACAACGACACCCACAGGCACAGTGTGAAACTACATGCAACTCAGTCAAGTTGGAACAGAGGCAAATCTGACTATGTATGAACGGATAATCCACTAAATTTACCTATAAGCAGTAGATTGAAAATCTACCAGCGCTACAGTTATTATCCGATTAATCTAAACAATAAATCGACCAACTAATCGATTATGAAAATAATTTTTAGTTGCAGCCCTACAGCTTTTCATGTGCATGAACACGTGTGCACAGGGCCTAATTGTTTTTATACAATGATTTGCAGTCAGTGGAAGTTTGCCTGGGGTAATATGGTTCAACACATTTTCATAAAAAAGCCTAGGAGACAGCAGTGGTAGACTTTTTCATTATGCTGAAGAGAGAGGGATACCTCAATAATTGATGTCAATAACACATTAGAAGTTCTGTATTTTTGTTTTTCCATCAGATATGGTGTATTCTTCTGATGAACACTAGGCTTTTCTGTACCTCCAGTACCCAGGAGGGTGTGCTGGCAGGGAGAAGCCTCTGTGGTGTACTGGTTCTTAGGTCTCATAACTAGTTCCCTGAATGTGTAGGTAAAAATTATTATTTTTTTAATCAGATAATGTTTTTTATTACATTTTTACATTTTCCATAACCAATCAAGAAAAATTACAAAAACAAGAACTGTAGCACTTTCAAGATGCCATTAGAATGGTTTTCATACCCACACAGTGGCATTGTTAGGTGGTTGTGGGGGGTGCGGGCCACACCCGGGTGACACCCGCCAGAGGGGTGACACCCGTAGGTAGTGGCACACACTGCTAACACTGCCCGCTGCCCTGATCTGCGCCTCAGGTCTTGCGTTATGTCCCTCAGCGCAGCGGACTGAAGCCGCCTCCCCCTCCTCTCTGTTTACATCCACACAAGAGGAGGAGGGGCCTGAGGGACACACATGGCTGTGTGTATCGTCCACGCTGTTCTGAGGTCTGTAAACTTTATGTATATGTGGGTGGACATGTGCAGGGGGATTCTATACTAATGGGGGGTCTGCACTGAGGGGGATTCTATACTAATGGGGGGTCTGCACTGAGGGGGGATTCTATACTAATGGGGGGTCTGCACTGAGGGGGGATTCTATACTAATGGGGGGTCTGCACTCAGGGGGGATTCTATACTAATGGGGGGTCTGCACTGAGGGGCGATTCTATACTAATGGAGGTCTGGACTGAGGGGGGATTCTATACTAATGGGGGGTCTGCACTGAAGGGCCAATCTATATTAATGGGGGGTCTGCACTGATGGGGGATTCTATACTAATGGGGGGTCTGCACTGAGGGGGGATTCTATACTAATGGGGGGGTCTGCACTGAGGGGGATTCTATACTAATGGGGGGTCTGCACTGAGGGGGGATTCTATACTAATGGGGGTTGGCACTGAGGGGGGATTTTATACTGATGGGGGTCTGCACTGAGGGGGGATTCTATACTAATGGGGGGTCTGCACTGAGGGGGGAATTTTATACCGATGGGGGTCTGCACTGAGGGGGGATTCTATACTAATGGGGGTCTGCACTGAGGGGGGATTCTATACTAATGGGGGTTGGCACTGAGGGGGGAATTATACTGATGGGGGTGTGCACTGAGGGGGGATTCTATACTAATGGGGGGTCTGCACTGATGGGGGATTCTATACTAATGGGGGGTCTGCACTGAGGGGGATTCTATACTAATGGGGGGTCTGCACTGAGGGGGGGTTCTATACTAATGGGGGGTCTGCACTGAGGGGGGATTCTATACTGATGGGGGGTCTGCACTGAGGGTGGATTCTATACTGATGGGGGATCTGCACTGAGGGGGGATTCTATACTAATGGAGGTTGGCACTGAGGGGGGATTTTATACTGATGGGGGTCTGCACTGAGGGGGGATTCTATACTAATGGGGGTCTGCACTGAGGGGGGTTCTATACTAATGGGGGTTGGCACTGAGGGGAGGATTTTATACTGATGGGGTCTACACTGAGGGTGGATTCTATACTGATGGGGGGGTCTGCACTGAGGGGGGATTCTATACTAATGGGGGTTGGCACTGAGGGGGGATTTTATACTGATGGGGGTCTGCACCGAGGGGGGATTCTATACTGATGGGGGGGTCTGCACTGAGGGGGGATTCTATACTAATGGGGGGTCTGCACTGAGGGGGGTTCTATACTAATGGGGTTGGCACTGAGGGGGGATTTTATACTGATGGGGTCTGCACCGAGGGGGGATTCTATACTGATGGGGGAGTCTGCACCGAGGGGGGATTCTATACTAATGGGAGGGATCTGTACTGAGAGGGGGATTCCATACTGATGGGGGTCAGCACTGAGGGGGGGTGTATGTACTAATGGGTGGGTCTGCACTGAGGTGGGAGGTTGATACTGATGGAGGGGGGTCTGCAGACTCTGCACTGAGGGAGGTTGTCTGTACTGAGGGGGGGGCTGCAATAAGGGAGGGGAGTCTGTACTGAGGGAGAGGGTCAGTACTTAGTGGGGGGTCTCTACTGAGGAAAGCAGGTCTGCACTGAGCGGGGGTCTGTACTGATGGAGGGGGTCTGTACTGAGGGAGGGGACTCTGTACTTAGTGGGGGGGTCTATATTGATGGAAGGGGGTCTGTACTGAGGGAGGGGTCTATATTAATGGAGTGGGGTCTGTAGTTAGTGGAGGGGGGTCTGTACTGAGGTAGTTGGTGGAGGAGGGGGTGACACCAATTTTTTCGGCACCGGGTGACACCAACCCTAGTGACGCCACTGTACCCACATACAACACAAAGCTCATTTCACATTTCTTTGTCTGTCTTTACCTTTCACACTATACATCTTTGTATGGGGTCAAGACAGTCAGGTGAGATTGTCACAATCACACTAGATAAATGAGAATAGCTGTGGGCTAGATCCTAATAAGTTATCAACCCTTTCAAGGCAAAGGGTCATAGGCGTGTGCGCGCGGGGTGTGCCGGGGCACACCCTAATCACCCTGTGTGTGTTAGTTTCCCGAGATCTGCTTCGGCTACTGTGAAATGCTGCATCCAAGCAGTGAGTAGCCCCCGCTGCCTGTGATACAGTATCACATTGAGCAGATCATGAGGCTTGTAAGATCTGCTCAGAGTGTGGAACTGTCATGTGATGTAACTGCATGCAGGGAGAGAGAGGAGCTGTCAAAATACAACCGTAATGTCGGGGATGGGCGGGACGGAACTAATCAAACACCAGCCAATGGGATGGAGTCTGGGCGGGCCGCTATGTGTATGTGGCTCCACCCCTTTCTTAAGCAGCCCAATTATTGGCTGGTGTTTAGATGGCTGTTTGGTCCCACCCATCCCCGACATCACCGTTGAGTTGTGACAACTCCTCTCTCTCCCCGCATGCAGTTACATTACATGACAGTTTACCACTCTGAGGGGCTCTTACAAGCCTCATGATCTGCTCAATGTGAAACTCCCCCTCTCCCCCAGTCAGTGCCACCTGCCAGTGCCAATCAGTGCCACCTGTCAGTGCCAATCCGTGCTTCCAATCAGTGCAAACTGTCAGTGCCAATCTGTGCTTCCAGTCAGTACCACCTGTCAGTGCCACCTGCCAGTGCCAATCAGTGCTAGTCAGTGCTTCAAATTAGTGCCAATCAGTGCCACCTGTCAGTGCCAGTGTTTTTAAACAGTGCCAATCAGTACCACCTGTCAGTGCCAATCAGTGCTTCCAATCAGTGCCACCTGACAGTGCCAATCAGTGCCACGTGCCAATGAGTGTTTCCAATCAGTGCCACCTGTCAGTGCCAATCAGTGCCACCTGTTAGTGCCAATCAGTACTGCCTATCAGTGCCAATCACTGCTGCCTATCAGTGCCAGTGTTGCCTATCAGTTCCAACTATCAGTGCCAACCAATGCCCCCTATCAGTGCTGCCAATCAGTGCTTCCAAATAGTGCCACCTATCATGTATCCCACCTCTGACCAAAATGTAAGGGCATGCATCCTATTGACCACCAATCCCACTGACCACCAATGTAAGGGCATGTATCCCACCTCTGACCAAAATGTAAGGGCATGCATCCTACGGACCACCAACGTAAGGGCATTTATCCCACTGACAACCAATCCCACTGACCATCAATGTAAGGTCATGTATCCCACCTATGACCAAAATGTAAAGGGCTGTGGTGCGATTTTGCAATATGGGCCCCACGAGTGAACCACCGGATAGAGTGATAGCCCCGCCTGTACCTTTGAGGCAAGCAACCCCTGAGGAACAGAGTATTACAACATTTTTGAATTTATAGGTGCCTACCTGTTAAACGGCACTGCCACTTTCATGTTGTTAATCCATATTGGATCTGTTTACGTTATGTTTTATATTTTCTAGTGAATTTGAACAGTTTATTCAGATATTTGTTCATATCTTGACAGGTTAACTTAGGAAATAGATTGAAAAAAGACTAGGGTGAGAGGGGAGATGCACCAACAATATAAGGGCATGCATCCCACCTCTGACCACCAATGTCAGGGCATGTATCCCACCCCCGACCAAAATGTAAAGGGCTATGGTGCGATTTTGCAATATGGGCCCCCGAGTGAACCACCGGTTAGAGTGATATTCCCACCTGTACCTTTGAGGCAAGCAACGCCAGAAAAACAGAGTGTTACAACTTTTTTGAATTTATAGATGCCTACCTGTTAAACGGCACTGCCTCTTTCATGTTGTTAACCATATTGGATTTGTTTACGTAATGTAAAACTTTTTTGGTCCATACCAACTTTTCAGGTCCATGTGGATTATGCAGTGGGATACATGTACAAAAGGAGGAGGAAGAGAGAGAGTACAAGAGTGAGGTGTAGGTTTAGGTGCTTCTTTTTGTACAAGAAACGTGAAAATGTCCACAATGCCCATGTGCGTTAAAGGGTAAAGAAACAGATAGGAAGTTAGAGGGTCAGAGGAAGTAGGAGGGTCAGAGGAAGTAGTGGGAGGGGGAGGGATAGAGGGATGAGGAATATTGGGGTGGGAGGGATGTTCGGATTCTGGTTAGGGTTAAGGTTAGGGATGGAGGGGGGAGTGATGTAGGGTGATGGATGGAGGGGGGGGATGTAGGGTAAGGCAGGTATGGAGGAATGGGGAGAAAAAGTATAACTTTTACATAATTGCTCACCTGTCAACTGACATACGAGTGTAGTTGAATTTTTTTTCATTATGTTGATGTAGATCGTTGTAGAACATCTTGAACTGTCCTCTCTCCTCCCTATTTGCAATTACAGGGTGTACCCAGTATGTTCTGGTTGACAGCATCATTATCCTCCTCATCCTCCTCAGCCTGGCTTTCTTCTTTTTTATAATGACTGCAGCAGTAGCAGTAACTACTGCTGCCATAACCAAAGCCAATGAATGGTACATTCTGACACACTATCCCACGCTCCTTTCTACACACTCTCCACACACTCCACAAAAAACAGGAAGCATAACACTAGGTTCCATTGGCCAGACATGAAATCGCAGTCACCTCCCAAAATGACAACTAATTCCAGTAGAATCGCAGTAAATTCGCAAAAAAAAAAAAATTCGCAAAGAATATTCGCAACGCAATCGGGTCAAAATCGTGCTAAATTTGCAACGCATCAGTGTGAACCGGGCTTGCCCTGTACACAAGACCGGACTTTCCAGCAGTCCAGGTCCGACGGTCTTCCCGACGGACTTTCGGCGGACTTCCGACAGACTTTCCAAACGAACGGACACGCGCACACACGACCGGACTTTCCGACAGAATAGGTCCGACAGTCTTCCCGATGGACTTTCGACGGAGTTATGGCGGACTTCCGAACGAACGGACTTGCATACACACACACTAACGTCCGTTCATTTTTAACGTGATGAGGTACGATGGGACTAGAAAAGGAAGTCAATTTTGCCGCTATTATTGGTGAGATTAACTGTCAGGAAAAGCCCTCTTGTAGTCATTCCAGCAAACAGAAGATTAAAAGAATGCCTGTAAGCGCCATCCAGCGTTCGCGCGCAATAGCGCCAATGGCGCTAATGGGCGAACGCGCGTGCGCAATAGCACCAATAGTGCTAATGGGCAAACGCGCGTGCGCAATAGCGCCGATAGATGGGCTATTTAAAGGAGACTGTTCCAATGCTGCCTTGCTGTCCGGTCTACAGCGTTTCCTGAGACCTCTGCTCCCTTGTTACCAGTTTCTCTGTATCCAGTACTTATTTGGCTTGTTCCTGACTTACCTGTTTGCTGCCTGCCCCGATCTCGGCTTGGACTCTGACTATTCTCTTGGTTTGCCCTCCTGTACCTGATCTGCCTGCCAGTACCTTGACCCGGCTTGTCTGCACCTCCCTGCTGTCTGCAACCTGCTACAGGACTACAGTGCACCTCCCTGCTGTCTGCAACCTGCTACAGGACTACAGTGCACCTCCCTGCTGTCTGCAACCTGCTACAGGACTACAGTGCACCTCCCTGCTGTCTGCAACCTGCTGCGGGACTACAGTGCACCTTCCTGCTGTCTGCAACCTGCTTCGGGACTACAGAGCACCTCCCCTGCTGACTACAGGATCCAGCTCTCTACTCCAGTGTTCCAGCCAGGCACTTGTGCCCCTCTGTACTTCTGAGCCCCTATTCACACCTTTAGGGGTTCCTTAGTCAGAGGTATACGAGAGGCCGTTCTCTGCACTCCGGGCTCCACCTACCAGGTACGTGACATTAACACCTTGCAAGCCACGTCGCAGAGCATACCAGGCCCTCAGGTCTGGTATGGATTTTAAGGGGAACCCCCTACGACGAAAAAACGGCGTGGGGGTCAACCCAAAATTCATACCAGACCCTTATCTGAGCACGCAGGCAGGCTGGTCAGGAAAGGGGGTGGGGGCGAGCGACCACCCCCCTCCTGAACCGTGCCAGGCCGCATGCCCTCAACATGGGGTGGTGGGTGCTTTGGGGAAGGGGGGCGCCCTGCGGCCCCCCCACCCCAAACCACCTTGTCCCCATGTTGATGAGGACAAGGGCCTTTTCCCGACAACCCTGGCCGTTGGTTGTCGGGGTCTGCGGGTGGGGGGCCTATTGTAATCCGGGAGCCCCCTTTAATAAGGGGGCCCCTAGATCCCGGCCCCCCGCCCTATGTGAATGAGTATAGGGTACATCGTACCCCTACCCATTCACCTGGGGGAAAAAAAAGTCAATAAAAAAACACACTAGACAGGTTTTTAAAGTAATTTATTAGGCAGCTCCGGTGGTCTTCTTCCGACTTCTCCTCTCTCTCCAGCCTCTTCTCTGCTCTCTGGTTCTTCTGCCGGGCTCTTCCGCTATCTTCTGCTCTTTTGCCGCTCTCTTGCTAGCGGTGGCCCGGTCTTCTCCATGGTCTTTTTCCCATAGGGGGTTCCCCTTAAAACCCATACCAGACCTAAGGGACATTGTCGCCTCTTTCTCATGCTCGCTGCAATAGGAAAATGTGTTTTTCCTATTGCAGTGAGTGCGAGATTTATAGTACCCTGTCGCCGAGAACCAGCGCAATAGGATCACGCTGGAAACATTCTCGCTGGCAGGTGCTGTAGCTGCCCTTGCATCGTATTTGGTCCGTCGGACCAGCATACAGACGAACGGGCTTCCCGATAGGAATTGGGTCTGGCGGAGTGCCAGCGGGAAGATTTGAAACATGTTTCAAATCTAAAGTCCGTTGGATTTTCGACCGAAAAGGTCCGTCGGAAGTCCGATGAAGCCCACACACGATCAGATTGTCCGACGGATTAGGGCCGTCGGACCAGTCCGGTTGAAAAATCCGCTCGTGTGTACAGGGCATAAGACTTACCATACCTGCAAAGCAAATACAATAAAACATAGTAAAAATAAAGCATTGCAATCTGTGCCTAAAAAAATATATGCCGAAGCATGGGGGCAATCCGCCCCTAATGTTAGGAGCAAAACGTTCCTCAACCCCTGCCCCCATGCTTCGCATATATGCTCTTTTTTTTTTAACTGTGGTGGTGAAATCACCTCGGACAGCGCTGAGGTCATGGCTTTATGTATCGTGGGAGCAAACGCTGCAGCTGAATGGCGTACCTGCTAAGCAAAAGATGGTTAACAATAAAACAAACATTACAGTATAACATACCATACCTGCAAAGCAAATATAATAAAACATAGTAAAAATAAAACAGAGAGAGAACAATAGATATAGAACAATAGTGAGCGGACAGTAGAGAGTGAACACAAGAGAGAGAACAATAGAGAGGCCACCTGGAATTGGAGCGAGTACAAAGAAGCGCAAATAAAGAGTCTGGAGGATATTAGTTATATAGAAAGGTTGCGAGCACTGAACTTATTCTCTCTGGAGAAGAGAAGCTCGAGAGGGAATATGATTTCAATTTACAAATACCGCACTGGTGACCCCACAATAGGGATAAAACTTTTTAGTTGAAGGGAGTTTAACAAGACACGTGGCCATTCATTAAAATTAGAAGAGAAGAGGTTTAACCATAAACTACGTAGGGGGTTTTTTACTGTAAGAGCGGCAAGGGTGTGGAATTCCCTTCCACAGGCGGTGGTCTCATGGAGGGGCATCGATAGTTGCAAAAAACTTTTAGATAAGCACCTGAATGACCACAACATACAGAGATATACAATGTAATACTGACATATAATCACACACATAGGTTGGAGTTGGTGGACTTGTGTCTTTTTTCAGCCTCACCTACTATCAGGGGCGTCACTAGGGGGTGGCTTTTGGGGCTATAGCCCCGAATCTGGGGCCAATAGCCCCGAGTCTCTGCAGGGGTCCCCAAGGGGAGGAGAGGCTCTCTGGGGACCATTATGTTAGTGGGGGGCTCTCTGGGGACCCTGATTTTAAGGAAGAGGCTCTCTAGGGATCCAGATTTAAGGGGGAGGCTCTCTGGGGACCCTAATGTAAGGGGGGGCTCTCTGGAAACCCTGATGTAAGTGGGGGGGCCCTCTGGGTACCCTGATGAAAGGGGGAGGCTCTCTGAGGACTCTGATGTAAGGAGGAGGCTCTCTGGGGACCCTGATGTAAGGGGGGGCTCTCTGGGGACCCTGATGTAAGGGGGGCTCTCTGGGGACCCTGATGTAAGTGGGGGGCTCTCTGGGGACCCTGATGTAAGTGGGGGGGCTCTCTGGGGATACACACACACACGTATATTACTGTATATACATGTGTATGCCCGCCCAAGCGTATGACTTTCTTTACTACGCTGCTATGGGCTCTAGCCCAGATCTTTTGTAGACCTAGCAACGCCCCTGCCTACTATGTAACTATATATGTAACATCACATATAATACACATAAAATTGTAGATAAGACATACTGTATAAATTTAAACTTATCAGGGATGGTGGAAACCCCTCATAGATATTTTCCATACAGATTAACTTCAAGTGCAATAATTCCAGTGATGTGTGATTTCATGTGTAATACACATTAAAATGATAATAAGACATTCATTTTTTTTAAAAACTTAGCAGGGATGGTGGAAACCCCTCTACAGATAATTGCAATACAAATGAACTTTTAATACAACTATTTTTTAGTTGGGAGGTGTACACCATTTTAGATTGTTACATTTAATTTTATTTGTTTTAGTTACTATTATAATGTACATTTTTTTACTTGAAGTTCATTTTCCACCTCTTTATGTCTTTATGGACCTTGCTTCCCGCACCGGTGTGCAGTCATGTGGGCACAGGAAGGGGCAATCCCCAAATTGTCCCCACAAAGTTGGGAGCATGAAATTGTCCAAAATGTCTTGTTATGCTGACACCTTAAGAGTTCCCTTCATTGGAACTAAGGGGCCAAGCCCAACCCCTGAAAAACAACCCCACACCATAATCCCTCCTCCACCAAATGATTTGTACCAGTGCACAAAGCAAGGTCCATAAAGACATGGATGAGCGAGTTTGGGTGGAGGAACTTGACTGGCCTGCTCAGAGTCCTGACCTCAACCCAATAGAACACCTTTGGGATGAATTAGAGTGGAGACTGTGAGCCAGGCCTTCTTATCCAAAATCAGTGCCTGACTTTACAAATGCGCAATTAACCTACCGGCATGTCTTTGGAGTGTGATCCCGATAGCCAAGGACACTTGAAAGGGGTTCACACGTCAAAGAAAGCATAAATACCATAATTAGTATGGCAAACAAATCATTCCAGTACTGGTTTAATCTGAGCATGTCCACAAAAGGTGTGTGAAATATGCTCCATCCCTCCCACACCTACTACAAACAAAAAATGTCCAATATTGAAGAAAAACAGTGGTGTTCAAAAAGTCTTATGCAGAATGAACAAATCTGACAATCTGCCTCCTTGCAAAATAAATTCCTTAGAGCTCACATTAAACATATCTTCCCATTGATCTTCTGAAACAGTACCAAGGGCCTGTTACCACCAACATTTTCTTCTTTATTTAGCCATTTAGTCCGGAATTCAACATGTAGCTGCAAATACAGAATACTTTATATAAGAAATCTAAAAAAACAAAAAAACAAAAAACAAAAAAACAGGTAAGCTGTTACCTGCTCTTCTCTCCTCACACACCATTTCCAGTGTGAGGAGAGAAGAGCCAGAAGCAGTGAGTTACCGATCTGTGTTCTGTAGTGTCTGCACCAACACCACATCTGTCCCATCGCCCCCCCCAATTGTCATCTGTCACCCAACAGTCACCACAGTCACCCAATAAATTGCACCTGTCACATAAGGGACTGCCATCAGTGACCGTCAGCGGTGTACCTGTCACCCATCAGTGACCGTCAGCGGTGCACCTGTCACCTGTCACAAATCAGTGACCGTCAGCGGTGCACCTGTCACCTGTCACCCATCAGCCATCACCTGTCACCCATCGGTGACCGCCAGCCATCACCCATCACCCATCAGTGACCGCCAGCCATCGCCCATCACCCATCAGTGACAGCCAGCCATCCCCCGTCACCCATCATCCATCAGTGACCGCCAGCCATCACCCGTCACCCATCAGTGACCGCCAGCCATCACCCGTCACCCATCAGTGACCGCCAGCCGTCACCCATCAGTGACCGCCAGCCATCACCCGTCACCCATCACCCGTCACTGTCCGTGGCCTGTCACCCATCAGTGACCATCGCCTGTCACAACGTCATCATCTATCAGTGAACGTCAGCTGCCACCCATCGCACAGCCCATCAGTGACCGTCACCTGCCACCTGTCACACCGCGTCATGTCCAAAAGTGTATACAGCAGTGAAGAGGCGTTCCAGATCCTCTCCATGACCGATGAGAGCAACGGGGAGTTCTCATCAGATTCCAATTCTGATTCTGAATCCAATTTGGCATTTGAACCGAATAGTGAATGGGCAAATGATTCGGAGGAAGAATGGGTCCCTCCCAAAAGGGCACGGCACTCTGGAAACCAGGATTATATTCCCAGGCCCAGTACCAGCGCTGCCACCACCAATAGGCTCTAGGAACAAATTCCCAGGCCCAGTACCAGCGCTGCCGCCAGCGTTAGGCCCCGGGAACAAATGCCCAGTACCAGCGCTGCCGCGGGCGATAGGCCCCAGGAACAAATGCCCAGACCCAGTACCAGTCCTGCCACATCACGCCTGAGTACCAGCACAGGAAATTCCAATCCAACTACTGGAGTGTCACACCCCCCAAGAGCCAGGGCCTCTACATACATGCCAGATGGTCTTGCCAACCCAACATAGCTGCCTTCCAAATCGACATCACCAATTATTCCCCCTTTCACATCACTGCCAGGTGTGCAGACCAACACCCAAAATTTCTCAGAGATTGATTTCTGTCATATGTTTTTGCCCAACACTATGCTGCAATTTATTGTGGACCAGACAAATTTATATGCCCAGCAATATACAGTCAAGTCCATAAATATTGGGACATTGACACAATTCTAATCTTTTTGGCTCTATACATCACCACAATGGATTTGAAATGAAACAAACAAGATGTGCTTTAACTGCAGACTTTTGGCTTTAATTTGAGGGTATTTACATCCAAATCAGGTGAACGGTGTAGGAATTACAACAGTTTATATATGTGCCTCACACTTTTTAAGGGACCAAAAGTAATGGGACAGATTAACAATCATCCATCAAACTTTCACTTTTTAATACTTGGTTGCAAATCATTTGCAGTCAATTACATCCTGAAGTCTGGAACGCATAGACATCACCACATGCTGGGTTTTATCCCTGGTGATGCTCTGCCAGGCCTCTACTGCAACTGTCTTCAGTTCCTGCTTGTTCTTGGGGCATTTTCCCTTCAGTTTTGTCTTCAGCAAGTGAAATTCATGCTCAATCGGATTCAGGTCAGGTGATTGACTTGGCCATTGCATAACATTCCACTTCTTTACCTTAAAAAACTCTTTGGTTGCTTTCACAGTATGCTTCGGGTCATTGTCCATCTGCACTGTGAAGCGCCATCCAATGAGTTCTGAAGCATTTTGCTGAATATGAGCAGATAATATTGCCCAAAACACTTCAGAATTCATCCTGCTGCTATTGTCAGCAGTCACATCATCAATAAATACAAGAGAACCAGTTCCATTGGCAGCCATACGTGCCCACGCCATGACACTACCACCACCATGCTTCACTGATGAGGTGGTATGCTTTGGATCATGAGCAGTTCCTTTCCTTCTCCATACTCTTTTCTTCCCATCATTCGGGTACAAGTTGATCTTGGTCTCATCTGTCCATACGATGTTGTTATAGAACTGTGAAGGCTTTTTTAGATGTTGTTTGGCAAACTCTAATCTGGCCTTCCTGTTTTTGAGGCTCACCAATGGTTTACATCTTGTGGTGAACCATTTGTATTCACTCTGGTGAAGTCTTCTCTTGATTGTTGACTTTGACACACATACACCTACCTTTTGGAGAGTGTTCTTGATCTGGCCAACTGTTGTGAAGGGTGTTTTCTTAACCAGGGAAAGAATTCTTCGGTCATCCACCACAGTTGTTTTCCGTAGTCTTCCGGGTCTTTTGGTATTGCTGAGCTCAACTGTGCATTCTTTCTTTTTAAGGATGTTCCAAACAGTTGATTTGGCCACACCTAATGTTTTTGCTATCTCTCTGATGGGTTTGTTTTGTTTTCTCAGCCTAATGATGGCTTCCTTCACTGATAGTGACAGCTCTTTGGATCTCATATTGAGAGTTGACAGCAACAGCTTCCAAATGCAAATAGCACACTTGAAATTAAATCTGGACCTTTTATCTGCTCCTTGTAAATGGGATAATGAGGGAATAACACACACCTGGCCATGGAACAGCTGAGCAGCCAATTGTCCCATTACTTTTGGTCCCTTAAAAAGTGGGAGGCACATATACAAACTGTTGTAATTCCTACACCGTTCACCTGATTTGGATGTAAATACCCTCAAATTAAAGCTGAAAGTCTGCAGTTAAAGCACATCTTGTTCGTTTCATTTCAAATCCATTGTGGTGGTGTATAGAGCCAAAAAGATTAGAATTGTGTCGATGTCCCAATATTTATGGACCTGACTGTATTGCCAACAACCCCCAATCTTCATATGCCCGTCCTTTTGAGTGTAGAGATCTGAATTTGGAGGAGTTCAAAGTGTTTATGGGCCTCACCCTAAACATGGGGATTACAAAAAAAAATGAAGGACATGCCTATTGGTCCACCAACCCTATCCACAACATGCCCATTTATTCTGCCGTAATGTCCAGGTCCCGATACAAGATGATAATGCGCTTTCTTCACTTCAGCGACAACACTCTTGCCCTTCCCACAATCATCCAAATTACGACAAGTTATACAAGATTCGCCCACTGATAAATTTCTTTTCCCAACAATTTGCAGAACTCTATGTCCCCGATCAGAATATATGTGTCGATGAGTCCCTGGTACCCTTTTCAGGCCGGCTAGGAATAAAGCAATATATTCCCAGCAAAAGGGCCAGATACGGAGTAAAGTTATACAAGCTATGTGAGAGAGCCACGGGATATCTGTATGCGTTCCGCATATATGAAGGAAGAGATTTCCAGCTCCAGCCCCCTGAATGCCCGGCCTACATGGGCACAACTGGAAAGATTGTATGGGACCTGGCGTACCCACTTCTGAACAAAGGATATCACATATACGTTGACAACTTTTACACGAGCCTGCCCCTTTTCAAACATTTATACATTGCAAAAACCCTGGCCTGTGGAACCTCCAGAAAAAATAGGAAGGGCTTCCCACAATCTCTAGTGAACAAAAAGCTGCAAAGGGGGGAAAGAGCATTATTGAGACGCAACGAAGTGCTGGCCTTGAGGTGGAAGGATAAGAGGGATGTGCACATGATGTCCACCATCCATGACGACACTACAATTGAGGTACAAAGAAGACGAGGTCCCATTGAAAAGCCAACATGTGTCCAAGATTATAATCTCTACATGGGGGGGGGTGGATTTTAATGATCAAATTATTCAGTCCTATTTGTCAATAAGGAGGTCCCGATTTTGGTATAAGAAGGTAGCAATTTATCTCATCCATTTGGCCATTTACAATTCCTACGTAGTCAACACCAAATCCATTGAAAGCCCCGCCCCCTTCCTAAAATTTATAGAAGAAGTTGTCACGTCCCTCATCTATCACCAAGAACCCCCCCAGAAGACCTTCACTCTGAGGCTGTTTGCCGACTTCCTGAGCGCCACTTCCCCTTCAGCATTCTACCATCTGAAGCAGGCCGAAGACGGCAAAAAAAATGTTGCGTGTGCACCAAAAGAGGACTTAGAAAAGATACCAGCTACCATTGTCCCCAGTGTCCCTCCCAACCTGGCCTTTGCATTGGTGAATGCTTTCAACTTTATCATACATCCCTAAAATATTAGCCCATATTTTTAACCATTTCCCCATTTTCATCATCTGTGCTGACCATTTTCCATTCTTCCCCAAATAACCATGCCACTGCCTTCCACGTGAACTGACCCTGGCCTGTTTCTTGACTATGCCTCTGCCTACCGTTTGGACTGCTGCCACGTGAACTGACCCTGGCCTGTTTTGTAACTATGCCTCTGCCTACCATTTGGACTGCTTCCACATGAACTGACCCTGGCCTGTTTTATTAACTATGCTACTGCCTACCACTTGGACTGCTTGCACGTGAACTGACCCTGGCCTGTTTTATGGACTATGCTTTTGCCTACCACTTGGACTGATCTGTTGCCCCGCTACTGTAGTACACAGGGGTCTCACATATGTGAGGGGTTCCAGAATTGTTTTTCCAGATTGAGAAAACATTTTTTTTGTTTTCTCCGGGTTTTGGAATTTCCGGATTAGGGTCTGGCGTCCAGAGGCTTCATAGAGATTTGGGTGGGTCGAAGCCTCTACCCCTGTGCCCCTGTGCACAGGTCTTACCTGATTGTGGCCCTCAGCCTGCTGCTGACTTACTGCCACCATGCCTCTGCCTGTCGCATGAATGGACCACACCGCTACCTGGACTATGCAAATAATTAGCTGTAGCAAGAGGCAGTATGTTTATGAAGGGCTGGAGAGTGGTACAATAATGAGTCCACACTGTATAAAGAAATCAATCCAAAATAAAGTGTTAGGAAGGTCCTACACAGACTGGTGTAGGTGATATAAATCCGTGGGTGAAACAACCAAATCAGTGATGTATAATGTGGAACCGTGATTGAAGAACAACATCAAGGGTATGAATCATCAATGAGTAAAGAAGGGTGGGTACTCTTACCGGATGGAGTGGACTCCCGTGTCTTATGACATGGAGTCAATAAAACATTGAGCCCCACCAAGGCAATGAAGAGATCTCCGGAAGGCTGGAACTTCTGCAGTACCCCTCAATTCCACTGAAGCGGTGATGGAATATCCAGAGAACAGGAGCCGACCCGGTATGCATCGACCAATGGGCATCAAGCAATCATCCGGAAGGATCATCAAACCAAGCTTATCCCGGGCCTCATAATGAAAATGGCCAGTAGAATGCGGTCTCTCTCGTCAGGATGTTATGTAAAGAGAAATCAAAACTTCCGCATAGTACAGATAAAACAGGGATTTTTATTTCTAAAAAAACCATACAAATAAAAGTGATCACTATAAAAACAAGGGCAGCGTGAGGAGGGGCTGACGCGTTTCGACCCAGAGGTCTTCAACAGGGGCATGAGCTACCCCCTCCACGCTGCTGGTATTTATAAATAATGTATCTGTAAGAATAAGACTCCTGGACCAATCGCATTAAAGCCATGGTGTCAGGTGAACCGGAAGTGAATCATGGTAACATATAAACCAATCCGAATCAAAAGGAAGGGGGCGTGTTGGTGTGTACACCAATGGCGCAGTCTCCCAGTCTTAGCCACGCCCAGAAGTACAATAGCCGCACGTGTCAAACAAAGGAGAGCCGCTCGGCTGGAAAAGCCCACCAAGCATCACTTCCTGGTCACGTGGTAAGGAGAAGGTGACGTCACGCATACCCCGCTCGAATCTTGAGACACCATTGTGTACACTGAATGGGAGGGGACAGCGTAACGCCGCCGGATATCAGCCCAGCATGTCCCGATCATGTGATCGGATGAGATGTTGTCACGTGACCACGGAAGGGGAGGACCCACCAATGTACCGCGTGTCATCACCCAAATCAAAACAGCTAAAGATCAACAATAAAAAAACAACTAATGCACATCTGGTCAAAATAATAATGAACCAAGAGAATAAATAACATATTTCTATACAAACAGAATAAAGGAAATACATGCAGATATGGAACATAACCACCCAGGAAATCTAGCAAATGGACAGATGGAACCAATTCATACTAAATATGAAAAAAGTTCAATGGTGTGTTCCATGATGAGGATTAAATATGTTGAATGTGTTATATGAAAGGGGGTAGGAATCAATGGTGGGAAGGTAACTAAAACAATCCGAGTGAGCCCAACATAAGCCCAGAGGACATGCTTAGAAAGACTCTAAACGGCAACACATCATGAAATAATGACTGGCAGCCCCTAGGATAAATTAATAAAAGAGTTGAGGTCCCACTCCACGTTCAAACCAAACGGGAAGTAGGACCTCAGCTCATAGATCCAGTAAGTTTCGAGGTGTGACACGCCTCGAAGTCATGATTCTCCCCTCCAATGAGGGATGAATCTATCTATGAATTGGAAAAGTATACCAGACGGATCTTTGTTATGATGTTGTAAGTAGTGTCGTTGTACCGTGTGTTTGCTTGTTCCACTTTTGATACCAGCCACGTGTTCATTGACACGAATAGAAAAGGTCCTGATAGTGCGACCAACATACTGCTTATGGCAAGGGCATGTTATTAAATAAACAACATATTGGGAAGAACACGTGGCAAACTGTTTCATATGGTATACACGGGACGTCATAGTGGATGTAAATGTTAACATCTTTTGTCGCTCTCCAATGTTGTGGTGACACACGTTGCACCTACGACACTGATAAAAACCTTTACAATCTTGAAAAAAAGATACCTTTTTGGGTGGGTCGATCACGTTCGGGGTCACCTGCCCCTGAATAGATCGTGCACCCCTAAAAATCACTGAGGCTTGTTCAGGGAGGACTGGACCCAACAATCTATCATTGAGGAGTACTTTCCAGTGTTTCATAAAAATATTTCTGACTTGTTTAGACTGCAAGGAGTGGGTGGTGTTGAAGGCCCACTTAAATTTTGAATGCGAAGTATTCCTGGGACGCGCCGTCAATGTGGCCGTTCTCTCAATGGACAAAATTGCATTAATCTCCCTGTCCAAAAGGTCTAATTTATAGCCCTTTTCAAGAAATCTGTTCTTAAGTAGCTGAGATTGGGCCAGAAAATCTGATGTTCTACTAAAGTTGCGACGCAACCTTAAAAATTGGCCACGTGGAATAGCCTTAAGCCATTGTTCTTGATGGCAACTGTCGACCGGAATGTAACCATTCCGGTCGGTGGGTTTGAAATAGGTTTTAAATTCCAAATGTTCCTCCATAGCCAAAATCTCCAGGTCTAAAGAATGAACGCTAGAGGTGCTAGCCTCATAGCTCAAGGAGATACCCCTATTGTTTGAATTAAGGGTGGTCATGAAGTCATCCAGGGAGCTGCGATCTCCATCCCATAGGAGTAGGATGTCGTCTATGTACCTGGCCCAGAGAACCAACTCCGGCCTTCGGTCAACATAGACGACATCCTCCTCCCACTGTGCCATGAAGAGGTTGGCGAGGCTGGGCGCAAATTTAGCGCCCATAGCCACGCCCCTCTTCTGCAAATAAAACTGGTCCTGGAACCAGAAATAGTTATGCCGAGTGGCAAACCTCAACAATTGCATGATGAAATTACACTGCAAAAGGGGAAGTTGAGCATCTTTTTTGCACACTAGTTGTTTGGATTTTGAACTTATGTTTCATCACTAGGTGCAATATTTAATTGTTGATTATATTGTTACTTTATTTTTTTTGAGCGCTGCATTTTCTCCTTTTTACCTGTATTCCATTGTTAGTCACAATGTATGCGGCAGCTTTTTCTTTTATATTTTTGTTTTTATTTTAGAGTGCAGTGTTTTTGTATCTTCTTGTACAATAATGAGTGTCTGCAGGTAACCAGGACCAATATTATGGCTGTGCTGGCTGTCTCTGCCTGGACAATTTCTATGGACTGTGCTGTGCTGACTATAGACAATATTCCTGCCTGCTACCTGGATAATTTCTATTGCTGTCACTAAGCACATACCTGCCTGCTGCCTGGACCAGTGCTCTCCTCTGTGGATACCACTAAAAGCACAGGTAATGCTTTTTTTTTTTACCCTTTCTGCAATAGAATTTATTTTGAATTGTAATTCTTGGTATGTGCATGCTATGTGTTAGAAATATGAAGGGTTTTCAAAAATGATAGGTTGCCAGGAAATTATATATGTCATTTATGCTCCTAGAACGCCTGATGGTCCTACTTGGATGTTGGGCCTCTGTATGTGGCCAGGCTGTGTAAAAGTCTTACACATGTGGTATTGCCATACTCAGGAGTAGCAGAATGTATTTTGGGGTGTCATTTTGCTATGTAAATGCTATGTGTTGGAAATATCTGATAAATGAACAACTTTGTGTAAAAAAAAATGCGTTTTCATTTTTTTCCACATTTTCCAAAAACTTCTGGAAAAAAATGAACCACTCAAAAGACTCATTATGCCTCATAGATTATACGTTGGGGTGTTTGCTTTCCAAAATTGGGTCATTTTGGGGGCAATACCATTGTCCTGGTGCTCCAGGGCCTTCAAAAGTGTAATAGCTGGTTGAGAAATGAGATGTGTCATTTGTGCTCGTAGAATGCATGGAGATGCTACTTCAATGTTGGGCCTTTGTATGTGGCCAGGCTGTGTAAAAGTCTCACACATGTGGTATTGCCATACTCAGGAGGAGTAGTAGAATGTATTTTGGGGTATCATCTTTGCTACGTACATGCTATGTGTTGGAAATATCTGATAAATGGACAACTTTGTGTAAAAAAAAATGCGTTTTCATTTTTTTCCACATTTTCCAAAAACTTCTGGAAAAAAATTAACCGTTCAAAAGCATCATTATGCCTCATAGATTATACGTTGGAGTGTTTGCTTTCCAAAATGGGGTCATTTTGGGGGCAATTCCATTGTGCTGGTGCTCCAGGGCCTTCAAAAGTGTAATAGCTGGTTGAGAAATGAGATGTGTCATTTATGCTCGTAGAACGCATGGAGATGCTACTTCAATGTTGGGCCTTTGTATGTGGCCAGGCTGTGTAAAAGTCTCACACATGTGGTATTGCCATACTCAGGAGGAGTAGTAGAATGTATTTTGGGGTATCATCTTTGCTACGTACATGCTATGTGTTGGAAATATCTGATAAATGGACAACTTTGTCTAAAAAAAAATGCGTTTTCATTTTTTTCCACATTTTCCAAAAACTTCTGGAAAAAAATGAACCGTTCAAAAGCGTCATTATGCCTCATAGATTATACGTTGGAGTGTTTGCTTTCCAAAATGGGGTCATTTTGGGGGCAATTCCATTGTCCTGGTGCTCCAGGGCCTTCAAAATTGTAAATGGTGGTTGAGAAATGAGATGTGTCATTTATGCTCGTAGAACGTATGAAGATGCTACTTCAATGTTGGGCCTTTGTA
The DNA here is from genome assembly GCF_042186555.1 of Aquarana catesbeiana. Taxonomy (NCBI): domain Eukaryota; kingdom Metazoa; phylum Chordata; class Amphibia; order Anura; family Ranidae; genus Aquarana; species Aquarana catesbeiana. Next base: position 207,321,900 of record NC_133334.1, on the reverse strand, counting down.
TGTGGCCAGGCTGTGTAAAAGTCTCACACATGTGGTATTGCCATACTCAGGAGGAGTAGTAGAATGTATTTTGGGGTATCATCTTTGCTACGTACATGCTATGTGTTGGAAATATCTGATAAATGGACAACTTTGTGTAAAAAAAAATGCGTTTTCATTTTTTTCCACATTTTCCAAAAACTTCTGGAAAAAAATTAACCGTTCAAAAGCATCATTATGCCTCATAGATTATACGTTGGAGTGTTTGCTTTCCAAAATGGGGTCATTTTGGGGGCAATTCCATTGTGCTGGTGCTCCAGGGCCTTCAAAAGTGTAATAGCTGGTTGAGAAATGAGATGTGTCATTTATGCTCGTAGAACGCATGGAGATGCTACTTCAATGTTGGGCCTTTGTATGTGGCCAGGCTGTGTAAAAGTCTCACACATGTGGTATTGCCATACTCAGGAGGAGTAGTAGAATGTATTTTGGGGTATCATCTTTGCTACGTACATGCTATGTGTTGGAAATATCTGATAAATGGACAACTTTGTGTAAAAAAAAATGCGTTTTCATTTTTTTCCACATTTTCCAAAAACTTCTGGAAAAAAATGAACCGTTCAAAAGACTCATGCCTCATAGATTATACTTTGGGGTGTTTGCTTTCCAAAATGGGGTCATTTTGGGGGCAATTCCATTGTCCTGGTGCTCCAGGGCCTTCAAAAGTGTAAATGGTGGTTGAGAAATGAGATGTGTCATTTATGCTCGTAGAACGTATGGAGATGCTACTTCAATGTTGGGCCTTTGTATGTGGCCAGGCTGTGTAAAAGTCCCACACATGTGGTATCGCAATACTCAGGAGGAGTAGCAGAATTTATTTTGGGATGTCATCTTTGCTACGTACATGCTATGTGTTGGAAATATCTGATAAATGGACAACTTTGTGTAAAAAAAAATGTGTTTAAATTTTTTCCACATTTTCCAAAAACTTCTGGAAAAAAATGAACCGTTCAAAAGACTCATTATGCCTCATAGATTATACGTTGGGGTGTTTGCTTTCCAAAATGGGGTCATTTTGGGGGCAATTCCATTGTGCTGGTGCTCCAGGGCCTTCAAAAGTGTAATAGCTGGTTGAGAAATGAGATGTGTCATTTATGCTCGTAGAACGCATGGAGATGCTACTTCAATGTTGGGCCTTTGTATGTGGCCAGGCTGTGTAAAAGTCTCACACATGTGGTATTGCCATACTCAGGAGGAGTAGTAGAATGTATTTTGGGGTATCATCTTTGCTACGTACATGCTATGTGTTGGAAATATCTGATAAATGGACAACTTTGTGTAAAAAAAAATGCGTTTTCATTTTTTTCCACATTTTCCAAAAACTTCTGGAAAAAAATGAACCGTTCAAAAGCATCATTATGCCTCATAGATTATACGTTGGAGTGTTTGCTTTCCAAAATGGGGTCATTTTGGGGGCAATTCCATTGTGCTGGTGCTCCAGGGCCTTCAAAAGTGTAATAGCTGGTTGAGAAATGAGATGTGTTATTTATGCTCGTAGAACGCATGGAGATGCTACTTCAATGTTGGGCCTTTGTATGTGGCCAGGCTGTGTAAAAGTCTCACACATGTGGTATTGCCATACTCAGGAGGAGTAGTAGAATGTATTTTGGGGTATCATCTTTGCTACGTACATGCTATGTGTTGGAAATATCTGATAAATGGACAACTTTGTCTAAAAAAAAATGCGTTTTCATTTTTTTCCACATTTTCCAAAAACTTCTGGAAAAAAATGAACCGTTCAAAAGCGTCATTATGCCTCATAGATTATACGTTGGAGTGTTTGCTTTCCAAAATGGGGTCATTTTGGGGGCAATTCCATTGTCCTGGTGCTCCAGGGCCTTCAAAATTGTAAATGGTGGTTGAGAAATGAGATGTGTCATTTATGCTCGTAGAACGTATGAAGATGCTACTTCAATGTTGGGCCTTTGTATGTGGCCAGGCTGTGTAAAAGTCTCACACATGTGGTATCGCCATACTCAGGAGGAGTAGCAGAATTTATTTTGGGGTGTCATCTTTGCTACGTACATGCTATGTGTTGGAAATATCTGATAAATGGACAACTTTGTGTAAAAAAAAAATGCGTTTTCATTTTTTTTCCACATTTTCCAAAAACTTCTGGAAAAAAATGAACCGTTCAAAAGACTCATTATGCCTCATAGATTATACGTTGGGGTGTTTGCTTTCCAAAATGGGGTCATTTTGGGGGCAATTCCATTGTCCTGGTGCTCCAGGGCCTTCAAAAGTGTAATAGCTGGTTGAGAAATGAGATGTGTCATTTATGCTCGTAGAACGCATGGAGATGCTACTTCAATGTTGGGCCTTTGTATGTGGCCAGGCTGTGTAAAAGTCTCACACATGTGGTATTGCCATACTCAGGAGGAGTAGTAGAATGTATTTTGGGGTATCATCTTTGCTACGTACATGCTATGTGTTGGAAATATCTGATAAATGGACAACTTTGTGTAAAAAAAAATGCGTTTTCATTTTTTTCCACATTTTCCAAAAACTTCTGGAAAAAATGAACCGTTCAAAAGCGTCATTATGCCTCATAGATTATACGTTGGAGTGTTTGCTTTCCAAAATGGGGTCATTTTGGGGGCAATTCCATTGTCCTGGTGCTCCAGGGCCTTCAAAATTGTAAATGGTGGTTGAGAAATGAGATGTGTCATTTATGCTCGTAGAACGTATGGAGATGCTACTTCAATGTTGGGCCTTTGTATGTGGCCAGGCTGTGTAAAAGTCTCACACATGTGGTATCGCCATACTCAGGAGGAGTAGCAGAATTTATTTTGGGGTGTCATCTTTGCTACGTACATGCTATGTGTTGGAAATATCTGATAAATGGACAACTTTGTGTAAAAAAAAATGCGTTTTCATTTTTTTCCACATTTTCCAAAAACTTCTGGAAAAAAATGAACCGTTCAAAAGACTCATTATGCCTCATAGATTATACGTTGGGGTGTTTGCTTTCCAAAATGGGGTCATTTTGGGGGCAATTCCATTGTCCTGGTGCTCCAGGGCCTTCAAAAGTGTAATAGCTGGTTGAGAAATGAGATGTGTCATTTATGCTCGTAGAACGCATGGAGATGCTACTTCAATGTTGGGCCTTTGTATGTGGCCAGGCTGTGTAAAAGTCTCACACATGTGGTATCGCCATACTCGGGAAGAGTAGCAGAATGTATTTTGGGGTGTAATTTGTTGTATGCATATGCTCTGAGAGAGAAAAAACCTGTTAATATGACAATAAAAAAAAAAAATTCACCATGCTACTTATTTAATACCTTGGAATGTCTACTTTCTAAAAAGGGGTCATTTAGGGGGTATTTGTACTTTCCTGACTTGTTAGTGTCCCAAGAAATGAGATAGACCATCAGTACATCAGGTGTGATCAGATGTGATCAATTTTCAGTGATTGGCACCATAGTTTGTAGACTCTATAACTTTCACAAAGACCAAATAATTTACACTAATTTGGGTTATTTTTACCAAAGATGTGTAGCAGTATAAATTTTGGCCAAAATTTATGAAGAAAAATGACTAATTTGCAAAATTTTATGACAGAAACAAAGAAAAAGGCATTTTTTCACAAAATTTACGGTCTTTTTTATTTATAGCACAAAAAATAAAAAACCCACTAGTGATTAAATACCACCAAAAGAAAGCTCTATTTGTGTGAAAAAAGGACACAAATTTCATATGGGTACAGTGTTGCATGACTGAGTAATTGTCATTCAAAGTGTGAGAGCGCTGAAAGCTGAAAATTGGTCTGGGCAGGAAGGGGTGTAAGTGCACTGTATTGAAGTGGTTAAAGACAATGCAGGATCACAACAATAGACTGAGCAAGATGCAGAAACACAACAAAATTACCAATAACAGCCATTAACACTAAATAACAAAATTAATACTACATTACAAATAATACATCCATACAATTAAAATACAACATAGAATAAATAACACAGATTAAAATAACAGGCAAACTACCAAATACAAATAATACACCACTTTCTCTAACACCACCCCAGATAATAACCAACACAATACCAACATACTCTAAAAACAGCACAAAATCCTGATCATAAACAACCAGAATTAAATCTTCACCTTCAGTCCTCACAGAAAAAAATTATTTCCTGTGTTGCTCTGGGGTGCATTGTGGGTGTAACAATCTGTCACTGATGATACTCCGCAGACTGACCAGCTTATTGTTGAGTGGGTGGGAAGAGTTGTCCAAGATAGAACGTAACTTGAACAACATTCTCCTCTCCAACACTGTTGTAAAAGACTCCAATTCCAATCCAACAACAGTATTGGCCTTGCGAATCAGTTTGTTGAGTCTGTTGGTGTCGGACACCCTAAGCCTACTTCCCCAGCATGCCTCTGCATACAAGAGAGCGTTGGCCACCACAGACTCATAAAACATCTTCAGCATCGTCCGGCAGATGTTAAAGGACCTCAGTCTCCTCAAAAAGTAGAGGCGGCTCTGACCCTTCCTATAGAGCACCTCAGTGTTCTTGCTCCAGTCCAGCTTATTATCTATGTGCACCCCAGTAACTCTCTACTACCTCCACATCCACTCCTCGGATAGAAATTGGGGTCACTGGTGGCTTCCTCTTTCTAAAATGCAAAGGAAGCTCAGCCTTATACTGTTGCCTGTACCAAAGTGACAACCATCAGGGTACTGACTTAATGTTATCTTGCGCATACAGGGCATTATGTAGTTCTAAATATTGATAAAAGAATTTGATATTAAAGTGAGACTGTTTGCAATTGATCCCCTAAAGCCTTGTACACACGGGCAGAGAGTCAGGAGACAATTGCTGGTTCAAAAAAAAACATCCGACATTCTGCCTATGTGTATGTCGGTCTGTCCGACAGAAGCTGTCCGACTGTAGGACGTGCATGCTGGAAAGCCTGCAGCTGACCGACTCCTGATCAGTGCTCTCAGCCAATGGTAGAGAGCGCTGATCGCAGTGTTCCGGGGGGGGGGCATCCCCCTGTTAGAACCCAATAGCTCAACAGGGGAACTCGCTGGACTAACATTGCATGGTTAGTACAGCGTCTCCAACCGGGTTGCAAACAAAAAAAACTGTTATGCCCTGTACACATGGTCGGACATTGATCAGACATTCGGACAACAAAATCCATGGATTTTTTCCGATGGATGTTGGCTCGAACTTGTCTTGCATACACACGGTCACACAAAGTTGTCGGAAAATCCGATCGTTCTGAACGTGGTGACGTAAAACACGTACATTGGGACTATAAACGGGGCAGTAGCCAATAGCTTTCGTTTCTTAATTTATTCTGAGCATGCGTGGCACTTTGTGTGTCGGATTTGTGTACACACGATCGGAATTTCTGACAATGGATTTTGTTGTCGGAAAATTTTATAGCAAGCTCTCAAACTTTGTGTGTCGGAAATTCCTATGGAAAATGTGTGATGGAGCCTACACACGGTTGGGATTTCCGACAACAAGGTCCTATCACACATTTTCCATCGGAAAATCCTATCGTGTGTACAGGGCATAAGTGTATACCCGGCTTAATAGTGCTATCTTTATACAATGATTTGTTGTCATCTTCGATATAGTAAGAGGGACAGGACTCAGAAAGAATAGAAATTAGAATTGGCAGGCACACACACACGAAATTCTCTCTCACAGTGATACTGACAGCAGTGTGCAGCAGCACAGAAGATGCTGACACCTCACAGATGCAACATGTTCCCTCCTGAGTCAGTGACAGTCTCTCTCCACGCCAGGTGGTCCCTTCAGTCCACTCCAGTCCAAACAGCACTGACAGTCCTGCTCCCGAACTGCACCTAGTCCCGCAGACCTGCACACGCGGATCCACCCGCTCCATTCGGCAACCTTGCACCATGACATCACATGACACGCTCAGGCACCGCCTTTGTCAGCCATGCCCCCCATGCAATCACTCTGTAGCAGACACTCGGATGGTCTTGGCCGGCTTCAAACCGAGACTGTGCATGCTCAGTTCTGAGCCGAGCGTCACAGCCATATTTTTTACTGGTAACCTTTTCTTGTCACTGGCATTTACTGCTAAGAGAAAGGTACCCATTTTTACTGGCTGCCAGTAAAAATACTGACTGTTGGCAACACTTGCACAGATAGAAATCGAGGGGTGTTAAGTCTGGGGAACTTGAAGGGAATTCCTGGCTCACGTGCATATTGTTTGACAGACTTTTGCAGTGAGCATGTAAACTGTTTCAACACTATATCCGAGGAAGCAGAACTTGTTGCTGTGTGACGCTTCCCAGATCTTTGCTTGTGCACATCCCACCCAGTTCCATTGGTTTTCAAACTTATCACAAATTTGTGTGATTGTTAGTCGTGTTGGTGGTTTTGTTCCAAACTCACGTCACCATGGTAATTGAACGTCACACATTTTCAAATTTATAATACCACTTCAAAATGGTCTTGCATGCTCTTGATTTTATACCAGTTTTCCTTATACAGTATACATATTGAGCTTTCAGAAGCTTGCAACCATATGAGATTCCTTCACCCAGAATCCGCTCCCGCTTTTTCAGATGCACGGTGTGCACAAATATTAGGCAAGTGAGTATTTTGACCAAACCATTTTTATGCATATTGTCCAACTCAAAGCTGTATAAACTTAAATGCGTATTGGATTTAAGCATATCAGGTGATGTGTATTTGTGTAATGAGGGAAGGTGTGCATAATTATTTTCCTTTTCCTCAGGCAAAATGGGCCAAAAAAGAGATTTACCTGACTCTGAAAAGTCAAAAATTGTAAAAAGTCTTTCAGAGGGATGCAGAAATCTTGAAATTGCTAAGATATTGGGGTGTGATCAGATAACCATCAAATGTTTTGTCAACAGGGTCGCAAGAAACGTGTTGAAAAAAAATAGACGAAAGTGAACTTATTTGAGAAGAATCAAACATGAAGCTACCAGGAACCCATTATCCTCCAGTGCTGTCATATTCCAGAACTGCAACCTACCTAGAGTGCCCAGAAATACAAGGTGTTCAGTGCTCAGAGACATGGCCAAGGTAAGATAGGCTGAAGCCCAACCACCACTGAACAAGATACATAAGCTGAAACGTCAAGACTGGCCCAAGAAATATCTAGACAGGTTTTTTTTAAAGGTTTTATGGACTGATGAGATGAGAGTGAGGAAGAGGGAACTGAAGAGTACTTTACACTTTTTTTTTCTTTGTTTTGTCTCTTTAGGGAGGGGGGAAGGTAGTATAATTGGTAATTTTTTTGACAAGATAATTTAGTATTCGTTTTTTTTTTTTTTTTTGCAAGGTGTTTATTTGGGTGTTTTTAATGTAAAATATGTAATACAAGAATGTATAATATTGAATGGAAATGTTGAAGTCTATAATAAAAATTAAAATTTGATTATAAAAAAAAAAAAGAGATGAGAGTGCCTCTTGATAGACCAGATAGATGGACCTGTGGCTGGATCAGTAATGGGCACGGAGCTCCACTTTGACTCAAACACCAGCATGGATATGGAGATGGGCTAGTATTAATAAAGATTAGCTATTTTGACTTTTTTGGGTTGAAGTTGGACTCAAACTCCCAAACCTACTGCCAGTTTTTAGAAGACACTTTCTTCAAGCAGTGGTACAGGAAAAAGTCTGTATCTTTCAAGAAGACTATGATATTTATGCCGGACAATGCTTAATCGCATTCATCAAAGTACTCCACTGCTTGGCTAGCCAGTTAAGGCTGAAAAGAATGAAAGAATAATGACATGGCCCCCTTCCTCACCTGACCTAAACCCTATTGAGAACTTGTGGGCCCTTCTTAAATGGGAGATTTACATTGAAGGAAAACAGTACACCTCTCTGAACAGTGTCTGGGAGGCTGTGGTTGCTGCTACACAAAAAGTTGATCGCCAACAGATCAAGAAACTGACAGACTTAATGAATGGAAGGCTTATGATTGTTATTGAAAAGAATGGGGGCTATATTGGTCACTGATTTATTTATTTAAATGTCAGAAATGTTTATTTGTACATTTTGAGTTGTCTAGTTATTATTCTCACTTTAACAGATGAAAATAAACAAGTGAGATGGGAAAATTTTCATTTTCCATTTAGTTGCATTATAATTCTGCACATTAATAGTTGCCCAACAATTGTGCACACATAGATATTCTCGTAAGAAAGCCAAAACCTTTTGAGGTTTTTTTTAACATTTTGAATTGACAGAGAGCACTGTAGTTGTTCAATAATGAAATGATTGCTCAAAAATACAACTTGCCTGATAATTGTGCATACAGTGTGTAGGAGCTTATATTTCACACTTTTAAATGTGTCATCAGTAAACTGCACCCAAAGATGTATGTGTGCAGAACTCGCTTACAGTGTTGGCAATTCATATTACCTCTCCTTAATTAAAGATGAACACTCGGCAATGGGAAACAGACTAATGTATTTATGGCCACCAAGCAACATCTAGGTTTTTCTGGGTTGCAGACACAGTAGAACGGTAATAACATTTTGTATAAAGACACAATAGGATATAACAATAGCATAAATTTGTTTTTAATAAACATAAAATAAGAACAATTCAATACAAATGGTTACACAGATTAATGTTTTTATTAAAACAAATAAAAACATGCAGATTGCCTTGCTTTACAGTTTAGTTCTGTCACACCTGAACTCCAGGCAGATACAAAAGATGGGCATTTTATCAAACAAAATATTCATTAAAAAACACATTAAGGCTGGATTCACACTAGTGCGAATTGGATGCGGGTTCCCTCACATCCAATTCGCATGACAGGAGACTGACAGGCTCTCAATGGAGCCAGTTCACACATCTGTGGAGCGGCTGCGGAGCGGATTGCACAGGAGTCCTGTGAGTATTTGGCTCAGTTTCAGGTCCAAATTTAGGCAAAAATTTGGGCCACGTTTGTCCCTGCAACAGAGAACAGGGACGCACCGGACCCCTGCTGTCAGCTGCATCCGTTTTTAGTGTGAACCCAGCCTAAATGCAATTACCATACAGCAAACTGCTCCTTCATCATCTGTGACAGGATAAGGTGGGTACTGGATCAAACTATGTTGCTTAAACTAGATGTCATCCCAGCCATCAAAATCTGATATAAATTTAACATGTTAACCATTGAGCCTTCACCCCATCTAAAATAGCATTGAGTTCCAGGACATTTGTAATCTACTCCAACGTATTTTATACATTTTCTTCAAGACAGATTTGGATACATGTATTTAGGAAAAAAAATAATTTTCTTATTTTTCCAAAAGCATCTTTTTACAGTATGTAATGTGCAAAGCCCCAGATATTTACCCCAAAATGTAACTGATCAGAAGAATAACACTTAAATGTGATTTTTAGGTAACATAGGATAATGGCAAAGCTTAAAGCAAACGTTATCATCTTACTGGTAAGCTTTTTTTTCTCCTTTTGATGTTACAATGTAATGCATGCATGCAAAAAAAAAGATGTTTATGTAATTGTTGACATAATAATAATGATGAGATTGACCTGTATTTGCATTGGCTTAAATTAGTACAACGACAACGTTTTCCCATTTATTGCGATGGCTAAAATCTTAAATGACTTTATATTTGTGAGCATTCAGGTAATCCTAACTCCATCTGTCCCTCAACTCTGACCAGTTTCCCAGTCCCGACTGCTGAAAAACATTCCCACAGCATGATGCTGCCACCACCATGTTTCACTGTGGGGATGGTGTTCTTTTGGTGATGTGATGTGTTGGGTTTGCGCCAAACATAGCGTTTTCTTTGATGGGCAAAAACTTCAATTTTAGTCTCATCAGACCAGAGAACCTTCCTCCATACATATTGTGAGTCTCCCACATGCCTTTTCGCAAACGCAAAACGTGCCATTTTGTTTTTTGCTGAAAGTAATGGCCACTCTGCCATAAAGCCCAACCCTTTGGAGTGTACAACTTATTGTCGTCCTATGTACAGATACTCCAGTCTCTGCTGTGGAACTCTGCAGCTCCTCCAGGGTTACCTTAGGTCTCTGTGCTTCCTCTCTGATTAATGCCCTCCTTGACCGATCCGTCAGTTTTTGTGTGCGGCCGTCTCTTGGCAGGTTTGCTGTTGTGCCATGTTCTTTCCATTTAGTTATGATAGATTTGATGGTGCTCCTAGGGATCATCAAAGATTTGGATATTTTTTTTTATAACCTAACCCTGACTTGTACTTCTCAACAACATTGTTCCTTACTTGTTTGGAGAGTTCCTTGGTCTTCATGGCAGTGTTTGGTTAGTGGTGCCTCTTGCTTCGGAGTTGCAGCCTCTGGGGCCTGTCAAAAAGGTGTTTATATGTAATGACAGATCATGTGACACTTAGATTGCACACAGGTGGACATCATTTCACTAATTATGTGACTTCTGAAGGTAATTGGTTGCACCAGAGCTTTTTATGGGCTTCATAACAAAAGGGGGTGAATACATACGCACATGCCAATTATCAGTTTTTAATTTCTGAAAACTAGTTTTATGTATATATTTTTCAAATTTTACTTCACCAACTTAGACTATTGTGTTCTGATCCATTACATATAATTCAGATTAAAAAAACATTGAACCAAAGGCTGTAATGTAATGTAAATAGGTAAAAAGCCAAGGAGGGTGAATACTTTTGCAAGGCACTGTAGGTGATAGCCTTGTGAATTTGAGAAACCGATGCCTGATTCTGAAAAAGCCCATTAAGCAAAAACAGATCTGGTAGAGTGCCCCTCACCAGACCATAGGCTCAAATGATGACTTGTCTAATTCACCTAGCAATGGTCAAGCAAGAAATAGGGTCCCCCCTGCGAGAACCCTCTGAAACAACAAAGAGGGAAAATGAAAAAGAGCCTATAGCCAAGAGGCAGACTCCCAAAGCATGTACTTTGTTAAGACAGTGGACAGAAATTCCCTTGGGATGTTTCAGAGCAGGACATAAGAAGTAGCATTTGTAGCCTTAAAGTGTTTTTAAATTCATTTTTTTATTAAAATATCAAACATTTTATGCTTACCTGCTCTGTGTTGGTCCCTATAGGACCCCATAGTCACCCCATAGTCACTTCCTATGGGGGCCCACCAGCAGGCTCGTTCCTGAGCTGCACTGCCTTTGATCGCAGACAGACAGTATGGCTCAGCCCCGCCCCCCCACTTACTCATAACAGGACTTGTGCCCCACTGCTGCCTAAATTCCTGTGATAAGAAGAGGAGAGGGGAGGGAAGAATGTAGCCGGGACAGTGCTGGATCTCTGACAGGCTCAGGTAAGGGTTTAGAGAGGGAGGAGAAAGATTTAGTTAGTGGGGTATTTTTTGCCTTAATGCAGGGAATGCTTGAGATCTCAGCTGGTTCAATTTATCTTAGAGAGAGGGTGATTCTTTCTTATTTATTTCCTCCTAAGGCAGCATACTTGCAGCAAAACCAAAGCCATAAACCAACAACTCAGGTAGGAAGACTGGACAGCAGGGGTTCACTTGTGACCCCTGCTATCTACAGTCTCTGAAAGGACAGATTGTGCCCATAAAATCAGAAAGGCTATTTGGCCATAGGGCCAGCAGAGTGCCCAAAGGGTTGGCAGGGAGTCAGACATTGTGCATCTGTCTGAACAGTGGGTACTAGGGCCCTGTGGTTTCATGTACATGGCTAAGTACATGAAGCCATGTACTTAGTTGACCTAGCAAGGTCATCTGACCCCTTGCTCCTGCGTTTTTGATCAGCTATGTGCCATGCAAACTGTCCCCAGAGGGATGGTCATGATCTTTGCTGCTTTGGAGATAGAAGGGTAAAGCCTTCTGTGCCCAGTAATATAGGCTGCTGTACCACAGAACACTGTGCTGTACTGTGGTAGCCAGGGGAATATGGTGCTGGCAGAGAGATACATGCCAAGGGAAAGAAAGTGGCCTGTGCAAGTTAGCATTAATAACTAAGGTGTCCATCCAGCTGTCCTTTGTAGCCCACCAATATAAAACTATCATAACCATTTAGTTGTAGAAACTACAAAATAAAACTACCCAGCTACATGTATCAACAAGTTATATGCAAAAAGCCAACATGTGTTTTTTTTTCAGTTTAATCGTTTTTATACATAATCTTCGAAAACTTGTAATACATATACATAGATATATTTTCAATGGATATATAGTACATATATTTAAAGAAAAATAAAGCCATGTGTCCTGATACATCTCTGCTCTCAGTTTTTTAGATCAGACTTTTTTCATCTTTTGCTTTTAGTCAAAGAAATAAAAAATAATATCTCCTAGATTAGTAGCTGCAAAGCCTGTATTATTTTAATATAATTCTTTCTATGTGCTCCTAAACCTTTATACACTATATACAACATAGTAAGTCAAGCTCTGTGGCACAGATTCATACATCTACTTTACACCAGTATACTGATTTTATAAGAGGATTTCCAAGGAAAGGAACATTTCACATCAACTTTGTATATATCTTGATGGCTTTAAATCCAGCTGACCAGTAATTATAGCTCTATGGATTTGGCTAGAGGTTAAAGGAGTTGTAAAGGCAGAAGGTTTTTTATCTCAATGCATTCTATGCATCAAGATAAAAAACCTTTCGTGTGTAGCAGCCTCCCCAGCACTCCCCTAATACTTACCTGGGCCCCATCTCTCTCCAGCGATGTCCACGAATGTCTAAGCCGTCTGGGACACTCCTCCTAATTAGACACAGCAGCGGCACCATTGGCTCCCGCGGCTGTCAATCATTCAGCCGATCAGGGGAGAGAGCGGGGCCGGGTCGGGGCTCCGTGTCTGAAAGGACACACGGAGCTGTGACTTGGCTCCAGTGCCTCCTTAGGAAGCTGCTGATTGTGGGAGCACTTGATAGGAGGGAGGGGCCAGGAGCAGCAAAGAGGGACCCGAGAAGAGGAGGATCGGGGCTGCTCTGTGCAAAACCAACTGCACAGAGGAGGTAAGTATAACATGTTTGTTATTTTTTTTTTTTTTTAAATGAGACTTTAAAATCAGTTTAACTCTCAAACCTGGGAAGTGCAAGTGGGGGGAGACCCTCCCAATACATAGAGTGTCTCAAAATTCAAAGCATTCGCTAGGTATTTTTTTTTTTGAATGAATGAATGAAGTTGTACCAAGCAGGCACCACAGGGAAGATCTCAGCACAGTGGGAACAAGTAGCTATGTGGTTACATATAGTAATTGAAGGAAAGTTGCAGAGCTGTAGGGGGTTTAAGACAGCCCCTTCCTCCAGGTCCCCAGCACTGTAGTTTCTACTGTGAACCAATCCAAACACACGCATCAGCATGGTGGCAGTGAGCATGGATTACATATGTTTGCCAGCGAAACATCATTTGTTTACCGGCTTATAGGTAGAGATGGATACATAGCAATTTGACAGTAAAATTAAATTCAGTAAATACAGTAAATTCCAAAGCAGCATTGCTATATTTGACTCAAGAGCAGTCAATGGACTCTTTATGCAGCAGACACCATGGTGAAAAAAAATCATTTATTCTTTGTATTGGTGATTTCTGTATTTACCTCCAATGCAAATGTAAGTTCAGATTCTCAATAAAAACTACTTCTTAACACTCTGTTTGACCTGCTGGATGAATATGCCTATTCAAAATCAATTTCACCATTTAGAATGAATGTGTATAACTTGAAATGAAGGAAAAAAAAACGATGTTCTTGGCAACCTCCCTTCTTGTTTTACTTCAGAGCTTCTTCATCTTCTGGAGAGTGGTTTCTGCCAGGAGTTTCTGTATCTGCACCTGCCACCTGAAAAGAGAGACTAATTTCAATCTTTACATTAATGCGGAAATATATGAGATGGCAAAATTGCAGTGTTTCTAATCCCATAACCCTAAAATCAGTGTGTATATGCAGCAAAGCATGCTTGTTATACTCACTGTGGAACCTAAGGGGTTAATCCGCCACATTGTCTAAAAAGGCTGTTTGATCCAGTCTTCTCTGATGTGACGGGAGTCACTTTGGGCGGGGGGGCTTGTGAAACCCAGCTTACCTTGGCGAACTCCGGAAACTCCTTGTCCAGCTCCCCTGGCCCCTCCTATGTGTAAGTCACGCTGTGTGTCTATTGGGGCACAGGGTGACCGAGAACTCCAGTCTGATATGCACTAATCAGACTCACCGTACAACCACACCGGACTCAGCATCCCCTTTTACCCATTTCCCAGGGTCTTATATGTGTGCTTTGTGTTGAAGGAATGAAGGGGCTCTTTCACTTGGGACATTAATATTTCTGAACAATATCCCTCAAGAATATATGAAGATAAAGTTCACCTTTCATCAGAAACCATTGCTAGATGGTTTGAGGTGGGGTTGGGGTTGCTATGTGTTTGTTAAGTGGCTGTATCCCATTGTTCTATTGTGTCTGTCTGCCTTGGGAGAAAAGTATGTGTGTCTGTTACTGAATCTAGTCTACCCCGCCCTGTGTCATTGTGCAAAGGAGGGGGGATTGTTCTCTGAGTGTATATCTCTGTACCTGTGTTCAAATAAACAGTTCATGTTCCAGCTTTGCAGCCAAACGAGCCCTGCATAGTTCTTTGTTGTAATATGCGGCTATAAGATCTAATATCTATATTCAGACTGGAGGAAGTAGTATATGACGGAAGCACTCAAGCGGAGTGTGGGACGTTCTGTTACATCTCATACTCCCATTCTTTAACTGTACAGCCCTAGGAGGCACTCTGCACATGCTCAGTTTGCTATGTATTGCTAGAGTTTTTTTGGGGGGGAAGGTGCATGTGATCAGCACAGAGCCAATCAGCACTGTCCAGGCAGGGGGTTAGTGGTCATGCAGCCTCATAAAACAGTCAGAAAAGAATGAAAACTTCCCCTACAAGCTTAGCCACTTCCCGCCCTCCATCAGTCTGACATACCGCAACGCCGATCTAGGTAAAGAGTCTCTGACAGAGACTCCTTACCACGTGATCAGCTGTGTCCAATCACAGCTGATCACGATGTAAACAGGAAAAGCCACATAAAAGCTTTTCCTCACTTGCGTCTGTCAGACGCGAGTGGAGGAGAGCCGATCGGCTGCTCCTCTGACAGGGGGGTCTGCGTTGACTGATTATCAGTGCAGCCCCCCCCCCAGGATGCCCACCCAGGACCACCAGGACGCCACCAGGGATGCCCACCACTTGTGATCACAAGGTATGTCACCCATGGACACCAGGACACCAATCACTGCCCACAATTGATGCCAATCAGTACCCACAATTGATGCCAGTGCCCATCACTAATGCCTGCCAGTGACTCCATATCAGTGATGCTCAGTGCCAATCAGTGCCCATCAGTGCCACCTATCAGTGCCACCTATGAGTGCAAAAAAGAGCATAAAAGATGGATCTCAAACTACTGACAGTGTCAAGCAAAAAAGACCAATTCGTCCATGTGGATGGGGTACCTCCACAACTGTGCTACTTTTTTAAAAGATTGGGAAACAAGCGGGGAAGGGGACAAGTAGTTGAAAGGAGGGCCAAACCATGGTATTTAATTGCTGAATAAATCTTTAATAGTACAAAAATCTAATAATAAACAGGAACCCATATTTTAAACATGGGCAGTGTAAACCACCCCTCTAAACACCATAAAATTGATTAAAATAAAGAGACAATGTTGTCACTTTAAAAAATGGACACACAGGACACCGCTGCAATGGTACAAACTAACCACACTATACACTGAATATGAACACTTCCGTATATCAAAGCCTTGATGGTCTGTGAGTGGGTGATTAAGACACAAAGCAATACTTGTCCCTTACGAGGCTTATTATATGCCAATTGTGTCACATATGCCCATTTAGCAGAGGCCGATTCATGGACAGATCGTCCGTGGCTATCTGATATAAAGGGAAGTATATTGCACTGCTGAACAACACATTTGCCAAGGGCAGCAATGGAATACTTGTATTGATGCACTTGCGGCTAAATGAGTGCCCATCAGTGCCATCTATGAGTGCTCTTCAGTGCCGCCTATCAATGCCATCAGTGCTGCATATCAGTGCCAACTATCAGTGCCGCATATTAGTGCCCATCAGTGCCACCTCATCAGTGCTGCCTTATCATTGCCCATCAGTGCAGCCTCATTAGTGCCCATCAGTGAAGGAGAAAACATACTTATTTACAAAGTTTTGTAACAGAAACGAAGAAAAAGATTTTTTTCCCAAATTTTCTGTCTTTTTTATTGGTTTAGCAGAAAATAAAAAATCCCAGAGGTGATCAAATGCCACCAAAGGAAAGCTCTCTTTGTGGGAACAAAATTATAAAAATTTTGTTTGGGTAGACTGTAGCATCACCGCGCAATTTTCATTTAAAAAGCAACAGTGCTAAAAGCTGAAAATTGGCTTGGGCAGGAAGGGGGGAAAGTGCCTAGTATTGAAGTGGTTAAACCAGTGCTTTGCTGGACACTGACAGAAGTCACAAGACTGCCATATACTGCCGATGAGAAAAGGTATTTTGCAGTTAATGCAGGTAATGTAAGGACTGCAGGTAACAGGGTGCCTTGCCAGGGCCTGCAGCTTATGCATGTATTTGCAAATGTGTGCAACTAAACCCCTGTTTTTAATGCATACTGTTAGACAGGTCAATTCGGTGGGTCACATGCTGGTCGGTAAGTTGAGCTTGAAAATTTTTAGTTTTTATTTGACATGCGTTCACCCTTCCAGTGCTCCTTGCTGTAAAGAGCAGTTATAGGTGAGAGCAGTGACCATTTGTTGTATTGTTGATATATTGGTCAGGAAACGCACTGACACCTTTGTTGCCATAGTGCAATGTGCTGGGTGTTCAGTGTGCTCCTGCGCCTTTAGGAGGGGTGGGCTCCCTCCAGTCACCTGCCCTCCATCTATCCATCAGAATGCATGTGCTCCCATTGCCGGGGCCTGCAGCTTACGAATGTATTTGCAAATGTGTGCAACTAAACCCCGGTTTTTAAAGCATACTGTTAGATAGGTCAATTTGATTGGTCGCAGGCTGGTCGGTAAGTTGAGTTTTGAAATTCTTTGGTTTTCTTCTTCGGAAAAAGTAGTAGCTGTTGCACTGCATGGCTCAGAATCATTTGGTGCAAAATACATTGTAAATGAAAGCTTAACAATCTAAAGCTGGGTATACGCACAAGTTCTGAAAAGTCAGCTGCTTCAGCAGGAACTTGCCAACTTCAGTATGTGTGTGCGCTTCTCTATTCAACAGAAGCCGGTCTAACAACTGGCTTCTGTTCAACAGTCATGCTGGAAAACCAGCATCTGATCAGAGGGAGAGATCTCTGCATCAACACTGCTCATGTTAATGGAGGAATCTATCAGTTTTTTTTTTCGTTCAACCAGCGGGCTGCATTATTTGTTGATGGCACCCCAAATACATCTGCATTTGCGGCTGCCAAACCTCATTGTACTGCAGTACCATGCAGTTTGGTGCAGTGCAATCTGAAAGTAGTGATTGCACTACGTTTTCTGCATTCCCCCGCGTTTTGCAAGCCAGACAAATGAATGGGTTGTCAAAACCGGATGGCACAGGAACACGCGCATTCCAAAGTGAACCGACCCTTAGTAGAAGTTCAGGGAGGGGAAGTTTCACTTCACGTTTGCATCCACCCCCCCTTCTCTTAAACAACTGGCACTTTATTGGGGGGGGGGCGGGTACCTGGTTTTGACAGGTACCAGCTCCCACGTCCGGTCGGATTGCTGCGGCGATCCAAGTGGAAGTTCAGCATCCTCCCCTTTCCCCACAGACTTCTGAGACACATCACAAGTTCCAGAAGACTGCAGAATCATTTACAAAGTGCAGTGTTGCTTTGCGAATGCGCAGCGGGAAACTGGTTGTGAAGCCGTAAGGCTTCACTGCATTTCTCTCAATTATGATGTTGGCATCTGGACTCAAAGTGGTTTAACCACTTCCAGACTACTGCACGCCGATATATGTCCTAAGTTTGAAGAGGAATATCGTTGTTATGGCAGCAGCTAGCTGCCATAACCCCCCGGTATCCTCTTTTTCAGTCGGCGGTTCGGTTTCTGATAATAGTGGTCTCTGTGGCGGATTCGCCGCAAGATCACTTTTATCGGCGGCGGGAGAGGGGCCCCCCTCCCGCCGCTTACCGGTTCCCTCCACCTCTTGCCGGTGCCCTCCACCTCCGCCGCTGTCGACGGCTCTGGTAAGCGGCGACGGGATGTTGATCCATGCTAGGTATGGAGACGGGTGGGGGCCATCTTCCCCTCACTCGACTCCATACCTCTTAAAGAGCTATTTTTTTTTTAAATTGCATTTTAGTGTAAATATGAGATCTGAGGTCTTTTTGACCCCATGTCTCATATTTAAGAGGTCCTGTCATGCTTTTTTTCTATTACAAGGGATGTTTACATTCCTTGTAATAGGAATAAAAGTGACACAAAGAACAGTGTAAAAAAAAAAAAAAAAAAAGGTAAAATAAATAAGTAAAATTTTTTTTTTAAACGCGCCCCGTCCCGCCGAGCTCATGTGCAGAAGTGAACGCATACGTGAGTAGCGCCTGCATATGAAAACGGTGTTCAAACCACACATGTGAGGTATCACCGCGATCGGTAGAGCGAGAGCAATAATTCTAGCTCTAGACCTCCTCTGTAACTCAAAACATGCAACCTGTAGAATTTTTTAAACATTGCCTATGGAGATTTTTAAGGGTAGAAGTTTGTCGCCATTCCACGAGCGGGCACAATTTTGAAGAGTGACATGTTGGGTATCAATTTAAAAAAAAAAAAGTGCGCTTGTAAGACCGCTGAGCAAATACGGTGTGACAGAAAGTATTGCACCGACCGCCATTTTATTCTCTAGGGTGTTAGAGAAAAAATGTATAATGTTTGGGGTTCTAAGTAATTTTCTAGCAAAGAAAAACTGTTTTTAACTTGTAAACAACAAATCTCAAAAAGTGGCTCCGTCCTTAAGTGGTTAAAGATTCGCCTTGGGTGAGGACAGCGCTGGACCCCTGGACAGGTGAGTGTCCTTATATGTAAAGTGAGCAACTACAGTATTTGTAGCTGGTAACTTTTTTTTTGGGTGGGATGACTGGAGCTCCTCTTTAATATGAAATTATATTGATTTTTCACTTATATTGGGCAAGTGCTGGGCATGTGGTGATATATAAAGTATGTTTACATAATAGCTTACTTACCAGGAGACCTGCACAACATGTACAGAGACAAATGACTGCAACAAGGAACGCCAGAAAGATATACTCAAAGATCAGGATTCCAAACGCAAATTTATATACTAAATCATTGCAGCGTCTTGGATTGTCTTGATAGATTCGAAAAACCCAGACACTACCTAAAAGAAAAAACAAGGGAAAAAAAGATGCCAGTTTTCAAATCGAGAAATATACCTGTGAAATATAATTTTTTTTAAAGCAGTAAGGGTCAGAAAAGATGCACAGTCCACAAAACACTCCTAAGTCTCTAAAGATGTCTCTATAGGTGAAGATTTGTGGCCAGATTGGGACAGTCTATTATGTATGCTATCTGCTGAGGTGGCTTTTCTCCTAATAAGCTGGCACCAGTGGCATTAGTAATGTGCCCCCAGTCACTTCTCAACACAGACTATACATAAATGTTTGCAAGAAGTCTCTTACGGTCTTATTATGTCTCCTTTAATAAAGAGTGACCTCTCCTATAATATAGGCAAAGGAAATCACAGTAGTGGAGGTACTAGCAGTAGATTACCCTCTGAAAATTAAGGATCTTAATTTTAGCCCAGTGACTGTAATTTTCAAATCACAATATAATTACACAATATTATTACATAACATAAATGAATACTAACTTTTATAGGTAAAGTTGATCCAGGGAATATCCGATTACCTCTTGGGGGATCAGGAAGGGATATTTTTCCCCTGCTGGAGCAAATTGGATCATGCATTGCTGGGTTTTTTGCCTTCCTCTGGATCAACTGTGGGTATAGGATTGTGTATATAGGATTGTAGAATTTTTTTTTTTTTTAATTTCTATGTTGGTTGAACTAGATAGACTTGTGTCTTTTTTCAACCAGGCTAACTATGTAACCGGACTCAACTTAAAATTATCCAAATTTTCAAAATCATGCTGAGCTTATAACCAATATTTATATAAAAGAACATCTGGATAGCAGTGACCATAACACAATTTAATTTAATGTTAGCTGTAAGCCACAAACACATACTGGAAATATAAAAACACTTAACTTTAAGAGAGCACATTTTCTAAGGATGAGGGCTGCTCTCCTAGACTTAGACTGGGGGGGAATATTGGTATAGATGAACACAGAACAGAAATGGGAATTCTTCAAAGACTGTATGCAAACTCACTGCAAAGTATATTCCCATGGGGAAGACGTTTAAAAGGCTAAAAATAAAACCTATGTGGCTCACGGCCAAAGTTAAAAAAGCTATATATAATAAGAAAAGAGCTTTTAAGAAATATAAAAAATGAAGGAACACTATAATCGTTTAAATGTTACAAAGAATATAACACAATATGTAAAAAGGAAATCAAGGGCGTGAAAATTCAAACCACAAATGACAGATTGCAAAAGATAGTAGGAAAAACCCCCAAAAATTCTTTAACTATATGAATAGTAAAAAGGTCAGGTCTGAGCATGTAGGGCCGCTACAAAATAATCTGGAGTGGTTGACTGGGGACAAAGAAAAGGCAGATGTATTAAATAATTTCTTTAGCTGCGTGTATACAAAGGAGCATGGGAGAGCTCAAGTCCATAATGGGGATGGTATTGATACAGCCCGAATGAGCAACATTGACTCAAAAGTGATATGGTCCAGAAAAATTTAGACAGAATAAAGGTGGATAAAGCACCTGGACCAGTTGGCATCCACCCACGGATCCTAAAAGAATTTAGCTCTGTCATTTCAAAGCCATTGTTTCTAATTTTTAGGGACTTGTTAAGGATTGGAATAGTACCACTGGATTGGTGTAGGGCCAATATGGTACCTATATTTAACCACTTCAGCCCTGGAAGGATTTACCCCCCTTCCTGACCAAAGCACTTTTTGCGATACGGCACTGCGTCGCTTTAACTGACAATTGCGCGGTCGTGCGATGTTGCACCCAAACAAAACTGACGTCCTTTTTTTCCCACAAATAGAGTTTTCTTTTGGTGGTATTTGATCACCTCTGTTTTTGTTTATAGCACAAAAATAAAAACTGCAGAGTGACAATTTTGAAAAAAAAGCAATTTTTTTTACTTTTTGCTAGACTTTTTGTCGTGACTGCAACATTATGGCGAACACATCGGACACTTGTTTTCAATCACTTTTTTTTCCCAAAAAACATAGAAAAGAGAAAAAAATGTTATTCAATTTTTACAGTACAAGCGATGTATATACACAGTTGTTTACAGAGATGTTATTGCATGAATTGTCACAAAACAGATAGGCTGCACATTGAAACAGGAGAAAGATGTGCAGAGCTGTTAAAGTACATCACATTAGGATATGAGTTCGGAAGTAGTAGATTCCAACAGTATTATTTAAGGAGGTCCTGGGGGAAAAAGGGGGGAAAAAGGGGGGGAAAAGGGGGGGGGGAGGGAAAGGGAGGGGAAGGGGAAAGGGAGGGGAAGGGGAAAGGGAGGGAAAGGGGAAAGGGAGGAGGAGGGCAGGGGGTGAAGGAAGGACCTCATCAACTTTGCTAAGATCACAAAGCTCAAACAATGGTTAGACATTCAGGACATCATAGCAGTATTACACAGTTACAGGGCAGGTCCAACAGCAATCTCTTAATGGTCATCCGCCACCTCCGTGCCCCAGGCATCTATCCATCCCGACCATATTTTGTCAAATTTGCTAGGGCAATTTCAGTTGGCATAAGTAAGCTTATACAATGGCAGCACCGAGTTCAGTGTTAGGCGCCATGAGGACAACCTGGGAGGCGTAATGTCTTTCCAATGGAGGAATATCTCTCTACGGCATAGAAAGTAGCATATTTCAGGAATAACCTAGTATATTTACCCCTTACCCTAGAGTCAAAAACATTAAGCAGCATCATTTTGGGGTCTGTTCCAAGTTCCAGGGAGGTAACCCGGCTAAGGGTGTCGGCTATCTCTGACCAATAGTCTCCGAGGCGGGGACAGGACCATGTCCTATGGAAGAAGGAGGCAGATCTCTGATCACATCTAGGGCAGGCCACTGGGGTGCTAGGGTTCATAATTGTCAATCGCTTAGGAGTGTAGTAGGCCCTGTGGAGGAACTTAACCTGCATAAATCGGTCTCTGGCCGAGATCATATTAGTGACAAAGGAAGATACACATGTCTCTCAATCCTCCTCTGATAGATCTGGGATGTCTAATTTCCACTTAGCTAGGGTTTTTTCAAGTTTCTTCAGAGGGGCTATGGACAAGTGGAAGTACAGAGAGGAAAGGGGTTTATCTATGATCTTGGCAGTAAGTAGTCCCTCCACAGGGTCTGATCCCAGTATGATTTGTGCTGGGAACTGTTTCCCATACGCATGTCAAAGCTGGTAGTATCGAAACAACATCCATCCCGGTAATGCGTAGGCACTTTTTAGATCAGAGAAGGATCTCAGTTTACCCCCCAGTAACTATATGCTTCAATTTGACTATACCCTTCCTTGCCCAGACCTGGAGGTCTGGAACGGTATTCAAATGTGGTAGATTGGGATTGCCCCAGAAAGGGATGTGGGGAGAGAACGTCTCAGGAGAGCTAAAACGGGTCCTGGCTTTGTTCCATACATTGATGGTTGTGCGCATCAGGTCTGTGATGCCAGGGTGAGATCTCGCCCCCCTAAATACCACATTGCTGAGAGAGGAGTATGAGCCCATTATGGCTGCTTCCAAGGTCACTGCTGGGTTGTCTTGTAATTGGGAAAACCACCATCTGACCGTCACCAGGAAGGCCGCCCAGAAGTAGATCTGAAAATCTGGTAGGGACAGGCCCCCCTGGGTGACGGGCAGCTGAAGGGTGGTAACAGCTAGTCGTGGGGGTCTTCCGTTCCAAACAAAGGAAGATATTATACTTTTTATTTTGGCGAAGAATGAAGCCGGTGGAATCAAAGGGGCATTTCGAAAAGGGTAAAGGAATTTGGGGAGATAAATCATTTTAACTAAGTTTACCTTACCTACTGGTGATAGGGGAAGGGTCCTCAAGGTTACACATCTCTGCGAGAAGTTTTTAAGTAATGGTTGAAGGTTCAGCTCATAGTATGAGGACAACATAGTCCCAATCTTTACACCTAAGTATTTTAATTCAGATGTCCAGTTGAGGGGGGTGCCTGTTGGTGGGTGGCGACCCGACGCATTTAGTGAAAAAAGGAGTGATTTCCCCCAATTGACCTTAATGCCGAAAATGAGCCGAATTCATCTATTATATGAAGTGCTGGTGGGAGGGATGAAATGTCCTTGAGGAAGAGGAGTGTATCATCGGCATATAAGGATATTTTTTCTGTTACTACGCCAACTTGGATTCCCTTTACTGAAGGGGCGGATCTAATACGAGCTGCCATAGGCTCCATGGCTAGCGCGAATAATCCAGGGGATAGTGGGCAGCCCTGTTTGGTGCCCCTGGACAGGGGAAACGGCAAGGAGGGCAAATTGTTTGTGCGTATACGGGCTGCGGGATTGTGGTATACCATGTGGACCCAGCTGATAAAACGAGGGCCAAACCCGAATTTGTGAAGGACCGCCCAGAGGTAGCCCCACTCAACCGAGTCAAAAGCCTTTTCGGCGTCTAAGGAGGCGACTACCCCTGGGCCCTCCCCGCCCGCCCTGGAGAGATGTGTAAGGAGGCATCAGATGTTTATGTCGGTCCCTCTGCCTGGCATAAATCCAGACTGGTCCGCGTGTACCAATGCCGTAATTAATTACAGTGTTCAATCGAGCAGTCAACACCTTAGCCAACAGCTTGGCATCCACATTAAGGAGGGAGATTGGGCGATACGAAGAACACTGTTCAGGGGGCTTACCAGGTTTAAGGATGACCACTATAACTGCCTCAGCCATTGTCGGGGGTAATGAGTTCCCTACTATGGCCTTTTGCAGTACTAGTCTAAACGATGGTAATATTTCCACAGCATCCCATCTGGACCTGGCGTTTTGCTATTTTGCAAGGAGGCAACTGCCCTCTATAATCCCTCTAATAGGATAGGACCGTCTAAAGCTTTTCTAAATGTGGATGTCAGGCAAGGGAGCTCCACCCCGTCGAGGTATGCCGTCAGTTCTTCGTCCGTGCACTCCATTCGAGAACCATAGAGTTCCCGACAGAATGACGCAAATCTGTCATTGATGGAAGAGGGCTCTGTCAGAGTCGTCCTATCCGAGTCACATATGGACGAGATAGAGGGAGGAGCTTTCCCTCGCCAACCATGCCAGCATACTGCCTGTCTTCTCCCCATACTCAAAGATTCTTTGGGACTGATGTAGAAACTTTGTTTTGGTAGCTGATGTTCGTAGTAGTAGAACATCCCTCAACGCTGCCTGGAAGTTAGAATATGCTCTCAGAGTCCCTGGCTCTGAGTATTCCTCCTCAAGTGCTGCCACCCTCTCCTCAGCCTTTCGGGTTGAAGTTTTTCCAGATGTTTGTAGGGTACGGGTATAGGTAGTGTTTGGAAACATCTTGTATAAAACGGTTTAGAGTCACAAGAATACTCTATATAGAAAAAAGAGAAGGGGGAAAAGGGGGAGAGAGGGGGAAAAAAAGTAATCGAAGTAGCTTTTTATTTTTATTTTTACCTGTTTAGGATGGGTCCTCCCGAAGGTGCCAGAGCTCCCAGACCTTGTTATGAGCCTCCAACCTGTCCTGAATCCTAGCTGTCAATTTCTCCATCAATTCCACATCCTTAATTCTGGAGAAAAGAGCATCTGTGGAGGGGGGGTGCGGAGTTTCCAATTTGATGCTACAAGACAGCGTACTGCTGTGAGGACATGGCGTACCAGTTTCTTGTAGGATGTGGAGATCTTCAGAGGGGACAGGCCTAGTAGGAAAAATTCTGGGATCGCCGGGACCTGTAGATCCAATAGGTGGACTAATAGTTGTTGGACCTTGGTCCAGAAAGGATTATCAGTGGGCAGCTCCAATAGATATGGAGGAGAGTATCTTTCGCCCCCTGACATCTCCAGCACCTGTCGGAGCTAGTAGGATAAATGGCATGGAGTATATATGGGGTCATGTACCAGAATAAGAGGATTTTGTAAGCATTTTCTTTGTATAGTGTACATATTGAACTCTTTGCCGCTTGGGACCATATCACCCACCATTGTTCTATGGGGATTTCCTCATTGAGGGCTTTCTCCCATTTGGTCATGTAGGTGTGTTTGCCTAGCAGGCGTTCAGGGGCTACCTATGCATTCGCACTCCATAGTAAATTGTTCGGATGGGTCGGGGCTGACCATATTTTTTCAATTTCTGTCAATTTGTTATAGGAACGTTGGGTGAACCATCAGGCGACTGCTCGCAGTTGGGCTGCCTGATAATATTTAATGAGGTTGGGAAATGCGAGACCTCCATCACTGCGAGCTGCCATCAGTACCAACCTCGGTATTCTGTGTCTTTTGTAGTTCCAAGTGTATTGCAAAAGGTCGGATTGAAGTTTTTTCAGATGTTTGTAGGGTACAGGTATAAGTAGTGTTTGGAATAAATATAGCAGCTTCGGGAGAATCGTCATTTTAATTGAGGCAATCCGTCCTAGGAGGGAGATGTGGTGTTTTTTCCATTGGAGTAGCAGGGATCTAATTGACCAGTGGGGGGGGAGGGGGGGGGGATTCTCTGGGTATAGGGTGTTGTATTTTGTTGTGATGTGTATACCTAGATATTTTAGGGCGGTAATTTTCCAGCTGTAAGCGAACTTGGTTTTTAATTGTGTGATTTGAGCTTCGGGAATATTAATGGGCAAGGCCTCTGATTTGGATGTGTTTATTTTATATCCCAAAAGGGTTCCATAGTGGTCTAGTTCCGCGTGCACGTTCGGTAGGGATATATGGGGTTGGGTCAGTGTGAGGATGATGTCATCGGCAAAGGGGGAGATTTTAAACTCTTCCCCCCTGACCGAGATGCCCAGTATATCTGGGTTGTTGCGGATTGAGGCGGCTAGGGGTTCAACGCAGAGTGCAAAGAGCAGGGGTGAGAGTGGGCACCCCTGCCCTGTACCATTAGCCACTGAGAAAGAGGGGGAAAGGGCGAAGGGGGTCCTGACCTGGGAGGATGGGTTAGTGTAGAGGTGTCTGATCACCTGCAAGAAGGGCCCTCGAAATCCCATGTGGCGTAGGGTGGTAAACAGAAAGGGCCACCCTAGGCGGTCAAAATGCCTTTTCGGCATCCAGGCTTAGTAGCAAGGCTGCCAAGTTCTCTCTGTTTGCCACGTCTACCAGATCTATCACCTTTCTAGTGTTGTTGCCTGCTTGTCTGAGTGGGACAAAGCCTACCTGATCTATATGGATCAGGGAGGGAAGAATCAAATTTAGGTGAGTAAAGAGCAATTTTGTAAAAATTTTAAGGTCTGAATTCAATAGTGCGATAGGTCTGTAATTAGCGCATACAGAAGGGTCCTTGTCTGGTTTTGGGAATATATATGAGAAAGGAGCGCTGCATGTCTGGAGGAATGGGGGTGTCCTGGAGAAAGGCATTGAACAGTTTGCATAGGTGGGGGAGTAAGAGAGGAAGAAAGGATTTATAATATTCATAGGGCAGGCCATCCGGGCCTGGGGCTTTATGAGTGGGTAGGGATTTGATCGTCTGTTCTATTTCTCCTTTGGTGATTGGGGAGTTTAGCGACATTAGGTCAGAGGATTGGAGATAGGGGATCCCACTATGCTCCAGGTATTGTTGCATGCGTCGGGAGAGGTCAGGGGAGGGGGGATTGCTGGGGATGTCCTGTTTGTTATAGAGGTGTTTATAAAAGTCAGCGAAGGTATGGGCAATCTCTGTGGGGTAGGATAGCAGGTGGCCTGATTTGTTTTTAATCTGGTGAGGAGTCTGCATATGGGAGTTTTCACGTAGTTTCTTTGCCAGTAGGGAGTGCGCTTTGTTGCCTTTATCATAGAATAATTGTTTCAATCTGATCAATGCTTTTTTCAACGTGGCCTAACGCTAAATCGCTTAGGGTTGCTCGTAGAGTGGTGATCTTTTTAAGGAGAGGTAATGTAGGAGTGCATTGTAGCCAATGCTCAAGGTCCCAAAGTTCCCTCTCTGCTCGCAGTTTTGTGGCTGCTGCCTCTTTTTTCATGGCAGAGGACAGGGCCAGGCATCCCATAGTGTGGGGACAAATACGTCTGGGGTATTATTCTCTGCAAAGCAGAATTTTAGGGTGGTGTTGGAGGAGAAATGTGTTCAGTTTCCAGTTATATGGCCTGCGGTTAGAAGAGCCTAAGTCTAATGTAAGTAGGATAGGGGCATGGTCCGACCATGAGATACGGAATATCTGTGTTGTGCGTATTATTCTGAGTGTGGGGTTTTAACGAAAAAATAGTCAATCCGGAATGTGTGCGATGGGGGGCTGAGTAGAAGGTGTACTGCCGATCTGGGTGGAGAGCCCTCCAGGCATCAAAGAGAGCAAAGCGTCTGGTGAGTTGCCGGAAGGGCATTGAATCTCTAAGGGCTCGAGTGGGGGATGCCATGGGGCTCACCACATGGCGATCCGCGTTAGTTGATAGCATGAGATTAAAATCCCCCCTATCACAAGAATCCTGTGGTTTGACCGGAAAATGCGGGCAAATAGTCGGGACAGAAAGCTATGTTGTTTAGTATTTGGGGCATGGAGGGCACAGAAAATAACTTCTTGCGTTTGCCATAGGCCTTGTAATATGATGTAGTGACCCATGGGATCGCAGTAGTGTGCCGAGCATGTAAAAGGGGATCCGTGTTTGAGGAGTATGGAAACTCCCAGATAGATTTGGGAGTAATATCTGGAGGTGAATGCAAAGGAGCCCTCTTTGTCGAAGTGACTGGACTAATATGACATCTTCTCCCGACTGTCTGAACTCCCTCAACGCCATATGCCTCTTTTTATTGGAGTTTAGGCTGTGTACATTCATGGATAAGATCCTAGCCATAGTGTTGGGTATGGGCAGGGGGGGGTTTGCTTAACTAGTGTGGTTGTGGTTGTTGAAGACTGTCTGCAGCATTGATTGCAGGTCTTCGGAGCTCTCTGGTTCTGGAAGGCCTCTTATTCGGATGTTGTTTCTGCGTCCTTGATTGTCAAGGTCTTCTACGTGTCACTGCATGTCTCCGAGCATGGATCTGGGGTCTGCTCCCTGGAGTTGGGTCCTGTGTACCGGCAGTTTTGTTTCCTGAATTTCCTCTTCGGCCATTTCCACTCTGTCAGCAAGGTGTTTGAGGCCTGATTGGAGGGTTAGGATTTCTGAGTGACATGTAGATTTCACGTCCTCTTATCAGTTGTTTAAAGTTCTCTTTTGTCGGCAAGGCTTGCAGGTAGGTGTGCCATTGGGGGTGTGGCGGTGGCACTTGTGCAGGCCCATGGTATAGGGGGGTGATGGTGGGTATGGTGGGGGCTCCTTGCAGCCAATCCAGAGGCTAGGTGTGGGTATGGGGCAGGTGGGTCCCATGAGTCTGTCCAGCTTGCTGTTTGGGCTGGCTGGGGGGTCCATACATTTTGTGCCCCGTGTAGAGAGGGGGCCTGGGATTGGGCCTTTTGAGCGTATGTGGCCCTTTGAGAAGGCTGGGATCTGGATGTGCTTGGGCCCCTTGAGCGGGACAGTCTCTGCGCTTTAGGGGGCGAGGAGGCGGCAGCTGAGGCCCATGATATGGCATGCTGCGCTACAGGCCCCTTAGGTGTCTGGGTGATGGGACATGCAGGGCCAGGCAGCGCCGGAAAGTCTAGTGAGAAGACTGAGCAGGTGGGGGATCCTGGATCTGTCCCATGGACACAGGGATCCGAGGCTGTCCTCAGCTGCCTCGGGAATGCTTCTAAGCGTTGCGTGTAGTGCTGGAGAGGGGGTCAGACATGGCAGCCTGAAGCCTGCATGGTATGGCTTCCTGGGGGGGCGGGGGGGTGTGGGGGACTCACCGCTCTGGTGTATGGGGTGGAATCCGCGGAGTTTGTAGTCGGCGGCTGGGGGCCTGTGGAGGTCCGGTGTGCGGATTGATCCGAGGGGGGAGAGCCGCGTGAGAGTCAGTGAGTGGGGTGCATAGGCATCTGGCACCATTTTGTCTGCCCTGACATGTCAGGCGGATAAAAGTATGTTCAGAGGTCCGTGGAGGAGCCCAAAGGAGGCTGCGACGTGCCCTGGGCTGTAGATGAGCGAGTGGTCCTCGATCTGCCCATGTAGGTGCGGAGGATCGTTCCCAAATAGTGCTTTTGTGCTGCGGGCTGAGAGAGCTGGTGGATTAGGCACCCATCTAGGTCGGCTTCCGGTCACGCCCGCCTTCAATCACTTTTGATTTTGTAAATACAAAAATACGTACATACATAAATTCCACAATTACACATATTTAAAAAATATAACTTACAATGCCCATGTCTGCCTTCCTATATCAACTAAGATCCTTAACATGCATTACAAGATAGATTATCTTTTCCGCAGGAGCTTTATTTCCTACTCCATCCTCTTTCACTCTGTCTCTCAAAAAACAAAAACAAAACAAAAAAAAACTTTTTATTCTATTTTTCTATCCCTTATTCTTTCCTCCCCCTCTCCCTAGGGTCATAGCTTGTTCTTATGTAAAGATAATCTATTATTTTCTTTGAGGACCGAAATTCTTTCCATTGTTTACATATTTCTGGTATTTGATTATTTATAAATCCTTCTTTTCTTATCTGTTTTTCCATATATTGTATTTCTCTCATTTCACATATCCATTCTGCTATAGTTGGACTGTTTATGTTTCTCCATTTACGGCTATTACTATTCTGGCTGCAGTTGTCATGTGGTGAAGGATATCTGTTATAATTGCTTTTATTGATCCTGTCATTATGAACAATACTGAAATTTTTACATCTGGATCTATCTCTTTACCAGTCACCTTTTGATATATCACAAATATCTTATTTCAGAACTCTCTCACCACATGACAACCATACCAAATATGCTCCATAGTCCCCTTCTCACTCAAGCATCTCCAACAAGCCTCTAAATTTTCCATATTTAATTTGTTTAATGCCACTGGGCTCCAGTACCATCTCATCAGAATTTTATAGTTTCTTTCGTGATGTTTGATCGCTATCGCTGTTTTATGTATTATTATAAATGCTTTCTCCCATTCTGTCTCTGATATCTGGTTTTCCATTTCCTCTTCCCATTTTTTTCATACCAACTAGTTCATTAATAAATCCAGTAGGGAATAGTTGATTTCATATCTTAGACAGTTTATTGGTCGATTTTTGTTCTTCTACTACTATCTTTTCGAACTTAGTTGTTGGCCGGTTTATTAAAGATAATTGTATTTTGGATTCTATATATGTACTTAATTGGTGATATTGTAACCAATTATTTTTGTATTCAAGCCCAATTTCTTGCAGTGTTGGAAGCTTACCATCACCTAGCATCTGGACCAGCCTTGCGTTCTCCAGATTGTTCCATTTTAAATATATACTCCTAAAGCAGGTGGAAATGCTGGATTGGAAAACAACGGGGTCATAGGTCCAATCATGGTGGAGAGTTTCCCTTTACTTAAAACAGCATCCCATTTTTAAATGTGGCTGATACAAAAATCGTTAAGTTTTTTTTCTCAGGTCGTAACTGAGGTTTTATCCATGGGAGGGATTTTAGTTGTGTTCCTATAATATCCTCTTCTAACTTTAACCATTGTTTATTTCCCATATTTTGATGCCAATCTATTATTCTAATCAATGATGCTGCTTGTAAATATCTGGAAAAGTCAGGTAGTGCCAGTCCTCCATCCTTTTTTGTTCTTTTTTTTTTTTAATAGATTTTTATTGTAAGTTAAAAATCATAGAT
This sequence comes from Aquarana catesbeiana, assembly GCF_042186555.1. NCBI lineage: Eukaryota > Metazoa > Chordata > Amphibia > Anura > Ranidae > Aquarana > Aquarana catesbeiana. The sequence continues at coordinate 207,290,983 of NC_133334.1, read as the reverse complement.
TATAACAGCAAACAGTAATGCATTTTAACATATTGATGGTTGTGGCAAAAAACAGTGACCAGATAAAAAGAGAAGAGGGAGTAATATGCAACCTAGGGGATCTGTGGGTGGGTCTCAAGAATGGGATAACAACATGTAGGAGGAATCAACTCCATAGCTAAACATACCTTTGTAAAGGGGGATAACTGAATGGATCTGGAACTAGGAATCTCTATGATTGCTGGGAAGAAAACAAACGAAAAGTCCCAGAAAAGGGGGGATAGGGGTGAGGGGGAGGGGTGGGCACCAAGTTCTTGTTGTGAAGGGTAACAATAAGGTAGACATCAAAGTTGGGACGGTGGTACAAGAAATGCTGCTCTCTTTCAAGTGTCGGTTGGATGGATAGTGGTTGATGGTAGAGAGATATTTTGAACGGATGCTTTGTGTTTTGTTGAAGATTGGGTTCCATCGTTGGAGAGTCTTTCTGCGGGAGAGAGCGGTATTACTGGAGGTGGTGAGGGAGGCCTGTAGTACGAGAATGAAAACTGTTCGAGATTCGCCAGGTCAGCCGGAGTAAGCGTAGAGACCATATAAGCTTGACATCTGTGGTGGAAACGTTCTTTTGCAGTATCGTGTGAGAAGTCCAGGTCTGTCTTTGAAAAATAGCAATAGGAGGTCTCTTTGGACTTGTGCAATTTTTGGGGGAACGTTGGATATCCAATTTTTCAAGATGGCTCTCCTGGCGAGTAGAAGACATATCAAAGACCAGTCTTTATAAGCAGGGGTGGCATTGGCGGACCAAGGCAGCAGCTGAGGGTCCCAGTGACCGAAGATGAGGAGCAAGGGGTCTTTGGGTAGTTTCAGCAGGGTAACTTTGAAGATGTAGGAAAGGACTTGATCCCAGAAGATGGATATGTGGGGGCACGACCAGAAGCGATGTGAGGGCTTGGGTTGACGACAAAGAGGGCAGGTAGAGGTAGTTTGCGCTTGGTTGGCGGTGAAGAAGGATATGTGGGCCTGATGTACAATTTTCAGTTTCCCTCCATATTTCAGTGGGGATCAAGTTATGAATAGCATTGAGACCCTATAAGAGTTTGTCGACCAGCTCCGTGTCTGGGAAATCTTTGGTCCAGTTGGCCACTAATGAAGATGCTAGGGAAGAGGTGGTTTTTAGTAGAAGAGGTTGGTATATATACAATATCTTGTATGAACCTTCCACTAGAAGGACTTCCATGATAGATTTTTTGAACCGTTTGTTATCGTCTCTACATGCATTTTTCAGAAAACTGACGCATTGCCCATAGTGGAAGGCGTGTGATTGAGGGAGTGAGAACGTGTCGGCTATGGTTTGAAATTTAATGGGACGACCAGTCTCCAAGTCACATAATTGTGAAAATTTCGTGAGGCCTGGACCTGGAAGGAAGCTCGGGTGACCTTGAAATGGAAGGTGGCTGGATATGAAGGGTGAGCGATTAAGGCTTTTTCTGACTTCCCTCCATGCAATGGCCGTGTCTCGTAGTAGGAGGTTATGTTGGAGCAGCGTTGGGACAGTTTTCCACTTGTAGTGGAGGAGGGCAACTAGGGAGTATGGGTGCGCCATTTCAATTTCTTTTTTTTTCCCATAAAGATTTCATTAAATTTTTCAAACAGTAATGCAGAAGGTATCATCAAAAAGATATCTACATAGTAAAACAGGGTATAAACAACATTGCAATACATCTCTATATATCAAAGACCATGCCTTAGTCATAATTCCTACATTAAATGCATTTTAAGTGCCTGACATATGTATCCTATGTTTCCCCTGAGGGAGTCAAAGTATATCCATTGCTGGCATTAGTATCTCTCTAACTTTGACCACATTAGAGCAACCGGGGACACAGAGTCCCCCCGGCCATTCCAACCCATTTCCTGTTTATTGTAAATGATATGATATGGGGGGAATGGGGGAACGGGTAGACCACTGAGTCCGCCCACCACCGCATACCCCCCATCTGTTACCTTAGATAAGAAAGAGGAAAGGAAAGGGAGATTAAAGAGGAACGGAAAAGAAAAGAAAATAAAAGAAAAAGAAAGGGGGGTGAGTATGAGGACCTGTTAGAAGAGGGGGTGGGTAACCACTGGCTACCCTTTCCAGTCGCTACTGGGCACGCCCCCTGAGACCCCCAGTTCAGAATGCTTATGTGATGTATCATCAAGGCGTGTCAAAAGTAATATGGCATGAGTTAGAATTTTGTATCAGCTCCTGATATTGCTGAGAGGATTATCGAGAGGATCGATATTCAAACCAATTAGCCCATGTTGCTATAAACCTGGAGATTCTGTCTTGAGTGATGTGTATCAGCTCCTCCATTGTTGCTATTCGATTAATGCATGATGCCCATTCTTTCATTGGAGGGGGGGGATTTAGACCGCCAATGAACTGGCAGGCAGAGCCTGGCTGCATTGATCAAGTGCATAGCCAAAGACAAAGTATCTTTTTGAAGGTATTTTGGAAAGGTGAAGGAGGTACTGTGCTGGTGAGAATTCTAATGGAAGAGAAGAGATCACAGTCATAATGTCGTGCACCTTTCGCCAGTAAGGCTGGATCATTGGGCACTTCCACCATATATGAAGAAAGGTGCCCAGTTCCTGTTCACATCTCCGGCATCGATCAGAGACTGTCGGTATAAATTTGTAGAGTACTTCTGGGATCTTCTACCATCTTGTTTTAATTTTGTACACATTTTCCTGAGTGTGGACATTCAAAGAGCCTTTATGAATGTATAGGTGAACACTGTCCCAACTGGTGTCCTTGATCTCCATGTCCAGCTCAGTCTCCCAGAACAGGTGCTCCGAGCGCAAAGAGGCATATGGTTCCTTGAACATGGAGGTGTAGAGCATCGATATCACATGATTCTGGGGAGAGAAGCTAGAGCACAGCGAATCAAAAACAGTAGGAGGCTTCGTGAAGCTATCTCTACTAGCCGCGTTGTCCAAATAGTGTTTAAGTTGCATATAGGCCCAAAAGGGGAAAGATTTAGTGTTGGACAATGCGGCGAGCTCTCCTTGCCTGAGGAACCTCCCCCTCGAGTAAAAGTGTTTAGCCTGCATTTCTGCATACGGCCACTCCAATGATAGAAAAGCTTTGGCCAGCCCTGGGGGAAAGTGTGGGTTACCCTTGATAGGGGTGATCACGCAGTCTTTGTACGACAACGCGTGAATTTTACAGGCCTTATCAAATGCCTGAAGTGTCGCCCCGATAAGCAGATGCGCGTGTAGAAGAGGTGTTCAGTATTTTTTGGAAAACCAGGGGGTTAAACAAAGCTCCGCTGATGAGATCAACTGCTCGAGCAGTACCCAGTCCTTGCACCGTGCGTGTAATCTCCAGTCAACCACCCTGGCTAAGTGGAAGGCAGTAGATGGATCGGGATAGTTTGCATGTTGTATAGTATCCGGGGGAGCACCGTCATCTTAAGGATTGAGGCCCTACCGAACCAGGAAACAGTGGGGGCCTTCCATTTGTGAAGGTCTTGTATGTTTTTAAAGTTCTGACAGGAAATTTTTTTTGTATAGGTCTTTCAATCTACCCGGGAGTTGGATACCCAAATAGGTGATAGCGTCTGTTTTCCAGCAGAAAGGGAAATTCAACTGGCATTATTGTACTAACTTAGGAGGCAGAGATATTTAGTGCAAAAGACTTTAAGTAATTAATTTTTAGGTTTGATATGGCTTTAAACAGTTCTAGAACCGGCAGCAGATTGGGCAGGGATGTCATTAGGGATGAAAGGAAGAGCAAAATGTCATCCTCAAAGGCATCCTACTATCTTGTATTCTCGTTGATGAACTTCAATTCCTTTTATATTCAGATTTGTTCGAATACAGCGCAACAGGGGTTCCAGAGTAAGGATATAGAGCAGGGTGGAAAGAGGGCACCCCTGTCTGGTTCCATTGTGGATGGGGTAGGCGTCTGACAAATGGCCATTGACCCGCACCCTGGCTGTGGTATTGGTGTATAAAACACTAATGAAAGCTCGCATACATCTTCCCAGGCCCAGAGTTTCCAGGACCGCGTCAATGTAATCCCAGGCCACCCGGTCGAATGCCTTCTCCGCATCCATTGCCAGAAAGAAACCTTCTCTGCGGGTCGAAGTAAGCCAGTGGTGTAGGTTTAGAGCCTTAATGGTATTGTCCCTGGCTTCTCTTCCAGGAACAAATCTGACCTAGTCCAAACCCACCCAAGCTGGCACATGATAGGACAATCTGGATGCCAAGATCTTGGAGAACAGCTTAACGTCCACATTTAAAAAGGGATATAGGTCGGTAATTGGCTACATTAGTAGGATCTTTATTTCCCTTAGGTATTACCGAGATATATGCCTCTAGCAAATTCCCTGAAGTACACGGGGTGCGAGATAACCCATTAAAGGCCTTAAGAAAGCCTGGTGCTGAGGTCTGAAAAGCATTTATAGTATTGGGCCGAGAGACCATCCGGCCCCGGGCATTTACCAGGTTTCGTGGTTTTTAGGGCCTCAATCCATTCTTCTGAGGATAACGGTGCTTCCAAGGCTTGCCTGTCCGACGCAGAGAGAGCACGAGGGCTATGTTTGCTAAAGAAATCCCGCATTAGATCCAATCGTGCGTCCTCAGCTACAGTTCTATTCTCATGTGATTTCAAGTCGTATGGTTTACTATAAAGGATGCGGAACCGTCTAGCAATGTCTTCATTTCTCGAATGATTCGCTCCCTTAGTATCAACTACATGGTTGACTGTGGAGGCTAGAGTTCGGTTCTGCGTAAACCTTGCTAGAAGTCTGCCAGGTTTATTGCTTTGTTCATAGAATAGTTTTTGTGATAATGTCTGCTGTTTCCTTGCTCTTTTGAATAGTTCTTCTAATCACAGTGCTCATGTTTCAGCTAGTTCTGTTGCAACATTAAGTGCTAGAGAGCATTTGTGCTGCGCTTTGAGCAGGGTTACTTTGTTAGATAGATCTCGAATTAGGGTTTGGTGTTCCTTCTTTTTCCTCGCCGCAATGGCCAAAAAATGACCTCTCACAACACACTTATGTGCCTCCCATTGAACCATGGGTGACACATCTGGAGTGTCGTTTTGACGAAAGTAATCACTGATGGTCTGTTTAATAGTCCCCAGGTCCCCAGGGTCTGTAAGAAGGGAGGCGTCCATTCTCCAAATCTTGGTTGATGTTTCCCTCTGAGGGAAATGTAAAGTCAGAGTTATCGGGTGATGGTCCGAGAGTATCATGTTCTCTATTGTCACGTCATAGAGGTAAGATAAGTCTGCCTGGTGTATGAAAAGGTAATCCAACCTTGAGTAACGGGTGTGCGGGGACGAAAAAAACGTATAGTCCCTCCCCCTTGGATTTAAGGTGCGCCAGGTATCATGAAGTGTGAGGGAGACTAGAGCGAGTTTCACTTGTTGCAAGGCAGAAAACGGAAGTAAGGAGGTGCCTGTGGAGGTGTCAGGAAGTGGGTCTAAGGCCATGTTAAAGTCCCCCCCCCAGAATAAGTAAGCCTGACTGAAACGTTGTGAGACGCAGAAGTATTTCTCTCAAAAAGGTCACCTGTTTGGAGTTGGGGCAGTAGATATTAGCTAGTGTCACCGGTCTGTCTTTCCAAATTCCCTTAAGAAAAAGGAATCTGCCCTCTGGATCTATTATCTGGCCTGTAAGGCGAAAGGCGAACGACTTTGCGAGTACTATTGAAACTCCCCTTGTTTTGGAGTCAGCACAGGTTACATGGTATACCTCCAGAAAGCGACTATTGGATAGACGGGGGATGGATCCTGATTTTAAGTGGGTTTCCTGGAGAAAAACCACTTGGGCTCTTTGGTGATGTGCCACAGTAAGGACACTACTTCATTTCTCGAGGGTATTGAGGCCTTTAGCATTTAAAGAATAGACCTTAAGGGTTAGAGGAGCTGAGGATTGCATCACAGGGGCATATTCACTGGAAGGGAGTGTATCTCGTTATCACTCACAGATAGCGAATGGAAAGGGCTCGTATGAAGGAGAGAATAAAAGGGGAAGTGGAAAATGGGAAAAGGGTAAAAGGAAGAGAAAGCAGAAAAAGCTGAGGAATGAGAATAAAAGGAGAGAGAAAGAAAAAGAGAAAGAAGGAGCCGAATCTGCTCCTAACCTATTTGGCTACGTGCAAGAGCTTAAGTGACCTGAGAGGGGTATAACCCTCCCTTGTATCAACTACCCAAATAGGGTTTCGTGGAAAATACACCGGAGGTGATTACAGGCCTGCTGAACTACCTAAATGAGATAGTATGGAGTGCTGGAGTGGTGAAAAACAAAGCCGGCAAGTTTCAAAGACCTGTCTCTTTGAGGTGGGGAAGAAACCTGACACCAAGACCAAATTTACATTCTACCATCCAGAGCTCCAAACTATAAGCACGATCATTACAGAAAAACCTCAGCTTCAAATAGGACCAGGTCCTGTTATCTGTTATTAGGTGACACTGCTGACGGTCACTGGTACACGCTGGTCTGTCCACTTCACGCCACTGAGGTATGGTCTATCTGTTTATAGGAGTTGGCTCCATTATTGTATAGGTTATTGTATTAATTTTTCTCACCTGCCTATTTCACTTACATTTTAGGCTAAAAAAGTCCTGACTTTATACTCTCCTTATGTGATTAGTGTTTGTTGCTGATTGTCTCCATACACACACATACCTTAATGGATCTGTATTAACTAGCATGACTCTGTATGGGACCTCTTGTTCTCTCTACATACAGCCCTCATATTAGTCCAATTACTGGTAAGCTGATCAATGAACTTATTTTACATATCCAGGCTACTATTATTTTTTACTATTTTTTAAAAAAACCTTTTTTTTTATACTTCCCTAGAGGTAGTTTTCCATGCCCACTTTGGACTCCATGTGTCCAGCTTTGAAATACCACCCTTCTCCAACCACTGCGTGTCTGTATATGATATAGCATCTCATTATATGTAATATAGTAAGTATTAAACATTCTCTTTTTCCATTTTTTAGATATTATTTTACAATCTAGCTATAATTCTGGCCAGTTACCATAAATATCTACTCAGTACCCTGTTTATACACTTTATTACAATATTCTGTACGTCCCCGTGGTGACTTTTCATTGCCCCCTTTGCCTGTCCAGCCTGTGCCGCTGCTGCTTGGCCAGTACAGGTTTTGAACTGTTCGGTTTAATATTTTTATCTTTATCTTTATGTTATTTTTCTATTTCTAGATTACTATATACTAACTGTATGATTCTATTTATCTTTGTTAGCCACATTTCCACTTTCTCCTGAAGAAGCATGAAGGCACACGCAAAATGTTGAGTACTTTTTCGATATGAACTAAATTATCATTGATCTGCTGTCCAGCCATACTCCCGGACTACTATATACTTTGGATGGATGTCCATACGTCCGAGCCTCTATTTATATAGATGGTTTTGGACAGCAGCAACGTTATTAAGTATTCTTATATTTAGATGAATTGTGTTTTTTTAAAAATCAGTGTTTTATCTATATATATATATTTTTTCAATAAACTATTTTTTGTAAATGTAAATTTATGTGGTGTTACTGTGCCTAAAAAGTCCAAAGTCCCTCTACTCTCTCTTATACTCAGCTTGTAAAGGATGAGTCGAGCCTGGGGAGGTCCACCCATAGAAAATAAGTGAGGCCTTCCCCGGAGGGCCACCATCCATCATAGCCGACTGACTCACAGGATATAGACTCAACCTAAAGCAGCATATACTATCAAAAAGCATCATACACGTATATTATTGTAAGACCGTTGTGAAGAGGCAGATATCCATTGACGTGTATGCTACGTCGATCAGCAAGGATCTCTGCTCTCAGGGACATCAAACATGTGTTAGCTCAAGAACAGAAGGCCCCTGCGCTCAACTCCTTCCCTCAGTGTGCTCCTTAAGGGAGCACCTAAGGAAGGCAAGGACTAGGACAACATTACTACCGTACAGTAAATTAAATCAAATCAAAGCAAGTCAACCACTTGTGTATAAACATAGGAATCTTGTGGTGAGCACGGAAACCAAGGCGGATTAGACAAAAAAAAAAAAAAAGGCCTCTTTAGCCTCCCCGCCATGCATTAAATACAACTTTTTTGAGAACTTTTATGAGAATGAGACCTAGTCCCTCTCTCACGTGCTAATCCCTGAAATTCCCCATCACGGGAGAGTTAGGATATGCAAGAACAGCATAAAATAAATAAAATAAAATAAAACAGGTACAACAAGAACAACAAGAAGATGTGAAAATGCATAACTGTATAACTGCGGTAAGCTGACCCAAATGCATTCCCACCATGACACATGCAGTACCTTTATGAGCCAAAGTGCACTTTCTATGAGAGCAGGTCAAGGGGCTTAAGGTCCCTACATTCCATTCATAGCCTCTGAGAGACAGCAGTGCGAAGGAGGGGTGAGGGTGGGTTGGGAGGGGAAAAAAAAAAAAAGGAAGGGGGGGGAGCTATGTTTGCAGGTACTGCTACTATCTTGCCATTTGTTAAGTGTCCAGTACATTCTTGATTCTTTCGGGATGCGCAACAGTTTAATCACAGTGCAGGGTTATTGAAATGCAAAATAAGGAATCAGACATCTGTTGCATATCCATATTGCCTCTACTTCTTATTTGGCCGAAGTTTAATATAACGAGAAGGGGAAAACAAGCCTTTCCCCAAGACCAGCTATGGCTTTGTTGGTGGCGATTCCCTGTAGGTTACAAATTGTATCCAGGCACTGGACACATTTTATCTGTTCCCTGCTGTCCCAGTGTTTCAAAATGAGGGCAGCTGCCATAAATCTGGGTAGCAACCAAGTCTGAATTAGCAAACATACTCCCCCAGAGCAGGGGAGAGCCATCTCATATTACAGAGTATGTGCCCAAGTGGAACGGGTTGCAGAGGGGGTGTGTGATGTGAGGTAGAAAATTTACCTGCAGTACCTTACCCGTTTCATGCACGTGTCTCCAAGGTGACGGTCTATACGTCAAACAGTGTAGATCGTTAAATGGAGATTAATATGGGTCAGCTCACAAAATTTCAGCCTGAGGTTATAATGGTCGGTCTTTCAGCAACCAAAGACGGAGAGGCTCGTGGGCTCTCAGCAGTTTCCATGTCTCCTCGATGTCTTGGTGAGGAATTAGCCGAAAGCCTACGGCGTCTATGCCAGCTTCTTTGCGCCCTTGGGGAGTCATCAGGGTGGGTGAGGATCCATGGTTCCGGTTGTAAAAATGTGACGTACCACTCTGGGACACAAACCACTGGAATGCCAAGGATATCGCAGAAGGGTTGAAAATCCGCATGTGTTCTCAGTTGCGATGCGGTTGCCCACAGTCGCTTGAAGGCAGAAAGGAAATTTACATTGGTAAGGGATATGTCTTTCCCGTAATACCTGGAGGAGAGGACGCAGGTTTCTTCTGTGTTGGAGGGTAATAGAGGATAAGTCCTGGAAGAGTTGGATGCGCGCTCCCTCATGTTCCAAGTGGTTGTGGTTGCGAGCTACGTGCAGTATTTCCTCCTTTTGGATGAAACTGACCAAGCAGCACACAACGTCTCTTGGTGGGTCAGTGTCCCTGCCGCTAGGCCTAAGGGTTCTATGGCACCTTTCTATTTCAACAGGGGTGTCAGGTGGTCTGCCTAATAGGGTATTGAAAATGGCCCACACAGCAGCCTGAAGCGGGGGCCCCTCCACTGACTCAGGTAGCCCCCTGATCCGCAGGTTGCGTCTACGACCACTATTATCCAAGTCCTCCATATGCCTGTGCATCTCTATCAGGTGTTGTGTATGTGCGGTAGTGGTCTGGTGTACTTGCTTAATTGCAGCACCGTCTGTCATGGCGACATTCTCCACATGTTCCAGCCTCATGGCAATGGCTCTGATATCATGCCTTAAGTCTGATATGGCTGCGGACAGAGTGCTCTTAATATCCAAGGCCACCAGCTGTAGGTCGGCCAGGCACAGGAGAGGAGAGGGATAAGTGGGATAAGTAGTACTCACACTTACCGCCGAGACAGCTGGAGGGGCGTATGTGGCTGCGTAGCTCCCTGCACTCCAGTCCGCGGCTTGAGATGCGTCCTGTGAGTCCGTGAGCTGAGTGCGGAACATTGCTGGTATGTTCCTGCTCAGCTGTGTAGATTGGTCCGGGAGGCTGAGTGGCTTCTCCCTGCCATCGGTGCTCTGCGGGATTGAGGCTTTCCTTGCTGCTGAAGGGTCAGACAGAAGCTCTGGATGGCGGAGCGCTCTTTCTATGCGACCATCTTGCTCCGGGGCCAGGCCACGCCCCCATTTCAATTTCTATGGCATAGTTGGAGTAGCGGGATGTTTGGGCTTTCCAGTCCAGACCTGTCCGTAATAAGAAAGCTAAATTATAGGTTCTAACATTCGGGAGACTGATACCCCCTTCGCGTCTGGAAAGATAAAGTTTTGGGAGGGCTATGCACGGTCGCTTGTTTTGCCACAGGAATTTAGAGATGGCTGTATTGAGTATTTTTGTATGTTTATGACGTAGAAGTAGCGGGATAGTTTGGAGTGGGTAAACGGGCAAAGCTAACCATTTTCACCAGGTGACATCTTCCCAGGAGCGAAAGGGGCAGATCCATCCAGTTATCAAGTACTTGGGAGATTTTCGTGAGCAGAGGGGGATAGTTGAGATGATAGAGAGAGGAAGGTAATTTCCCCATTTTGATCCCTAGGTAAGTGATGTGGGATTACGCCACTGTGAAGATCGAGTGGCGGATCCAGGGGGGGTTGGGAAGTGAGCCTATGGGGAAGATTTCGCTCTTGTTATAATTTATGCGAAGACCTGAACACAGTCTGAATTCATCGAATATGGATTTGATTATGGGCATGTCTGAGGATGGGTTCACTGAGAATATAAGAACGTCGTCTGCGAAGAGGGAAGTACGTAGTTCGTGATCCCCGATGTGGATGCCATGCAGCAGGGCCGATTGGGATAGAAACCTAGATAGGGGTTCTAACGCAATGTTAAAGAGAAGCGGGGATAGAGAACATCCCTGCCTCTTGCCTTTATGGAGTCGGAGTTCATCCAATAAGAGGCCTGCTGCTACCAGCCTAGCCGCCGGAGCAGTGTACATGGATTTTTTAAGGTGGGCAAAGAGGCCGGTGAAACCCATTGTGGATATGACCATGGAAAGCCATTTGAAACTAACGTTATCAAAGGCTTTCTCCGCATCCAGGGTTATGATTGCGAAATCCCCCTTCGGGTTATTTTTGGCACATTCTAGGGCCAGCATCACCTTTTTGATGTTCAGGGTGGCAGTTCTGCCTTTTACGAAACCTGATTGGGCAGTGTAAATCAAGGAGGGGATGATGGTAGCTAGTGGCAACAATTTTTGAGAGAATCTTAACATCGAGGTTTAAAAGTGAGATAGGTCTATAAGATCCTGGTTCTTGGGGGTCTTTGCCCTTTTTAGATAGTAATTTGATGATGGCTTGGTTCCCCGTAGGTAGGTAAGAGCCACCAGACCATATATGTTGATAGACCTTATGGAGGGTGGGTTCCAAGAGTGTTTTTAGGGACTTGTAAAATTTGCCTGTAAAGCCATCGGGGCCAGAGGCTTTAGAAGGGGCTAGGTTCTGGATGGCTGTTGATATCTCAGGGAGGGAGATGGGCATATTTAGGCCTTCTAATTGTGAGGGAGTGACTTTTGTGAGGGGTATTTCCTTGAGGAAGGAGAGTGCTGTCGGATTATCTATGGGGTCAGCCATGTACAAGGAGTAGTAGTAGTGGAGCATGGCCGCATTGATGTCTTGCTGTGAGGTTTTAATATTACACAAAGTGTCTCGGAGGGAGGAGATATAGGTCGGATGTTGGGAGCCCTTACAAAGTCTGGACAGTAATTTCCCTGCCTTGTTGCCAAATTTATGTAGAGAGGCGTCCATGTATGCCTTTTTTGTTAATTCAAGGGTGTCTGTCCAAGTTTCAAAGGCTCGCTTAGCTATTTGCCAGGCCTTCCTATTGTGAGGGGAGCGTTGAGCTTGGTGTAGTCGGGAGCTAGCCAATTTTTAATTCGTTAGTGCATTTCTTTTGAAAGAGGCCACATTGGATATGATCCGACCTCTAAGGAAAGCCTTACCGGCTTCCCAAAATAGGTTAGGGTTATCGAGATGTGGAGCGTTGACCGAAGAGTATTCAGACCATGTTTTTTCCATGTACTGTAGGAAGTCGGAATTATTATGTAGGTAAGAGGGGAATCGCCACTGTTTTGGTGAAGGTCGGGGATGTTGAGTTTTTCAGAGACAGGCGCATGGTCCGAATAGCAATGTCATGAATGTCAGCGTCTGAAATCATTGGGACGTCGTCCAAGCAGAAAAGGTAGTCAATTCTAGTGAAGATGTTGTGGGGGTTAGAGTAAAAGGTGAACTCCCTGTCAGCTGGGTGGCTGAGACGCCAAATGTCATGGAGGTGGAGGGAGTCCATCGTGCAGGCGAGTAGGGTCGGATCTCTGGGGTCAGGTAGAGATCGGGGGTGTCTGGTAGAGGACCTGTCGTCTATTGGGTGAAGGGTAACATTAAAGTCCCCACCGATAATATGTGGGAGGTGTGGGTCTCGAAGGAGCCAGGTCGATAACTCACTAAAGAATTGTTTAGGGGGGTTATTTGGGGCGTAAACGTTTTAGATAATTAGATCTTTAGCGCCTAACTGGACATGCGTCGATAGGAGTTGTCCTTGGGAATTAGAGTGAACAGAAATAACCGTGCAGGGAAGATTTTTATGTATGAGCAGTAGGACCCTGCTCTGCATCCATCGGATTCAGAACCAAGGACCGTGCCCACCCATATCTTTTTCATACGTGGGAAATCGGATTCGGAGAGGTGGGTTTCCTGTAGCAGGGCAATGTCAGTCTTAAGCCTTTTGAGGTGGCGGAGGATTTTTATTCTCTTATTAGGGGAATGGAGCCCTTGCAAATTCCAGGAGACTATGTTCATATTGGGGGGGCCATTGAGAACTGGGCTGGTGTTGTATGGTTGGTTTGGGGTGTGTCATGGAGATGAACTGTAGGTGCAGAAGGGGATAAAGAGTTGTCTACATTATATGAAGGTGGTGCCTTAGTGTCAGGCGCTGCAAGTACACTTTGGTGTGGAAGAAAGAAGAAAAGGGAAGGGTACTGAGGGAGGGGAGCAGTAGGTAAAAACAAAATAACATATCGCATAAACTTTACTTTATTCCGCATGGAGTCGCTGAGTAGTCCAGCTCCCATTACAAGACCCGAATACTGCAGCATTGAAAAGAACCCACGTATTAAGGGGTGGTCGATGCTGCTAATTCGGGTTGTGTATGGGGAGAAAAGGCGGCTCTACGCAGGGAGGCCAGAGGAGGCACATTGGTGCTAGTAGTTAAAACACAACAGTTATTAACACATGAAAACATGGAGAACAAGAAAGGGCTGGCCTACCACAAATCATAGGCCTGGTTGTCGAAAGTGGAGGGAAGAACCGTTGATACATCTCACAGCCAGGATGGATCTACAGGGCCGGTCTAGGTGTGATTATAGCCGAGGCAATGGTAGCAGAATAAAAGCCGGTTCAGCTGAGCATGGAGCGGCGTTGGTCCGGGCCTGAGGACCTGAATCTTTTTGGAGAGTCTTTGCGTGGGCCCCTTTGGTCGAGACCTCTGTTGATTGGAGCCGTTCTGGACAAGGAGCTGAGGTGTGGACCTGAGTGAAGGGATCGAAGGAAGGCCTCCGCTTCAGATGGGTCTTGGAAGGGGAGCTGATCCCCACTGGGTGCCTTGAGCCGCAGGGTGGCTGGGAAGGCCAGGGTGAATTTGATTTGTTGCTGGTGTAGCTCTGAGCATATTTGCTGAAAAGCCTTCCTTTTTGTGGATACCTCTATGGAGTAGTCCACGAAAACCAGGATCTTCATTCTGTCGATCTGGAGGGACCTGGATTGCCTGAATTTTTGCAGAATGAAGGCTTTGTCTGAAGAGTTCAGATATTCGGCGATAATAGGTCGGGGTGATTTGCGGTCTGAGTTAAAGAGTCCCATGCGGTGTGCCCTTTCAACGGAGGCCTAATGCTTCAGGGATGTGCCTCGTGCAGAGGTCTGTGAGGGCTGATGGTTGTAGGGATTCTGGGATGCCAATGAAGTGCAAATTACTCCTTCTGGACCAATTTTCTAAATTGTCCAATTTGTCCAAAATGAATTTATTTGTTCTGTCTTGGGCCGAGTGTGCTGTCGCGGCCGCGTATGATTGGACATCGTTTTTTCCACAAACCGGTCCATGGTGTGACCAGGGATGCTTGGGGAGAGAGTGCCGGTGTATGAGATGGGTTAAGCCGGTTTTACAGATTTCGGAGTCGAGCTGCGGGAGCTGATGAGGAGAGCAGCTAATCCATGCGACCCCGGAACTTTTTTTGTTCCAATTAAAGTTTCTCTTCTTATTCGGGGAGTTTTATGAGCCCATATAGACCCTCCTATTGCTTTGTGTAATTGCATCATTTTTCTAGGTGGGATTAAAGGTATTGCTTGAAATATATATAATATTTTAGGTAATATATCCATTTTTATTATATTAATTCTACCTATCAGTGAATAGTTCACTTTATCATATTTTTGCAATAATTTTATAACCCACTGAAATATAACAATATGATTCATATCCTGCAAACTATTTAAATTGCTTGGAATATATATTCCCAAATATTTAATTGCTTCTTTTTGCCAATTAAAAGGAAAATCTTTTTGAAGTAGTGTCCATACCTTTTCTGTCAGTGATACATTTAACATCTCTGATTTGTTTGTAATTAACCTTAAAGTTACTTACATTTCCAAATCGTTTGAATTCTTGTATTAAGTTTGGAATGGTTATGATCAGATTTGTGATATAGATTAATAAGTCATCTGCATATACTGCCGTTTTATATTCTGTGTCTTTAATATTTATCCCTTGAATATCTTTATTTTCCCTTATTGCTATCACAAAATGTTCCATAACCATTATATATAGCAATGAGGATAAAGGGCATCCCTGTCGAGTACTATTTGATATTTCAATATATTCCGAAAGTATACCATTTGCTCTTATTTTCGCCCTAGGGTTAAATACAGTGCCATGATCCTGCCCCTCATCTTAGGTCCCATTCCTATTTGGATTAATGTTTCTTCCAACAACCGCCATCCCACCCTGTCAAAAGCTTTCTCAGCATCAATTGATAATAGGCAGGCAGGGATGGCGGTCTTCTGGGCATACTCTACCAATGTACAGGTTTTTATAATATTATCTCTAGTTTCTCTTCCCTTAGTAAATCAAGTTTGATCTAAATTTATATGATTCGGTAAGATTGGTATCAGTCTATTAGCAATAATTTTGTAATATATCCTTATATCTATATTTGTAAGGGTAATTGGTCAACAATTGCTACACAATGTGTGGTCCTTTTCTGGTTTAGGAGCTTCCATACCCTGTATTGTAAACGTTTGTCCTGTCGAAATAGGACTGAATGTCTTTTTCAGGATTGGTGTTAGTATATCCTGAAATGCCCTATAAAATCTTGGCGTATATCCATCTGGCTTTTGCCCATGACCAGTGCTGGGATCACTTGTTGAATTTCTTCCATTGAAATTTCTTTTTCCGTGTACTCCATTATATCTTCTGAAAATGTGGGTAGTGCTGTTTCCTTAATATACTGGCGTATTTCTTCCCTCTCCTTTTCTTTATCTTTTTGCTGTGTGTTTATATTATATAACCTAAAATAATATTTATGAAAAGTTTCAGATATTTCTATAGGATCATATGTCAATTCTCCTGTAGTTTTAAGGATTTTTACTATAGAGGTTTGGAATTGTTGTTGTTTTATTGTTCTGGCCAATAGTTTCCCTGTTTTGTTCCCATATTGATATGATTGCGCCCTGTTTTTAGCCCTCAGCCGCAAGGACTGTTCATCATACAGACTTTGTAATCCCATATGTTTCTCTTTAAAGATTGCATTTGATGAATTTAGGCTTTGCTTATGTATCTTTTCTAATGTTGATATTTTTCCCATTAATTGGGATATTTTCTGTCCTTTTTCCTTTTTTAATCTTGTTCCATGTTTGATGAACAGTCCCCGCAGTACACATTTCAGTGTTTGAAATGGATGGATCTAAAAAAAATTCCTGTATCATTTGTCGAATATCATGTCGAATATCATGTCGAATATCATCCTCACATTTTTTATCCTTAATCAAATTATCGTTAAATCTCCATGTTCCAAAAGGTTTTTTAAATTCGAACAGACCAAGCTTCAAAAATATTGGAGCATGGTCTGACCAAAGAAAATTTCCTATATCAGTGGAGAGTTTCATCATCTGACCTAATTGATTAATAAAAAAAATAATCTATTCTATGATATGAATTATGTATGTTTGAATAATAAGAGAAGTTCTTTTGAGTCCGGTGTTGAGCCCTCCATATATGTACCATTTGATATTTTTCCAGTAAATATTTAAATTCTTTTAATTGGCTATTCTTTCTATAGGAGTGTGTTGTTGTAGTATCCATTTTTGTATCCATTACAAAATTAAAATCCCCTCCCATTATTACTGTTCCCTCCGTTTTATCCATTGCGTCCAAAAAGACATTTGTCCCTGTTTTAATTTGTTCATAATTTGGCAAATAAAGATTGATTATGGTAAAGATCGTTCCATATAACATGATTTTAATAATTAATGATCTACTGTCCTTACCCTTCCAATTCTTTATTATCTGGTGGGGTATATCTTTGTGGATCGCAATAGAGATTCCTCGTGATTTTGAATATGGGAATGTATTGTGAATCCATGTGGTATAGTTACTATTATTTAGCTTAGGAATGTGATCTGAACGAAAATGTGTTTCTTGGAGAAGAAGAATACCAACTTTTTGTTTATGAAATGTATTTAAAATGTTAGATCTTTTAGAGGGGGAATTAAGGCCTCTTGCATTAAAAGAGCAAAATTTTACCCCACCCATATATGGTTGAGGGACTGAAAAAAAACAAAAAACAAACAAAACAACAAAACAAAAAAACTGAAGTTTTACTTTGTTACACACTCTCTCAAAACACACTTATTCTACTCCTTTCACTCTTCAAAATCTATTATTGACTTAAATCAAGTCTAACTTACTACTCAGTAAGATTCCTATTGGGGGAAAAAAAATGGATTGCTTTACCCAATCTGGGACCATTCTGAGTTCACCATGCCATATTATTTTCCTTTTAAAGTTATTGAACATTTTTTTTTCTTATCTTTCCCTTTTCTTCTCTTTCCCTCTCCTACTCCTCCCTCCTTTCTTTGTATCTCTGTTTTTAATTCTATTTCTTTCCACTACTCCTCTTGTTTTCTCTTTTCTCCTTTTTTCCATTTCCCTTAACTCACTAGAACTAACTTCCTGTTTACCCTATTCGGAGGCCTGTTCTCCATACCAGGGCATTCCTAAACATCGGGATTCCATGGCGGGGGGGGGGGGCAAAGGGAAGGGAGGGGCAGAGAGGGTCAAAAAAAAAAGGGGGGGTGCGTCTTACCAAACATAATTTACTAGTGAAAAAAAAGAAAAAGGGTTTCTTGTTAAATATAATTTACTGGTGAAAAAAATAAAATAAAACTGTTACATATCGTGTTTAGGTCAAGATTGATATAATATCAAATACATTATTGTACTAATATACCTGTGCCTATTATCTATGTGCAATGCTGTTATCATGTGGTATTTGTTGTATATTTTTGTTTTGTCAAACAGCTGCCATAATTTTATCCTTTATTTGGAGATAATGTAACCTACATATGACGTCTCTAGGTCTACTGGGGTCTATTTTTCTTGGTCCCTTAGCTCTATGTGCATGATCAATTATAATTTCAGCTGCAGAGGGGCTATGTATAGCCCTTTAAAAATAACTTGCAATGTAGCTTCCAAGTCCTTTGTTTTCACGGATTCTGGCAGACCTCTAGTCCTTATGTTGTTTCTTCTATTTCTATTCCCTTGATCATCTATGGCATTTATGGCTCTTTTTAGATGTTGTTCCTGTTCTTGTATTTTTTCTTCCGCTTGTATACATTTTCGTTCCATGTTTACCGTTCTCGTATCTATCATGTTTATTTTTTCATGATTATTCTGTACTGATGTTTTAAGTTCTTTCATCTCTGCTTTTTATGAGGTTTCTAACCTATGCACATAGTGATTCATATCTGCCCTAGTAGGTAAAGAGCATATATATGATTTCATGTCCCATTTTTTTTTCTCCGTTTCCTCCATTCCTGATATTGGTCTTTCTGTATCGATTGGTGAACTATTTCTAAAATGATCAATCTCCTCTTCCTCCGACGTTCCTAGGTTTGTAGATGATTCAATTATATTCTGTGATCCCTGTAGTGTTTGTGATGTTTGTGGGGATTGTAATTGTTGAAAAAATTCTTTGAAGTCTGTTGTTTGTGTTCCTTGTGCCTTGTTCCTTGTGCTCCTGAGGTACCTTTATTTTTGCTTATATTTTCTGTTTTAGTTGTCTTTTTTTCTTCTGTGATTGTTGAGTTTTGTTCCTTTTAGGTGCAATACTTAGCAAAAAAAACAAAAAAAAACCTCATGCTTAACCTTAAATTTTTAATTTCTACCTTCAATACTCCTCCCCCCCCCCTCAAAAAACAAAAACTTAAACACTAGGTGCAAAAAAGTGCAAAATTCCAAAAGAGGAAAAAAAAAATAGGATTTTTAAATACAGCTTACCTGTAAAATCCTTTTCTTGAGAGTACATCACAGGACACAGTATTCATTACATAGTGGGTTAGATAGGCACCATCGGTGATTGGACACTGGTTATCCCCAATTAAGGAGAATTCCTCCCCTATAGAACCCCTCCCATACGGGGAGAACCTCAGTTTTGTAGCAAAGCAATAGGTAACAACGTAAAACCCATAGAAGGGCGGGAGCTCTGTGTCCCGTGATGTACTCTCAAGAAAAGGATTTTACAGGTAAGCTGTATTTAAAAATCCTATTTTTTTTTTTTTCCTCTTTTGGACTTTTGCATTTTCTTGATCATACATCACGGGACACAGAGTATTCATTACATAGTGGGATGTACCAAAGCAATGCTCATTTGAGGGGAGGGAGACACAGATCAGAAAATATAGACCGCAAACGGACCAGAGGAAATAAACTGCAGCCTGCAGTTCACTGCGCCCGAAGGCGGTATCCTCTTGCCCTCTTACATCCACCTGATAGAATCTGGTGAATGTATGGACTGAATACCAAGTCGCAGCCTTACAGATCTGAGCCATGGAGGCCTGGTGATGCACTGCCCAAGAAGCACTAACAGCCCTAGTTGAGTGCGCTTTCACATGAAAAGGAGGAGTCTTCCTCTTTATATCATAAGCCTGAAAAATAACCTGTCTAATCCATCTAGAAAGAGTGGATTTCGACGCTGTTTGGCCTTTCTTATGGCCATCTGCCAGAATAAACAAAACAATCAGTTTTCCGTATCTGAGCGGTTGCCTGCAGATAGACACTAGCTGCTCTAACCACATCAAGAGTGTGCAAAGATTCTTCCTCCGCGGACTGCGGATCTGGAAAAAAGGATGGTAGGATTACATCTTGATTCAAATGGAATCCTGAAACCACCTTAGGTAAGAAGGAACGATTAGGACGCATAACAGTCCTGTCCTTGTGAATAATTAAATATGGCTCTTTACAAGAAAAAACTGCCAATTCTGATACTCTCCTAGCAGAGGATATGGCTATCAAGAAGACAATTTTTTTAGTCAAAAGCGCTAAAGGAGCCAGGTGCAGTGGCTCAAAGGGTTGTCCCTGTAAAGCCGACAACATCAAATTCAAATCCCATGGGCATACTGGAGGTTTGACTGGCGGATTCAACCGCCGTGCCCCCTGAATAAAGGCCCGAACCAGGGAATGTGAAGCATTTGGCTTCTGAAAAAATACAGACAAAGCCTTAATTTGGACTTTGAGAGTGCTCAAAGCCAATCTCATTTCTAGGCCTGACTGAAGAAAGGTCAAGATTCTGCTAATCATATACCTTCTAGGATGCCATCCCCTGGGTTCACACCAGGAAACATATGCCTTCCAGATTTTGTAGTAAATAAGCCTGTAGGCCGGCTTTCTAGCATTGACCAGAGTGGAAAGGACTGACTCCGAGAGCCCACGGTCTTTTAAAATATAGGTTTCAGCAGCCAAGCCGTCAAATTTAGACTTCGTAAAGTAGGGTGGCAAATCGGACCCTGTGTGAGCAGATCTGGCCGGAATGGGAGGACCCAAGGCCTGCCCACTGACATCTTTACGATCTCTGCATACCATGGGCCAAGCCGGGGCTATAAAAAGGAGCGACTTTGCTTCCCTTTTGACCCTTCCCAGGAACCGCGGAAGAAGTGCATTTGGAGGGAAGGCATACATTAGATTGTACTGATCCCATGGAATTGTCAGAACATCTGACCCCTGAGCAAGTACATCCCTTGTTCTGGACACAAATTTGTCCAGCTTCCTGTTGAATCTGGACGCGAATAGATCCACATCTGGTGTTCCCCACCTTTGACATATGGTCTGGAATATGTCGGGGTGTAGGGACCATTCTCCTGGGCATAATTGCTGGCGGCTTAAGAAATCCGCTTGCCAATTTTTCACTCCTGGGATGAATACCGCAGACAGGCAGGGAACATGGCTTTCTGCCCATGCAAGAATGCGATTCACCTCCCTTTGGGCCTCCAGACTTCTGGTGCCTCCTTGGTGATTGATGTAAGCCACAGCCATGGCATTGTCAGATTGTATCCAAATAGGATGACCCTGTAGCCTGTAAGACCAGTCCATGAGAGCCAAGTAAATTGCACGAATTTATAGAATATTGATGGGCAAGCATCTCTCGGTTGCAGACCATCTTCCCTGCGTGCATGTTTCTTCCAGAACTGCTCCCCAGCCTGTCAGACTGGCATCTGTGGTTACGATCTTCCATTGTAGTGGAAGAAAGGCTTTGCCTTTCAAAAGATTTTTGGTTCGTAACCACCAATTGAGGCTTTTGCGTATCCTTGGGGATAGGCACATCAGAAGATCCAAGGCATGAGTCTTTTTGTTCCAAGCTGCGAGAATGCTTCTCTGCAGGGGCCTTGAGTGAAAACTGGGCAAATGGAACAGCCTCGAAAGTGGCAACCATCTTTCCTAACAGTCTCATACATAGCCGAATGGATAGACTCTTTTTGCTTAATACTAAGCGGACTAGAGCTCTTACGGTCTTGACCTTTGGCTCTGGTAGAAACACCCTGCCTTGAGCGGTATCTATGATCATGCCTAGATACTCCAACCTTGTTGAAGGTTGCAAACAAGACTTTTCTAGGTTGATTATGCAGCCTAGTCTTTCCAAATGTCTTACTGTCTTGGAGAGCACGGTTCAGGTGTGCCACTGATTGCTCTATGAGTAGAAAATCGTCTAGATAAGCTACCACATTTATGCCCTGAGCTCTTAGATTTGCTAAGAGAGGGTCTAGAATTTTTGTAAAAATTCGAGGAGCTGTAGCGAGACCGAAAGGAAGGGCCACAAACTGGAAATGGCGCTGGTCTACCGCGAACCTTAGATATCTTTGGTGAGCGGGAAAAATCAGCACATGAAGATATGCATCCTTGATATCTATTGATGCCATAAATTCTCCCCCCTGCAGGGTGGAGACCACCGAACGAATTGACTGCATTCGGAAGGATCAAATGTGTAGAAACTGATTCAGATCCTTTAGATCTAGGATGGGTCTGACATCTCCATTTGGCTTTGGAACGGTGAAGAGATTCAAGTAGAACCCTGATCTTTTGGGTTCATTTCTACTATCACTCCCTGGGATAGTAAGCGATCTAAGGCCAGTAGTAGCGGTTCTCGCTTTACTGGATCTTTGGGAACTCTTGACCTTAGGAAACGAGCTGGTGGAAGCTCTAGGAACTCTGTTTTGTAACCTAGAGATACTGAAGAGACCACCCACTTGTCTTGAACCTCTTCCCACCAGGCTCCTGAAAACTGTAGGAGCCTTCCCCCCACTCGGCCGAGTGGGGGCGCCCCTTCTCAGGGATGTTTTGGGGCTCTGCTTGGCAGGCTTTCGTCCCCAAGCCTTTTTCTGCCCTTGGGTGTGACCCTGGGCCTTTCCTCTAAAAGTAGATTGGGAAGGCCGTCGACACTGCTTAGAGCCTGATGTTCCAAGGGTAGGGGAAAGAGACCGTTTGAATGGTGGACGTTTACTCCTCTTAACTGGTAGGAGTGTAGATTTACCACCTGTCAATTTTTTGGATAAAATTATCTAGGTCATCCCCAAATAGGCGTTCCCCTTTGAATGGGAAGCCAGCTAAATATCTTTTGCATGAAAGCTCTGCTGCCCCAGAATACAGAACGGCATCAATCATAAAACACAGCACCTGTGGAAGGTCTGCATAGTTCTCCACTTCCTCACTGGGAAGGAGGCCAAGCATCTGCTTAACCTGTTCCTTGAGGAATTGACACAAACCCACAGTTGCGACTGTAGGTTGGACTACGGTGCCAGCCATGGAGAAGGAGGCTTTTAATAAAGTTTCCAGCTTTTTATCAGTTGGATCTTTAAACACCTGAGCATTGTCCAAGGGACAGGTCAGGTTTTTATTCACACAAGAGACAGCCGCATCCACGGATGGGACCTCCCAAATCTTGGTGAAGCTTTCCTCCAGAGGATAAAGCATAGAAAACCTTTTAGGAGGAGTAAACAGTTTATCGGGATGTCCCCAGTCCTAATACAACAATTTATCCATCAAAGGATGAATTGGAAAGGAAAAGGCAGTCTGTGGGATCCTTCTGACCCCAGGGAAGAAACAGAGGATGTAGCGGCCTCAGCAGAGGGCATGTTAAACGTGGAACGCACTAGTTCAGTATAATACTGGACCTGCTTCTTGAGTGCCTGAGAGGAAGAAGCTCTCTCCTCTTCCTCTGAATCCTCAGACTGCTCTTAATCCCTATCCCTGGATAGGGATCTCTCCTCATTGTCAGAAGAATCATCTGAAAGAGAAAGTGCAGCAGAGGGAGGGGATCTACCCCTTTTTCTGCTATCTTTTAAGGAAGCTGAAATAAAATTCATAATTCTTCCCTCAAAACCCTCCAATGTAGCTCTAAGGGAATCCTCTGTGACATATGCTGGGGCTGTAACATTAGGAGAGGCTGCAAAACCTGACAGGGGCACTGACTCATCCTGTGAGGCTGGCTCCAGTCTTGCAGGGGGGGATGGTAATCTGCAGGCATCTTTAGGACCCCTAGACACAGGCGGTGACTTTCTTGTGCCTTTGTTACCTCCCCCCGAGACCCTCTTATGAGGAGACATAGTCCCAAGCTACAAAGCAGAGGTACTAGTACATATGCAATCACTGTTGTGCTAAAAGTCTCACAATATACATACATGCTTAATACTGCACAACCTGATGCCGAGTAGGTGTTTTAGGATTAGCCTTGATCCGACCACTTTAGGATGCTCACTGCCCTCACTCTGTGTCCATCTGTTTACAGAGCTCTGAACGCTCTGGACTTTTAAATTAGCCACCTGGCGTCTGCACACCTGCAGTGGAGGAAGTGAGCGATTGGACACCAGCTTCACTGAGTGTGTATCTTAAAAAGCACGTAAGTTTGCTCCTTACTCCCTCTAGTGGTGGAAATCAGGTAAGACATGCAACTACTCATTGAAGAAAATCCATTTGTAATATATATATATATATATATATATATATAAAACTTCTCTTACCTGTCCCCGCCACAGGAACTGCTGAGAACAGAGTTTCCAACCTTCACCCATCACGGCAGGTAGCGTTGTGCCAACCTTCAGGGTTTTTTGGGTTCCTACTCAGAGAAACCTCTTACCTGGACCTGTAAAAGACTCTGCCAGAAACTTTCGTGCCACTGTTTTAATAGTAAACCAAGCCTGGTTTTCTCAGAGCCCAGTCCTCCAAAGAGAGACTTATAGGCAAAACCTTGCTTCTTCGGATGACGAGGCCCGGGTACCATACCATCTTGGGAGTCAAAATATCGGCCCGAGATATGGATCCGGTCAGCATAGCCCTTTAAGACCCTGCAGGGACCAAACTGGAGCTGTCTTCACAGCCATGTTTTACGTGACCAACCACCTTAGACACTGGTGAAAAAATTGAGGTCCTCCCCATATGGGAGGGGTTATATAGGGGAGGAATTCTCCTTAATTGGGGTTAACCAGTGTCCAATCACCGATGGTGCCCACTATGTAATGAATACTCTGTGTCCCATGATGTATGGTCAAGAAAATAAACAAAAACAAAAAAAAGCCACAAAAAAGCAGCAAGAAAATAAATAAATTAATTAACCACTTCAAGACCGCCGCGCGACGATGTACGTCCAAACTTTGAACGGGGATATCGTTGTTATGGCAGCAGCTAGCTGCCATAACCCCGGTATCCCCGTTTTCGTGCAGCGGTCGGCTGTCAGATAAAAGTGGTCCCTGCGGCGGATTCGCCGCGAGATCACTTTTATCGGTGGCGGGAGAGGGGCTCCCTCCCTCCCGCCGCGATCCGGTGCCCTCCGCCGCTTACCGGAGCCGTGGGTAGCGGCAGAGGCAATCGCGTCCTTCTGTGTGGTGTGTCTGGAGACAAGTGAGGCTAAGATGGCGCTCACTCGTCTCCAATACACTGCTGGGCGGAAGCAACGTCAATACGTCACTTCCGTCCACGCCTCTTAAAGGCACATTTTTTCAAATGTCATTTTTCTAAATGACTTTTTTTTTTATTGCATTTTAGTGTAAATATGAGATCTGAGGTCTTTTTGACCCCAGATCTCATATTTAAGAGGTCCTGCCATGCTTTTTTCTATTACAAGGGATGTTTACATTCCTTGTAATAGGAATAAAAGTGACACCATTTTTTTTTTTTTAAAAAAACAGTGTAAAAAATAAATAAAATATTGTAAAATAAATAATACAAATAAAAAAAAAAATGTTTTAAAACCCCCTGTCCCGATGAGCTCGCGCGCAGAAGCGAACGCATACGCGAGTAGCGCCCGCATATGAAAACGGTGGTCAAACCACACATGTGAGGTATCGCTGCGACCGGTAGAGTGAGAGCAATAATTCTAGACCTCCTCTGTACCACAAAATATGCAACCTGTAGGATTTTTTAAAGGTCGCCTATGGAGATTTTTGAGGGTAAAAGTTTGACGCCATTCCACGAGCGGGCGCAATTTTCAAGCGTGACATGTTGGGTATCAGTTTACTTGGCGTAACATTATATTTCACAATATAAAAAAAAATTGGGCTAACTTTACTGTTGTCTTATTTTTTTATTCAAAAAAGTGAATTTTTTCCCAAAAAAGTGTGCTTTTAAGACCGTTGAGCAAATACGGTGCAAAAAAAAGTATTGCAATGACCGCCATTTTATTCTCTAGGGTGTTAGAAGAAAAACCATATATAATGTGTGGGGGTTCTAAGTAATTTTCTAGCAGAAAAACCTGTTTTAAACATGTAAACACCTAAAATCCAAAACGAGGCTCGTCCTTATGTGGTTAAGATGTGATGACTCTAAAGTTGTGATAAGAGATCTATGGAAACTTATGGCAACAGACAAAGATAGGAAAAAGAGTCCCCTTTTTTTTACCATTTCCTAGCTCGTCACCTTCACCACTTTTCTGTGTATATATATATATATATATATATATATATATATATATATATATATATATATATATATTTTTTTTTTAGTAGGAAGTCCAATTATTCTTAGCAAATATATTTAACAAATTCAAGCACGATTCCATTTCAAACTTCAAATTTAGTTCTGCTTATTATAATTTGATATTAAAAGGAGAGAAAAAAAATATATTGAAATACCGTCTATTACTCACTCTGCGGCTGTACTTGGCCTCTGTCCCAAAACACAGTCCTTTCTCTCTCCTGGTGACTCTATTATTATGTTGTGCCTATTTTATGACTTTTGACTTTATGACTCTTCTGTTGCTCCTTCCCTTTGGCAAGCTTTACTCTGTCACAAAGCAAGATTTTCCTTCGAGCTTGTGTCCTTACGGGCTTCCGAGCAACCAAGCCGCTGAGCCTCCGAGCCCCCGAAGTTTCTACTCCGTGTCCCGAGCTCCGTACACTCTCTCCTGGCTCTTGGCTCTGCCTCCTCTCCGAGCCCAGCCGAGCTCTCCCGATCAATGCTGATCACTTCACTTGTCCACCGCCCACTGAGCTCCCGCTACAGCCGAGATCAAAGCGGATGCTTCCCCTAGGTCCATCCCGCAACAAACTGCCACTCGGCAGCACTCGACAGCGTGGCACCACGAGGACCCGGCAACCATCGGCTCCACACAAACGGGCACACCCTCTATACGCCTTGGCCCTTCCGCTCCAACGTCCTCCGCCCCACGGCTCCACCGTCCAGGTCTGTCCTGTTCACGTTAACACCTATCCTAGGTGTATCTGTCCGTCCCAGGACCTGAGACCGGGAACCCGAGGCAGGTAAGTCACGGAACCCCTAATACTACTCAGTCACAGTTTCTTTTATCAGGGATTTTAACAAGTAAACAGGCGCAATGCAACAATACCTCTACAGAATGTTCCTTAATAGTCCAGAAGGGCAAAGGTAAATATATATGAAAATATATATGTAGACGGGTCTGTCAGGGCTGCCACCGATGGGACCAAAGCAAGGTCCAAAAAAAGGCTGAGAAGAAACAAGGAAAGCGGTGCCTCTGAATATGGAGAAACCACTGTGCCCCACCACCTCACACCTTCCTCATTGGATTTGATGTGCTGACAGCCGTTTATGGACTTGCTGAGGCTTGCAGTCCCCCTCCTCTCTTCCCATCCAGAGACATGCTTGAACGCAGATGTGCAGTCTTCCATGTGAGTGCATATTGTCTTTTATAATAAATGCTATATTGATACATATTCAGAGGCACCCCTTTCCTTGTTTCTTTTATCAGGGAGAGAACCTCATTTGTCAGCCTGCCAGTCAGCCAGAGCGTTCCTATTTCAAGCCGGCATTTCAATATTTATCTGTTCAGTGTCTGTCCAGTCTCTGTCCCATCTCTCCTTGTGCTTACAGCAGCATATTCCTCCTACAGCACCGCCATCTTGGTCAGTAGCTCCTGCACCATCGGACACTTTTGACACTATTGTCATTTAAACAGCGATCAGTGCTATAAAAATGCACTGATTACTGTGTAAATGACACTGACAGGGAAGGAGTTAAACACTATGGGGCGATCAAGGGGTTAAGTGTGTCCTGGGCAGGTGTTCTAACTGTGGGGGGGTGGGCTTCCATTGACATGACAGCGATCACAGCTCCCGATGACAGGGAGCAGTAGATCCCTGTCATGTCACCAGGCAGAATGGGGAAATGCCTTGTTTACAAAGGCATCTCCCCGTTCTCCCGCTCCGTGACACGATCGTGGGCCTCCGGCGGACATAGGGTCCGCGGGACCCGCGGGCATGGTCACGGAGCATGTGGCAGGTGCACGAGCCCACAATGCCGCGATTTAAAGGGGACGTACCTGTACGCCCATTTGCCGAGCCGTGCCAATTTGCCGAGGTACATCGTTGTGCGCTGGTCAGCTAGTGGTTAAAAAGGTCAAAGTCTTTACCAAATAACTAAAGACCTGTAAGTTTAACTTCTATAGTTGGGAAGATACTGGAGAGTTTATTAAAAGATCACATAGATGAATTCTTGCTGTAAAAAATATTTTAAGTAACAAACAGCATGGATTCATGAAAGATAGAAGTTGTGAGACAAATCTGATTTCTTTTTATGAGGAGGTAAGTGAAACCTTAGACAAAGGGGTGGTTGTAGACGTGGTAAACTTGGTTTTTGCAAAAGCATTTGACACAGTTCCCCAACACACGGCTAATGTGTAAGGTAAAGTCTACATGTTTGGAAAAATTAATTTGTAAATGGATAGAAAACTGGCTAAAAGACAGAATTCAGAGAGTAGTGGTTAATGATTCTTACTCTGAATGGTCTGTTATTAGTGATGTACCCCAAGGTTCAGTGAAGGAACCCTTACTTTTCATTATCTTTATAAATTATATTGGGTCTGGGATTAAAAGTACCATTTCAGTCTTTGCAGATGACACCAAGCTATGCAGTGGAATAACGTCCTTATAAGATGTCTCCAACTTACAAGCCGACCTCAATGCACTGTTTAATTGAGCAACTGTGTGGCAAATGAGGTTTAATGTTGATAAATGTTATGCACTTGGGGGAATCAATGGTGGAGATGGATCTGTTTCCAAAGGGAGCAAAGTTCTTTCTTGTATTACGAGAGGTATAGACTCCTGAGAGATATTATTTTGTCTCAGTTTTGGGCACCAGTTCTCAAAAAGGATATCGGTGAACTAGAGAAAGTGCAGAGAAGGGCAACCAAACTGATAAGAGGCATGGAAAATATAAAAGGTGAACCACAAAGAGAAATATTATATTATCTAGTGAAATGTTGCCAACATCCCTTTATTTTTTATTGTATGATGACCCTTAAAAAGGGACACAAGTACCCCCCGGTACAATGGGACTTTAAGGGCGAACAGAAAGAAAATAATTTATCATAAAATGTATTTAGGAAAATAATTAAAAAGCATGTATGAAATGTATATGCTTCTATGTCACTATGTGATGACGTCATTGCGTTGATATACGCGATGGCGCCGCACATACAAGCGAACATACTTTGCTGACACCAACCCCATAGGAGCACTGCGCATGCGACGGCGGCCTTTAAAGTCCGCAGCGGACGTTTGGCTCAGTGCAATTGAGTGTGTTTTCCATTTTGTTTTTCCAACTTAACTCCATTAAATGTATATGACCATGTCCGCATATTCATTATTATTGGTGTATTTTTTCACCACCTTATAATTTTTTCCAAATTCTTTGCTGTACAAATCAAAAGCAACCAAATCCCCAATATCTAACGATATTGCCGCACAGCTTTCCCGTCTTCTCCATGTGAGGCTCGGTCCATCCCCGCCCGGCGCACGGGGGCCCGTCCTTCTTCCCTCCTTATCTTCATGGGGGGAGATGGCGGGCCCCTGTTATGTTGCATGCCTCACCAGCCTTTAGTGTTCCTCGGACTGCTGTGCAATTGCGACTGTTTGCACCGGAGGGCTTGACCAGCATGACGCTTTGCCACTGCCTTGCAGCGGTTTGGCGCCGTGCAGTTTTTGCCCTGGAGGTCCCGCACACTTTGAGGTTCTTTTTTATTTTTATTTTAATCATACATTTCTTTTTTTTGTTCATTTCTGTGTTCGGCTGCCTCCCGGCGGCCTTGTTGGCTGCCGTGGAAACGGTTGGGGGCGCTTTTTTTCTATTTTGTTTAATTGGTTGTGAGAGATTTTTTTTTACTTTGGGGTACTGTGATTGGTCCACTCACCCAGTGTTAGGTCGCTATGTGATGACGTCATCGTGTTGATATACGCGATGACGCCACACATACAAGGGAACATACCTTGCTGACACCAACCCCATAGGAGCACTGCGCATGCGCCGGCGGCCTTTAAAGTCCGCAGCTGACATTTGGCTCAGTGCAATTTCTGCCTCCCGGGAGCAACAACGCCCCAGCTACCCGTGCCTACATGCTCATATATTTGTGCAAAGTAAGTTATAAGTCTAGATGTGGGGGTTCCCTTTCTCTTTTCCTCTTTGTTCATTGTATTTAAATTCAGCCTGTGCCCCATGTATATTCAAATGACATTTTGTTAAGAGAGGAGGTGCATTTGCTTACTCATAGTTTGTAAGGGACAAGATGCTCTTGCTTCACTCCCCCTTCTCTGCTTCTCTTCCCTCTAGTTTCACTCATAAGGGACTCTCTAACTTATAGCCAATCACAAACAATATTAGCTATCTAAATACTCCAAACATTATTATTCCCTATGTATATTTTATACAACATATCTATCTATCTATATACACATTTTTTTTTTTCTCATATATGAACTCATTTTATTATCCCTCAGGGTTTCCTTGCGTTTGTGTTGTGGTGGCCGTCCTTTGGGGACCTTTGTGAGGGCTGTTCCGAGCTCAGACGGGGTTCTTCAACTTGATGGACAAACAGCGGCAAATTTATTGAATTACTTTTCTAAATAAAACTATCTTTTAATATTTTTTTACAATTCAATACTGGTACGTATGCTGGACATGCTCATATACTACAAATGTTGATGCTGCTTTGAAAGACACTCAGATAAAACTATTTTACTTTGTTTCTGAATATATCTATACCCTCTCCTAAAAATGCCTCTGAGGAAGGGATATTTTCCTGAAACATGTCAGGCTAATGGAGGAAATCTATGTTCATTCTTGAATTTGTAAACAATGTATTCAACAAACAATGTATTGTAAACAATGTGTAAATTTGTCCTTGTTTTGCACTAAAATGTGCTGTACTAACTGTGGCCATGTTTTTATACATGCTTTTTAATTATTTTTCAAAATAAATTATATTTTATGATATATGATTTTCTTTCTGTTCGCCCTTAAAGTCCCATTGTACCAGGGGGTACTTGTGTCCCTTTTTAAGGGTCCTCATACGATAAGAGGCATGAAAGAGCTCAGCTATGAGGAAAGATTAGAGGAACCAAATGTATTTTCTGTTGAGAAGAGGAGATTAATGGGGATATGTACAAATACATAAGGGGTCCATATAGTGAACATGGTGTTGAGTTATTCACTTTAAGGTCATCACAGAGGACAAAGGGGGCACTCTTTACCTCTAGAGGAAAAGATATTTCATCTTCAAATATGGAAAGGTTTCTTTACAGTAAGAGCTGTGAAAATGTGGAATAGACTCCCTGCAGAGATGGTTCTGGGCAGCTCAGCAGACTTCTTTAAAAAAAGGCCTGGATTCTTTCCTAAATTTACATAATATGACTGGGTACTAACATTTATAGAAGAAGGAAAAAAAAGTTCCTGGACGGCCACACTGCGCTGAAGGCATCTTTATTGAAAAATATTTAAAAATCCAACACGGTCACTTCATACACGAAGAAAACAGGGAAGACTGGCTAACATGTTTCACACCGTGCGTTGGTGCTTATGACATCACCACCCGGGGCATGATGGGACGGTGACGTCATAATGGGCGGGATCACCCGGTGACCACGTCCATGCTGATTTAAGTTGTTGCGCACTGCGCACACGGCATTACAGCGGGAGAGAGCGTTGCATCAACATCGGAAGAAGAGCAGAGGGAAGAAGACGACGGAGAAGACCGGGCAAGAGCTAGCAAAAGAGCAGAAGATAGTGGAGGAGCCCGGCAGAAGACACCAGACAGCGGAAGAAGAACCGAAAGAGAGAGCGGAGAAGAGCCGGAGAGGGGAAAAGAAATCAGAAGAGACACCCGAAGTCGGAAGAGACCCCCGGAGCTGCCTAATAAATTACTTTAAAAACCTGTGTAGTGTGTTTTATTTTTGCCACTTTTTTTTCCAGGTGAATGGGTACATGTACCCCATACTCATTCATATAGGGTGGGGGGGCCGGGATCTGTGGGCCCCCTTAATTTAAGAATATATCTTGTATCTGCATTTGAAGTTCCCATCTGCAGCTAGTATTTTATAGTTACACCATGGATTATGTGTTTTTCCCTCTTTATGTGCAAGTAATTTCCTGTTAAAAATTATTGTGAGGATATGTTTATTAAAAAAAACAACTACATGTACCTGCAATAAACCAGGCAAAAGAAAAGAGGCCCAGCACACTCTCTATACCATATGCCACTTTTTCAGCAACCAACTTCAGCGGGATTAGGGCAAATGCTAGCAGATGAAAGACGCCAGCTACTATCAAGTAGATTGGGATTTTGGGTTCAACTGGACAGTTGTAAACATGCATGGACCCTGCAGATAAATGGAAACAACAATGTAAATTTTTGCATTAATGGTAAAATGAAATTGACAAAGAATGTAATATATTTTAAATAGGTACTCTGTTTGTTACCTATGATAATCATGGCAAGGCTGAGTGTTGTCCAGAGCAATAAAGTGAAGAGTTGTGAGGCTGAAAAAGATGATAAAATGCAAATGTTAGTGAACATTTTACTTAATCAAAAAATGTATAAGAAATAAAAGAAAATGTGAAGCACTCATTTAAAAGATGAATAACATATCAAATCACCAGTTCACACTAGTACGCACACTTTTTTGTGCTCCCTTGCCTCCCGGTTTTGACTGCCTATTCATTTCAGTGGGTTGCGAAATGCACGGTAATACAAAGTAGTGCAGGAGTTACTTTTGAAATTGCACAGCACCAAATCGCATATGTAGTATGATATCATGCGGTATGGTGGCTGCAGATGCGCTGCGTTTGCGAGATGCGCTTTGGGTGCCATTAGCAATTTCCAATAGGATATTAGTTGGCTGCAGGGAGGACCACACACATTGACTGAAATTAATCCAATGTCTGCTTAACTGGACACATTTCAATCAGTCTATGGCCATCTTTACAGTTCAGGTTCTAGTACACTGATGACAGTGGGTCGCTGCTCTCCACCTTATCCACACATGGAGCACCCATCTAAGAGGATGTATATACTGTATATATATATATATATATATATATATATATATATATATCAAACTGCCCAAATGTTTTTTTTCCCCAGAGTTCATTTGTGCATGCTTGTCTATTTTATGTTCACGTTTTAATTCCAATGATTTGAATATTTCCCCTATAAGGTGCTTTCCCTGTAGGGTTGCGAGCTTTGCTTCAAGCCAAACCTGCACACTTTAGCGGCACAAAGCATTCATTTGTATTTATTTTTTTAAGGTGGAACGCTGTGGACTCTTGTGTAAAGGGGGACTATTATGCAAGGGGGTTTCTGCTCACCAAAGCCCCTAATTACATCAGAGTTTCCAGCATTTCCCATTAAATCAGGGTTCCCAAATTTCCTCTAACATCAGAGTCTGCAGAGCACTCCTTACATCTTAGTCCCCCTCACCTTAGTGTACTCAGGAGTAGGCAGGAGGGAGAAGAGAGGGAGGGGGGAAACATCAGTCACAAATAGTGGATGGTGAGCTCATTCACCTGAGGATGGAGGCCCAGGCATCAACATCTTTCACCCACGATGTATCTGCCGGCTACTCGGCTTCAAGTTTCCCAGGCAGGCAGACACAGAGGGGTAGTCGCGGTAGGAGGAGGAGTGGTACTTGGGGAGCCTCTGTCTAGTCTAAATAATGTGTCCAACATAGGTCTATTGCATAGAGCCTATTGCACCCAAAAAACTCAAACAAACACACGTGCATATATATGTATATCCTATTCATTAAGGACACACATCCCCATTTAAAACCCTAACCCCCCCTAAAAGTAAAATCATTAGTATCCATATGTAATCATAATTGTACTGTTGCAGATAGCCACTTGAAGGGAAAAGAAAAACGAAGAGAGAGGAGAGAGAGGGGAGAGAGAGAAAGAGAGGGAGAGAAAGGGGAGAGAGAGGGGGAGAGAGAGAGAGAGAGAGAGAGAGAGAGAGAGAGAGAGAAAGGGAGAGAGAGAGAGAGAGAGAGAGAGGGAGAGAGAGGGGAGAGAGAGAGGGAGAGAGAGGGGAGAGAGAGAGAGAGGGGAGAGAGAGAGAGGGAGAGAGAGAGAGAGAGAGAGGGAGAGAGAGAGAGAGAGAGAGAGAGAGAGGGAGAGGGAGAGAGAGGAAAGGGCAGGCAAGCTTAAGCAAGAGCAGAAGTTTTACCTATCACAATGGCCTGAGATTTGGATGTGACAGGATGGTGTAGTATCCCGCTACAGATAAGTTTATACCTGAGATGCAGTGATGCTTCTCAGATTACTAGATGGACTGAGTGATAAATATACATACACTCTGTATACAAAATGTATAAGTGGAACTGCTCATGGCTTTAGAATAGAATACACAATGACCTTTTGCACATTTGTTATACTTGATAACACTGTGAAGCTTATTCCTGTCTAGACTACATTACTACATTATTCTTGTGTCAGCATTAGGATGTGCACATTAATTAGGCACACTTGGCAGATATCCGGCTTTACTGGAATATAGCTGTCGTTTTTGTAGATCGATACAGACTCATTTAGGAATATGTAGTGTTGGACATTAAACTTTAATAAACCCAAAAGCAAACATCTAACCCCTACTCTGCCCCACCCCTAATTCCACCCCTAAACACGCCCTCATAAATTATCTCATGAAATGACACTGTTAAATGTTTTATGCAGAATTAAGATACAAAAATGAATATTAACTACAACTTTATCAGTGCAGCCTATCAGTGTTCATTAATGCAGCATATAAGTGCCCAACAGTGCAGCATATCAGTGTCCAACAGTGCAGCATATCAGTGTCCAACAGTGCAGCATATCAGTGTCCATCAGTGCAGCCTTATCAGTACCCATCAGCGCAGCCTATCTCTGCACAGGAATCACAGGGAAGAGAGCTGGGCAGATCACAGTGAGGACTTCCTACTGTAACACAGGTTGGATCTGAAACGCTGGCCGCTGTTAAAGTCCCGCTCTATAAGATAGAAGTCGAACTACTTTGATTTCCCGGCACTGAACTGGTGTGCTGTCTATCACAAGAGCTGGTCCAGGAGGACTTTGACAGTGGCCAGCGTTTCAGATACAAGCTGTGTCAGAGAAGGAGTTCCCCTCTGTGTGTAATCCGGACGGCTCTCCTCTGCCTCTCCTCTCCCTTCCCCACAGTTTCCTGGCTGACCGCTGGGAGGAGAATTGGCTCCCTTTCAACTACACTTGCCAGTGGTGCCCATCCCCCCCCTCCCCCCTCCCATGCAGCACCACACTCACACTAAGCTAATTTCCACTCACCAAATGCGAACAGGCAAGTTGAAATTTTGAGGGGTGATCAGTGGTGGCCTGTCCATAGGGGGCGCACACCCCCCAAGCTGTTAAAAAAAAAAAAGGAGGTCACTTTAAGAGTGACCAGGCGCTGCACACACGGCGGTCTATGGGAAGCTTCCCAGCCTGCAATCAGCTGATTGCAGGCTGGGAAGCTGATTTGCCCGTGTTTAGGGTGTGGTCGGGGGGCTCACGATGCGCCCACAAACACTCCCACTCTACTGTCATTTGTCTGTGCCCCAGATTGTCTACAGCAGAGGTGCCCAACCGCCCACGGCCTCCTATGTGGCCCGCCATCTCTGGGATGGCGGGTCGGCAAGCCCAGATCGCGGGTTCCTGACCCGCCATCTCCAAGCATTAGTGCGAAGAACAGAGGAATAGAGGATAGAGGAAGCAGAGCTGATGCTTCCTGTATAGCGCCGGCTCCTTCACAGGCGGAGTAATACCAAATGTACTCCGCCTATGACAGGAAGCATCGGCTCTGCTCTCTACTGCAGCTGCATGCTTCTGTCACAATTATGCTCGGGGATGGCGGGTCGGGACACAGGAACCTGAGATCTGGGACAGCAGCCACCAGTATCAGCACCAGCCACCAGTATCAGTACCAGTACCAACCAACAGTACCAGTACCAGTACCCGCCAGCAGTACCAGTACCCACCATCCATACCAGTCATCAGTACCAGCCAGCAGTATAAACCAGCAGTACCAGCACTAGCCAGCAGTACCCGCCAGCAGTACCAGTACCAGCCAGCAGTACCAGTGCCCACCAGCAGTACCAGTCTATCTGCAATCCGATTTCCTTAAAATCCCTGGTCTACAGTAACTGGTTATGGATTGGCGCAGTGGGAACCAGAGGAGAGGACAGTGGGCGGTGCTTTGGCATCACTTCCAGTTTCCTGGTCACAGTGGGGAGTGGAGTCGACTAGGGTGTGCGTGCGGTGGATTGAGAGACCTGAGAGGCGCCTTTGAAGGTAAGTGCTGGCACTGCGGACCTCAGAGACACTCAATCTTCTCTACACTCTTCTCTCTGTCTGTCTGAGACCTTCCCGCCTGCCCCTCCGTTCCTAACAGCCACACGCTGACTACCCTGTTTCCCCGAAAATAAGACCTAGCGTGATTGTCGGTGATGACTGCAATATAAGCCCTACCCCCCAAATAAGCCCTACCCTGTTTCCCCAAAAATAAGCCCTACCCTGAAAATAAGACCTACAAGGACTTTAACTAGGGCTTATTTGGGGGGTAGGGCTTATATTGCAGCCATCACCGACAATCACACTAGGTCTTATTTTCGGGGATCAGGGTAGTTCCCTGATGCCTGATTATTTAATATCCACAACTGCACTCAGACACCAGGGCAGTGCAGATGCGATGTGCAGCTGGAGATCAGGGGGCCTTTTTTGGGAATTATTTTTCTTCTTCCAAGTGCCTGGATGTCG
Organism: Aquarana catesbeiana; assembly: GCF_042186555.1. Classification (NCBI taxonomy): domain Eukaryota; kingdom Metazoa; phylum Chordata; class Amphibia; order Anura; family Ranidae; genus Aquarana; species Aquarana catesbeiana. The sequence goes on along the minus strand of NC_133334.1, from coordinate 207,254,764 downwards.
TGTGTATATAGCTGTATACACTACACAATATACACACATTTTGAGTACATTAGGGTTACCGCCTTTTCTTCAAGCCAAACCCGAACACTTTAGCAGCCTGGGACCCCTTTGGGTGCTCCAAGGAGAGTAGTATTGCGGTGCGCATAGCATGCTGTAGCAAACAATGGGTATAGCCAATTTGCTACCCCCCAGTGATGCCGAACCTGCCCCCAGACAGCCGCCCACAGCTCCCGGTTGGCAGCAAATTTGTGTGTGACTATCTTGGTTACTTGGAGAGCCACAGCCCGGTCTGAATAATGTGTCTGGGTCTCAGTCTGCTTGAAACCCATACACATGAATCAAAACTCGGACTGCGCGGGTGAATCCCGTACAGGCGGCAACCCTAGAGTACATCTGTCCTGTGTAGTGTATACAGCTATATACACCCACCTTCTTCCTTCCTGTATACAGGAAGGAAGAAGGTGGGTGTATATAGCTGTATACACTACACAGGACAGATGTACTCACAATTTGTGTCTATTATCTTTGTAGTAGTGTATAGAGCTATATATACCCACACCTTCTTCCTTCCTGTATATAGAGACCTTCCTCCATCATCATTGACTGCAGATATACATCATTTGTCCTGTTACTGTATATATAGCTGTATACAGGACAGGTGATGTATATCTGCAGTCAGTGATGGAGGAAGGTCTCTATATACAGGAAGGAAGGTGGGGTATATATAGCTATATATGAGACGGCACTGATGAGATGGCACTGGTAGGCACAGATGAGACGGCACTAATGAGACGGCACTGGTGGGCACAGATGAGACCGCACTAGTGGGCACAGATGAGATGGCACTGGTGAGCACAGATGAGACCCCACTAGTGGGATCAAATGAGATGACACTGGTGGGCACAGATGAGATGGCACTGGAAGGCACAGATAAGATGGCACTGCTGGGCACAGATGAGACGGCACTGCAGGGCACAGATGAGATGGCACTGGTGGGCACAAATGAGACGGCAGTGATGAGGCATATACAGGAAGGAAGAAAGAAGGTGGGTGTATATAGCTGTATATACTACACAGGACAGATGTACTCACAATTTGTGTATATTATCTGTGTAGTAGTATATACAGCTATATATACCCACACCTTCTTCCTTCCTGTATATAGAGACCTTCCTCCATCATCGACTGCAGACATACATCATCTGTCCTATTACTATATATATTGCTGTATATAGGACAGATGATGTATATCTGCAGTCAGTGATAATGGAGGAAGATCTTTATATACAGGAAGGAAGGTGAGGTATATATAGCTGTATATGAGACGGCACTAGTGGGTACAGATGGGACCGCACTAGTGGGCACTGGTGGGCACAGATAGGCTGCACTAATGGGCACAGATGAGACTGCAGTGATGGGCACAGGCAGGCGGCACTTATGGGCACAGATGAGACTGCATGGATATGCTGCACTGATGAGGCTGAACTTATGGGCACTGATAGGCAGCACTGATATGCAATGGACACCATCCACTGTCCACTGCTTTACTGACACAGTCCACAGCCAAATATCCCTGTTAAGTTTGCAGTCATTTTTTATGTCTTCTGTTCAGTGTGATGTGTATTATATGTGACTACATATCACAGAGACCGGTACTGTGGTGATATTGAAGTTTGAGAATTCCATTCATTAGAGTAGGGGTTGGCAACCTCCAGCACGTGGACACCCTCCGGGTGGCACTCGAGAGCGATCCTGGGAGACCCACCTCGCACACGTGAAAGCTGGTCTAGTTGAGCGGCTGTATAGAGAAGCAGTTTGCACGTGGACAACTGTCGGGGGGGGGGGGGGGGGGGCATGTGAGAACGATCCTGGGAGACCCACCATCAAGTCCAGCCAGTTAGTGGCAGTATAGAGGAGATTCAGCAGTGGGACTGGTCCCCGCCCACCTCTCTTCCCGCCGGCATCAGTGAGCACTTTCCATTGATTCCAACTGTGCAGAGAGGAAATAGAGTGCCCTGGGGCCAGCAGCGCTGCAAATGGTGGTAATTTTGCATTTTTTTCCCTCTGTGGCAGTCTCCTAAACAGCATGCTTATGGCAGGGCTTTTCCATGCATGCACCTGCTGTCTCTGACCCATCCTCCGCTTAAAGGATAAGTTCACCTTTACAGAAAACTCTGTAAGGTGAACTTACACAGGTCCCCCTCCTCGCCCCCCCACCCGTCCCGCTGACCTGTACCGCAGCAATCTCCAATTCTAAGCCCCGGTATATCTGCGCCAGGATCCCGGGGGTTAGAAATGTTGGAGGAAGTTTTGGAGCATTCATATTGGCATTCATGGTTCCCTCAATGAACTGTAGCTCCCAAGCGCTGGCAGCACTCGTGCAGCCCCCAGGCCATGACACTCCCACCTCCATGCTTGACTGTAGGCAAGACACACTTGTCTTTGTACTCCTCACCTGGTTGCCGCAACACACGCTTGACACCATCTGAACCAAATACGTTTTATCTTGGTCTGATCAGACCACAGGATATGGTTCCAGTAATCCATGTCCTTAATCTGCTTGTCTTTAGCAAACTGTTTGTGGGCTTACTTGTGCATCATCTTCTGGGACAACAGCCATGCAGACCAATTTGATGCAGTGTATGGTCTGAGCACTGACATGCTGACCCTCCACCCCTTCAACCTCTGCAGCAATGCTGGCAGCACTCATATGTCTATTTCCCAAAGACAACCTCTGAATGACGCTTAGCATGTGCACTCAACTTCTTTGGTCAACCATGGCAAGGCCTGTTCTGAGTGGAACCTGTCCTGTTAAACCATTGTATGGTCTTGACCACCGTGCTGCAGCTCAGTTTCAGGGTCTTGGCAATCTTCTTATAGCCTATGCCATCATGTGTAGCAACAATTCTTTTTTTCAGATCCTCAGAGAGTTCTTTGCCATAAGGTGCCATGTTGAACTTCCAGTGACCAGTGTGAGAGCGATAACACCAAATTTAACACACCTGCTGCCCAGTCACATCTGAGGCCTTGTAACACTAATGAGTTACACGACACCGGGGAGGGAAAATGGCCAATTGGGCCCAATTTGGACATTTTCACTTAGGGGTGCACTCACTTTTGTTGCCAGCGGTTTAGACATTAATGGCTGTGTGTTAAGTTATTTTGAGTGGACATCAAATTTGCACTGTTATACAAGCTGTACACTCACTACTTTATATTGTAGAAAAATTTAATTTCTTCAGTGTTGTCACATGAAAGATATAATAAAATATTTACAAAAATGTGAGGGGTGTACTCACTTTTGTGAGATACTGTACATCATCTGTCCTGTTACTGTATATATAGCTTTATACAGGACAGATGATGTATATCTGCAGTCAGTGATGATATAGGAAGGTGAAGGAAGGTGGGTGTATATAGCTGTATACACCCACCTTTCTTCCTGACCTTTTAGCTAGAATTAGACATGGGAAAATGTTGTCATCTGCATGTAACAATCCTTGTATGATTGGTTGGTTGGTTGCAATTCTTGATTATGGCCTATAGAAGGTGCTGAATGTTATAGCAAACAATGTATGAGATTAGTTTGTTAATAAGGAAAATAAAAATGTATAAAAGGAAACAAATGCAACCAATAATCCATGGTCTGGTAAACTGTAATTTATTTATTTTTTCTTCTTGGGTTTCAATTCTAAATGTAGATGTTTTTCTGAAGTTTCACTTTAAGGAGCAACTGGCATTAGGCTAGAATAAAAATAAGTTGACTGAATGTTTTAGGTAAAGCTGTTTCAGAACCAAAAAAATAAATGTTTAAAATAGGAAGGAGTAGTATGTTGACCTGGACATTTTATAGATAGGCAACTCCTATCCTCATATTGATTAGTGGTATGTTATATAAAAAAAAAAACAACTGTGGTGATCCCTGGCTCTATCCCACACTCATTTACTAAGGCAACCATAACTGCTTGTGACTGATGACATGGTCCATGTGTCAAGCTGGAGGGAGACATAAGTGATCACCTTTACCAAAGTCCTGCTTCATAAGAAGTTGCCCCCTGTGCACCACTTGTTCTTCTCGTTCTGCGGTCCTTAACCACTTGACGACCGCCTCACGCCGATGTACGTCGGCAAGGTGGCACGGACAGGCAGAATCACGTACATACACGTGATCTGCCTTCCGCGGGCGGGGGGTCCAATCGGAACCCCCCCCCGGTGCCGAGGTGGCCGCCATTTCTTCCCGGGCGATCAGAGGTGAGGGGGAGGCCATCCATTCGTGGCCACCCCCTCCCGATCGCTCCCGGCGAATTAAAATCCTTCCTCTGCATCTGTAATGTAAACAGAGGCAGAGGAAGTGATGTCATCCCTCCTCGAGACGGTCTTTTAGATCCGGCGCCGAGGAGAGAAGACATCCAAGTAAGGGCACCAACACTACACTTCCAGTAGAACACGCCAGGCACACTTTTCACCCCCCATCACCCCCCGATCACCCCCTGTCACACTGACACCAATAGCAGTTTTTTTTTTTTTTGCATTGGTGTCAGTTTGTGACAGTTATAAGTGTTAGGGTAGTTAGGGTTAGCCCCCTTTAGGTCCAGGGTACCCCCCTAACCCCCCTAATAAAGGTGAACCCCTTGATCACCCCCCCGTCGCCAGTGTCACTAAGCGATCATTTTTCTGATCGCTGTATTAGTGACACAGGTGACGCTAGTTAGGGAGGTAAGTATATAGGTTCGCTGTCAGTGTTTTATAGCAACAGGGACCCCCATATACTACCTACTAAAGGTTTTAACCCCCTGATTGCCCCCTAGTTAACCATTTCACCAGCGATCACCGTATAAGTGTTACGGGTGACGCTGGTTAGTTAGTTTGTTTTTTATAGTTTTAGGGCACCCGCGGTTTATTACCTTATAAAGGTTTAACCCCCTAATTGCCCGGCGGTGATATAAGTTAAGTTTTTAGGGTCAGATAAGGTCTGCGTCGCCCCAGGCAGCGTCAGGTTAGAGCCAGTACCGCTGACACCCACGCACGCAGCATACACCTCCCTTAGTGCTATAGTATCTGAGCGGATCGATATCTGATCCGATCAGATCTATACTAGCGTCCCCAGCTGTTTAGGGTTCCCATAAACACAGTGTTAGCAGGATCAGCCCAGATACCTGCTAGCACCTGCGTTTTGCCCCTCGGCCCAGCCCTGCCCAGCCCACCCAAGTGCAGTAATCGATCGATCACTGACACTTACAAAACACTAAGCACACATAACTGCAGCGTTCGCAGAGTCAGGCCTGATCCCTGCGATCGCTTACAGTTTTTTGGTAGCGTTTTGATACAGTCGCTGACAGTCAGGAGCTTTTTTGCCTGTGAGTCTCACTAGTGTACCCCTAAATTTAGAGCCCAAAATGGCAAATCGAAGGTACACTAGTGAAGAGGCCTACACGTTTCTAAGCATGACAGATAGTGAAGAGGAAGTCACTCATCTGTCAGATTCAGGCTCAGAATACGATCCTGTAGAGGACAGAGGCTCCATGACAGATAGCTCTGACGACGGAGTTGTGGTCCCTGCCAAGGTCAGGGGTACCAGACCTCAATCTTCTTCTTCTGTCCTTGAAGTGCAAGAACTGCAGGGCTCTCGTATGGAGCAGAGAAGTACTAGCGCCGCTCTTCCTTCTGGTGAACTGGCAAGCACCAGCGGCCTAGTACACCCTGGTCGTACATCCAGCACTGCAGTATCACGTGGTGACGTGGCGAGTCCCATAAGTGCAGTTCAAGCTGGCGAGGTGGCAAGCACAAGTAGTGTCCCGCTGCAACCAAGAAGACAAAGACAGGCCCGTCGTGCCCATAGTGCCCTTCCTGCTGCATTCGCCAATCCGAATTGGGAACCCACCACTTCTGCAGCACCCGTACTTCCCCCATTCACTGGCCAACCCGGAATTCATGTGGAAACAGTTGATTTTACGCCACTGGATTTTTATTCGCTGTTTTTCACCGAAGATCTCTATAGATCTATTGTGGACCAAAGCAATTTATACGCTGGTCAACACATCACCGCTAATCCCCAGTCCTCCCTTGCCAGAGATTGGAGACCAATTACGGTCTCCGAATTTAAGATCTTTCTGGGCCTTTCCCTCAACATGGGCATAAATAAAAAGGGTAAGTTGCGGTCATATTGGTCCACTGACCTAATTTACCATATGCCCGTGTTCTCTGCTTCCATGGCCAGGGCACGATACGAGCAGATTTTGCGGTTCATGCACTTCAATGACAATGAACTCTGTCGTCCTCGTGGAGACCCTGGATACGATCGGCTCTACAAAATTCGGCCCCTTGTAAACCACTTCAACCAACGTTTTGCAGACTTGTTTACTCCCCATCAAGTTGTCTGCGTTGATGAGTCCCTGATTAAATTTTCTGGCCGCTTGTCATTCAAACAGTACCTTCCCAGCAAGCGTGCCAGATACGGGGTCAAGATGTATAAGCTCTGTGACAGGGCCACAGGCTATACATGTAGTTTTATGGTTTACGAGGGCAAAGATAGTCATGTAGAGCCGACAAACTGCCCTGACTACATAGGAAGCGCTGGCAAGATAGTGTGGGACTTGGTGTCACCCTTATTCGGAAAGGGGTACCACTTGTACGTGGACAATTATTACACGAGCGTGCCACTTTTTAGTCACTTGTTTGATCAGCAGATTGGAGCATGTGGCACCGTGCGACCTAATCGCCGGGGCTTTCCCCAGCGGCTTGTAGATTCCCGTCTTAGGCTGGGGGAGAGAGCCTGCTTGCAGTGTAATAATTTGCTCGCTATGAAGTGGAGGGATAAGAAGAATGTTTTCGTTCTCACCTCCCTTCATGCAGACACGACGGCCCAAATTACTACGGCGACTGGTGTTGTGGAGAAACCCCTCTGTGTCCACGAATATAACCAAAATATGGAAAATATGGGAGGGGTGGACCTCAGCGACCAGTAGTTGGCGCCGTACCTAGTTGCCCGTAAGCCCAGATGCTGGTACAAAAAAGTGTCTGTTTATTTCAATTGGCTTTGCTGAACGCTCATGTGCTATACAGAGCTTCAGGACAGACTGGATCCTTCATTAAATTCCAGGAAGAGATCGTCAGAGCCCTTCTGTATCCAGACGGTGCTCCACCTCACCATCCCCAACCAAATGCAGTAGGCCGGCTACATGAGAGGCATTTTCCTTATGCCCTCCCGAGTACCCCTACCCAACGAGCCCCCCAAAAAAGATGTCGTGTCTGTAGCAAGCGCGGATTTAGGCGTGACACCCAGTGTTATTGTCCCTCCTGTCCTGGCAATCCTGGTCTTTGCATGGGTGAATGTTTTGAACGCTACCATTCACTAGTTGAGTATTAGCGTAGGGTACAGCACTGCACAGACTAGGACACACTTTCACAGGGTCTCCCAAGATACCATCGCATTTTGAGAGACCCAAACCTGGTACCAGTTACAAAAGTTAAAGTTACTAAAAAAAGTGTAAAAAAAAATAAAAATAAATAAATAAAAACACAAAAAAAAAAATAAAATAAAAAAAACAAAAATAGTTGTTGTTTTATTGTTCTCTCTCTCTCTATTCTCTCTATTGTTCTGCTCTTTTTTACTGTATTCTATTCTGCAATGTTTTATTGTTATTATGTTTTACCATGTTTGTTTTTCAGATATGCAATTTTTTAATACTTTACTGTTTACTGTGTTTTGTTGGTAACCATTTTATTGTTTTCAGGTATGCCATTCAGCTGCAGAGCGGATTCATCTTGACAGCAACAGCGTTTGCTCCCACGATACATAAAGCCGTGACTCCAGCGCTGTTGGAGGTGATTTCACCACCACAGTTACATACTTCAGCATATATGCCGAAGCGTGGGGGCAGCAGTGGGTGGAGGAGCGATTTGCTCCTGCCTTTTGTGGGAGGATGCCCCCATGCTTCGGCATATATATATTTTAGGCACAGGTTGCGTTAAATGTTTTATTTTTTACTATGTTTTTTTTTGTATTTGCTTTGCAGGTATGGTAAGTCTTATGCCGCGTACACACGGTCGGACTTTTCGTCTACAAAAGTCCAACGGACGCTGACGGACTAAAGCTGGCTGGTAATCCGATCGTGTGTGGGCTTCTCCGGACTTTCAACGTACTTTTTTAGCCTCAAATCCGACGGACTTTAGATTTGAAGCATGCTTCAAATCTTTACGTCGTAACTACGACGGACCCCGAAGTCCGCTCGTCTGTATGCTAGTCCGACGGACAAAAAAACGACGCATGCTCATAAGCAAAAACTAAACGGAAGCACTCGGTCTAGTAAAACTAGTGTTCGTATTGTAGGTAGCACATTCATCACGCTGCAAAATCTGTGATCGTTGAATGCAGCGCATTTTATTTCTTCTTTACGAAGGCTCTATAAAGAACGAAGGTGTTTTGCTGTTCATAATCAGAGTTCTCCCAAACTGATTTCTGGATTCTTTTTCTCTTTGATCTCATGAATGATATAGTATGCATTTTAAAAACAATGTTTCCATACTAATAATACTTTTTCCCCTTTTTTTTTTTTTAGGTTTGTAAAGTTAACACAAAGAACCCATTATTATTTTTTTTTTTTATAGTGATTATTTTTTAGTTTTTAGATAAAGTTAACCCAAAGCACCGTTTTTGGTTACGTAAATTTTTGGATTTTCAAGACTTACCACTTGAACATTATTAACATTAGTAATGTATTTTTGGTGTGTTTTTTTTCAAACTCAATGAGATTGTTGTCCCTTGTTAATTTAACATTGTGTGTAAAATCAATGATTTCAAAGAAAAAACATAAAGTCTTTTGC